>NW_019154103.1:32246200-32565943 GCF_002288905.1 Enhydra lutris kenyoni
TGGGTCCTTTCTCTTTTCTTTTTGATAAGTCTGGCCAGGGGTTTATCAATCTTATTAATTCTTTCAAAGAACCAGCTCCTAGTTTCGTTGATTTGTTCTATTGTTTTTTTGGTTTCTATTTCATTGATTTCTGCTCTGATCTTTATGATTTCTCTTCTCCTGCTGGGTTTAGGGTTTCTTTCTTGTTCTTTCTCCAGCTCCTTTAGGTGTAGGGTTAGGTTGTGTACCTGAGACCTTTCTTGTTTCTTGAGAAAGGCTTGTACCGCTATATATTTTCCTCTCAGGACTGCCTTTGTCGTGTCCCACAGATTTTGAACCGTTGTGTTTTCATTATCATTTGTTTCCATGAATTTTTTCAATTCTTCTTTAATTTCCTGGTTGACCCATTCATTCTTCAGAAGGATGCTGTTTAGTCTCCATGTATTTGGGTTCTTTCCAAATTTCCTCTTGTGATTGAGGTCTAGCTTCAGAGCATTGTCGTCTGAAAATATGCAGGGAATGATCCCAATCTTTTGATACCGGTTGAGACCTGATTTAGGACCGAGGATGTGATCTATTCTGGAGAATGTTCCATGTGCACTAGAGAAGAATGTGTATTCTGTTGCTTTGGGATGAAATGTTCTGAATATATCTGTGATGTCCATCTGGTCCAGTGTGTCATTTAAGGCCTTGATTTCCTTGTTGATCTTTTGCTTGGATGATCTGTCCATTTCAGTGAGGGGAGTGTTAAAGTCCCCTACTATTATTGTATGATTGTCGATGTGTTTCTTTGATTTTGTTATTAATTGGTTTATATAGTTGGCTCCTCCCACATTAGGGGCATAGATATTAAAATCGTTAGATCTTCTTGTTGGACAGTTCCTTTGAGTATGATATAGTGTCCTTCCTTATCTCTTATTATAGTCTTTGGCTTAAAATCTAATTGATCTGATATAAGGATTGCCACTCCTGCTTTCTTCTGATGTCCATTAGCATGGTAAATTCTTTTCCACCCCCTCACTTTAAATCTGGAGGTGTCTTCAGGTTTAAGATGAATTTCTTGTAGGCAACATATAGATGGGTTTTGTTTTTTTATCCATTCTGATACCCTGTGTCTTTTGATTGGGGCATTTAGCCCATTAACTTTCAGGGTAAGTATTGAGAGATATGAATTTAGTGCCATTGTATTGCCTGTAAGGTGACTGTTATTGTATATTGTCTCTGTTTCTTTCTGATCTACTACTTTTAGGGTCTCTCTTTGCTTAGAGGACCCCTTTCAGTATTTCCTGTAGAGCTGGTTTGGTGTTTGCAAATTCTTTCAGTTTTTGTTTGTCCTGGAAGCTTTTAATCTCTCCTTCTATTTTCAATGATAGCCTAGCTGGATATAGTATTCTTGGCTGCATGTTTTTCTCGTTTAGTACTCTGAATATATCATGCCAGCTCTTTCTGGCCTGTGGATAAGTCTGCTGCCAATCTAATATTTTTACCATTGTACGTTACAGACTTCTTTTCCCGGGCTGCTTTCAGAATCTTCTCTTTGTCACTAAGACTTGTAAATTTTACTATTAGGTGACGGGGTGTGGACCTATTCTTATTGATTTTGAGGGGGGTTCTCTGAACCTCCTGGATTTTGATGCTTGTTCCCTTTGCCATATTGGGGAAATTCTCTACAATAATTCTCTCCAATATATCTTCTGCTCCCCTCTCAATTTCCTCTTCTTCTGGAATCCCAATTATTCTAATGTTGTTTCGTCTTATGGTGTCACTTATCTCTCGAATTCTGCCCTCGTGGTCCAGTAGCTGTTTGTCCCTCTTTTGCTCAGCTTCTTTATTCTCTGTCATTTGGTCTTGTATATCGCTAATTCTTTCTTCTGCCTCATTTATCCTAGCAGTGAGAGCCTCCATTTTTGATTGCACCTCACTAATAGCTTTTTTTTATTTCAACTTGGTTAGATTTTAGTTCTTTTATTTCTCCAGAAAGGGCTTTTATGTCTCCCGAGAGGGTTTCTCTAATATCTTCCATGCCTTTTTCGAGCCCGGCTAGAACCTTGAGAATCGTCATTCTGAACTCTAGATTTGACATATTACCAATGTCTGTATTGATTAGGTCCCTAGCCTTTGGTACTGCCTCTTGTTCTTTTTTTTTGTGGTGAATTTTTCCGCCTTTTCATTTTGTCCAGATAAGAGTATATGAAGGAGCAAGTAAAATACTAAAAGGTTGGCAACAACCCCAGGAAAATATGCTTTAGCCAAATCAGAAGAGATTCCCAAATCATGAGGGGGGGAGAAAGGGGATAAAAAGAGGTTCAGAAAGAAAAAAAAAAAGAAAGAAAGAAAGAAAGAAACAATTAAAAAAAGAAAACCAATAAAGAAAAAATATAAAATGGAAAAAAAAAATATATATATATATTAGATAAACTAGTTAAAAAACATTAAAAAAGAAAAGGGTAAAAGTTAAAAAAAAATTTACCAGAAGAAGAAAAAAAAAATTGAAAAAGAAAAAAAAATTAAATTAACTGCAAGGCTAAAGAATCATGGGGAGAAAGCCATGAGTTCCGTGATTTGTGTTCTCCTCCTCTGGAATTCCGCTGCTCTCCTTGGTATTGAAACTGTACTCCTTGCTAGGTGAACTTGGTCCTGGCTGGGCTTCTTGTTGATCTTCTTGGGGAGGGGCCTGTTGTAGTGATTCTCAAGTGTCTTTGTCCCAGGCGGAGTTGCACCGCCCTTACCAGGGGCCGGGCTGAGTAATCTGCTCAGGTTTGCTTTCGGGAGCTTTTGTTCTCTGAGCGCTTTCGTAGAGTTCCGGAGGGCGGGAATGAAAATGGCGGCCTCCCGGTCTCCGGCCCGAAGGATCCAAGAGCCCGGGGCCCCACTCCTCAGTGCGTCCTCAGAGAACAGCACCCAATTACTCCCGTCACCCTGGCCTCCGGCCGCGCTCCGAGCTAACCGACCCTGCGACCGGTTCAAGGGAACCCCGAGCTGTGAGCTCACTCCTCAGCTCTGTCTCTGTAGCCGGCTTCCCCGTTCTAATACCTGTAAGCTCTGCGACACTCAGACACCCCCGATCCTTTTATGACCCTGCGGGACCTGAGGCCACGCTGACCCCGCGTGGGCTTCACCCCGGTTTAGCCTCTGGAGCGATGTCCCTCAGCGGAACAGACTTTTAAAAGTCCTGATTTTGTGCTCCGTTGTTCCGCCGCTTGCCGGGAGCCGGCCCCTCCCGCCGCGGTCTATCTTCCCGTCGCTTTGGATTCACTTCTCTGCCAGTCCTACCTTTCAGAAAGTGGTTGATTTTCTGTTTCTAGAATTGCTGTTCTTCTTCTCTTCGATATCCCGTTGGATTTGTAGGTGTTTGCAATCTTTAGATAAGCTATCTAGCTGATCTCCCGCTACCCGAAGTAGTCTCAGCCTGCTACTTCTCTGCCATCTTGACTCCTCCCCCTGTGAGTTGCTTTTAAACATCGTTTTTGGGGCGCCTGGGTGGCTCAGAGGGTTAAGCCTCTGCCTTCGGCTCGGGTCATGATCTCAGGGTCCTGGGATCGAGCCCCGCATCAGGCTCTCTGCTCAGTGAGGAGCCTGCTTCCCCCTCTCTCTCTCTCTGCCTACTTGTAATCTTTCTGTCAAATAAATAAATAAAATCTTTAAAAAAAAATAAACATCGTTTTTATCCTTAGGAAATGATAAATAAAGAAGATGGTAAACGGCATGAAGTAAAAGTGCAATTTTCATGGTATGGAACCACCAGTAAAAAGGACAAAAGTGGTGCCTACCTCTTCTTACCTGATGGGGAAGCCAAGGTAAGTGCCATTGAGCTGAGCTGTGATTAAGGATTTATTGAAAGAGTAATGAAGAAAAAGATAACTTCACCTCATTATTCGGTCATCTGTTAGGTATAGATGAGTTGGTTCCACTATTATATTTCCTTACTGGCACTTGGCAATTGGTAGTCTTAAGTGTTAGGTAAAAAGAATAATTTTTCAGGGATGGAATTCAATAAGATGATACAATGAACAATGGATCTCCATGGAAAGAAGCCAGATTTGATGGAGTTCAGGTGCTGTCGTGGTGTTCTATACATATGTGGCATGGCATATAGACAGACACAAGTTATCTAGCCAGAGGGGAAAAATAAATTGCCCAGTTTTTCTACTTAACTTTCAACACTTAAAAAACAAAAAAAATTTTTCACTCCTTTTGACCGTAAAGGTGTAATATATGCAAATTTTGGTACATTTTTGAAAATGCAGAAGACTGAAGAAAACAATAAAATTTACTAGCTATTCCAAAGGCTGTGTAAACTACTGCCAACGTTTTGATATATTTTTTGTTGTCTTACTATGCGTATCCCTTTCTCCCCCATTTTCAAGTTTTGTCTTCTTACATTTACATATTTTTTCATTGTGACAGTGCTCACAATCAGATGGTATGTTCTTTGAAAACACAATTTTAATATATACTGTTGTGATTAAAGATCCAATGTCTAATATGGTGACTATAGTTGATAACACTGTATTAATGGATATGAGGAAGGAGTAGAACTTAAATGTTCTCACACACACACAAATGTATATATATGTGAAAAAAAAAAGAATTTCCTATTGTTGCATATGTAGATTTTCTCCCAATACTTCACTACTGTGTAGCATTGTGATAAGCTTTCTTTGTACCATCCTTTTTATGCGGTGATGATTATTTCCTGAGAATAACTTTCTAGAGGAGTCATTTTGTGTCAGTGGATGAGGCCATTAAGACTTGATTCACGCTATTTCTCTGTCCTCTAAAGTTACTGCATAAATATTCACTCCCACCAGCGTTTTTGAGAGTAGCTCTCTAATACACCACTCCAAGCACTGATAATCAGCCATATCAAAAGCTTTTCCTATAATAACGGGTGAAAAATATTTTATTGTTAAGATTTTGTGATTATTAGGGAAGCTAAACTTCATACATTTCTCTCTCCTATATCTTTTGTGAGTTTTCTGTATAAGTTCTTTGACCATTTTTCTACTGGTATGACTTACAGATCTATAAGCATTCTTTATATATGGTAAAAATTAATCCTTTTTCCTATTTATAGCAAAATGTTCCATCAGTGTGTCATTTAATTATTTTATGTTGTTACGGTATTTTTTAAATTTTTGTGTAGTCCATTCTGTATTTTTTTCTTTAGAACATCTCCTTTGCTCTTCTGCTTATATAGGTTTTCTCTATTTCAAGATAAGTTTAAATTTTTTCCCTATTTTGATGTCTAGAGACCTGTCTCCTGCAAAAGTTACTTTTGTTCTACAATTTAGAAAAGCTTGCTAACCAAAATCAAATAATAGATTTTAAAGAATAACATTGACCACCCTAAGGAATCTAGTGTTTTGTTCTTTTGATTTTTTAAAATCAGGTAGAAATTAAAGGTAAACTACAGAATGAGTAGTCATTCCAGAAAGGGCAGTGGATCCTAAGTATAAGCTGTATTAGTCTGTTTTCACTTGGACAGGAATTTAGGTGGTTTTTTTTAATGTGTGTTTTTGTTTTTTAACATTTATATTTATTTATTTGAGTAGGAGAGCCAGAGAGAGGGCACAAGCGAGGGGAGCAACAGAGGGAGAGGGAGAAGCAGACTCCCTGCAGAGCAGGGAGCCCAATGCAAGGCTGGATCCCAGAACCCTCGGATTATGACCTGAGTGGAGGGCAGATACTCAACCAACTGAGTCACCCAGGTGTCCCAGGAATTTGGTTTTGATTGACTGTTTTTTTTTTTGTTGTTGTTTATTTGACAGGCAGAGAGGCAGGCAGAGAGAGAGAGGGGAGGAAGCAGGCTCCCCACTGAGCAGAGAGCCTGACGAGGGGCTCGATCCCAGGACTCTGGGATCACAACCCGAGCCAAAGGCAGAGGCTTTAACCCACTGAGCCACCCAGGCGCCCCATTGATTGCTCTAATACTAAAGGAAAAATGAAAAGTAACTGTACTTATAGAATATTATTCATGGACAGTTGTGACTAATTTATTTAAAATTATTCTATCTTTAAATAGCTCTACTATTAAATAAAAAGACCAAGAGAATTATCATGTGTTTACAAAGAGAAAATAAAAGACTCTCAGGGAGGCAGCTGGGTGCATCAGAAGTAGATAAGAGCCCAGAAATAAATGCCCATGCCAGCTCTCGTCTTCTTCCCTTACTTTTTAGCTATATGGTAAAATTAGGTCTAAGAACTTTGTAAACTCCTAACACTTTATTTTAATTTCGGAATATTTTTTCTAGAACTAGAGAGGTACATTTGGAAGAAAACTGCACAGTCTGAAAATCTGACGCTGCTTAAGTAGAGTCTTACTTACTTACTCGACATGCCATTGTTGAGCCTTTCCAGCCTGTAATGCTTAAGAAAATATAATTCCTTGTAGAAAAAAAAAGAAAAGAAAATATAATTCTTCATAAATGCTTTCTATTTGTTTCTGTGTTGCAGGAGTTATGTTCTGTTCCTGTTTTTTCTTGACACTAGGTTCGAAACGATGCAACCTAAACCAATGGTTGCCATAGTTTTTTCAAGTTTGTAAATTTGCTTTATATTCAGCTATTTCTTTCTAGTAAAAGGGCAGTGTGTTTTATAGAGTAGTAAACCTAACTGTGATTAAACGGTGTCTCTGAATCCTGCTTTCTCTTTGCTTAGATGACTCCCTGTGGTCATCCTTGCCACCTGCCCCGACCCCTGAACATTAGGGGGCCATGGTTATAATAAATGTTTGCCTGGGAAAATGTCACTGCTGTAGAATGAATGATATTTCTAATAAATAACGTATGGACTATATAGAAGGGTTTTAATTAGAAATTTTTATAGCTGGGAGGAATGTTTGTAGATCATCTAGGCCAGTCACATTGTAAACATTTTTATTTTCTATTTTCAGCACTTTCTGTCTAATGGAAAACCTTATATTCCATTTTTATAGCATGTGCATATTCTGATACATTGTAAGGTTTGGTTTTCACTTGAAATCGCAAATATCAGGCGTTACGTATTTGCCATTTTGGAAATGGTAAAAAACATCTCTTGGAAAAGTTAAAAGCTAAAATTTTTTCTTAAAAATGTCATTTCCTCCTCAGCCTTATGTTTACACAGCACTGCCCTTTGTCAGAGTGCAACATGGAAGGTTTTACTCAGACGTGACTTGCTTTTTGGAACATGTTACCCATAGAGTTCGACTGTACAACATACAGGGTAAGAAAACAGAGAAGCATAGTTGTGAAACGTGTATACTAGTTCTGGAATTTGTGTGTGTGTCATTTTTAGTAAATTAGCCATTGGTTTTTGAACATGGTATATATGGTAGTCTTTTCTTAACTTGCTATCATACTCACTGTGTGGTTCAAAAATATACTTAACCTTTTGATAATCAGAAATGGTCAGACATTTAACTCTACATATACAGGTTCTTTCCTTATGCGTATCACCCGTATCTATCATAATATCTGTCTTGGTCATGAGTTCATTCTCTATCATAATATCTGTCTTGGTCATGAGTTCCAACCTGTGTCAGTTGGAAGCTTTATTTCTAAGATCTAAAAAGAGGGGTTTTTTTGTTTTGTTTTGCTTTTAATTTTACCAAATGGGAATTCTGTCAAGTATGGCTTTCAGTTAGTGGATCACTGACCACCTTGGGGACATACACACACACGCGCGCTACCCCTCCACCCCATGTACAGCCTGCCTTAAATATGGAATATATCACAGTAGCAGGTGTTATTGGAACTTAACTTCCTTTTAAGAAAAACATTAGTTACTAGTTCTTTTTGTTTACAACTCTTTACCTGGGAGAGTATAAAGTCAGCGATTGTTTGTTGCTTTCTGGGTGGGACCGAGCAGAGCAGGGCCGTATCAACCAAGTGATAGTAAATAGGCTTTTAATCCTCTTAGGGACTTAACCACAGGCAGTGGCTCTTGTCCTTCCTTCAGATTTGGGCAGAGCCGTGGTTCCCAGATACCCTCAGAGTTGCACATTTATTTTGGTTGGTGTTGAATTCACTGTTTTTAGAATGGAGTACTTTTCCAACCACAAGCCTAATCCTAGTAAGCGGACCACTTACCATTGTCTCAACTCTCTTAGAAAAGGACCTCATAAAAATGCCACGTTCGATTTTTCTTTGCTGTTAGCTAGGCTGCAAAAATTAGAAAAGGAAATATTGTTTCCCTGAATCTTTATACCAGTAGATAATAAAGTGTTTGAAAACTAATGATAAAATACATGCTCAGATGCTCTTTGCTTTTTGGGTTTTGTGGGGAAGCAAAGGGTACTGCGCTCAGGGAATGTTCACTTTCCTACCTGCAAGGAAGACTGTGCTTCTGAAATAAGCTTTTATTGAGTTTTCTAAAATCTCTAGAAAGTCAGAAATAATATTTTTGACTATCCCTTTCTACTCTTGCATAAGCCATTGTTCAGCGTCTCTGAGAGCTCTAAACTACACCTTCAGCTATGGCCAAAGGTTTCAAGTTTTGTGGATAGAAAGTAGCATCGTCACACAGCAGATGTGCTTATCTGCTTTTAGATTTGCTTAAAACTGTTACTTGTAATGGAATGTTTCTTCCTTGAGTACAATGGGGCACCTACTTTGGCCCAGACCTGTGTCATCAAGCATGGTTTACCGTCGTTTTTCATCAGGTATACTCAGGGGATAGGCTGTGTCGCAGAGTTAACGCTGAAGCAACTCGCCGGAGAATTCCAACTTCTCAGTCAAGTCTGTTCGCTTAATTGCTTTTGCTTTTGTTTAAATGAGTCTGTCCACCATCACGGCAGCCTCAGAGTTTTCTCAGGTTGTCCAGGGGATCTGGAGCTCATCACAGAGACGGTTTCTGTAAATTAGAGGACCTTCTGCTACTGCTGTGACTATAAGCTTAGTTTGCTGTCATATCCCAGTGGTTGATTTGGAAATTAATAGACTCTGGCTGACTTGCCTCATCCCAGAAAACACATACTTACCAGACCCTAAATGCCTTTATTTTTCTCCTCTCTCCTTCTCCCCTACTGAGTAGTCCCAAAATGCCCAGTGGCTGACTAGTAGCCCCTTAGCGTAATCAGGAACCACCAAGATTTAACTGACTCCTAGCCCTCCAAGGTGCCCATGCCCATGCCGGTGGATTAGTGAGTTAAGAAACAGAAGTTGTTCACAACTGGGGTGCTTAGAGTATTAGCATAACAAAAGTAATAATAATAAAGTAAGAGTACAAACCCCAGATTGCCTCTAGATGTCACAGTGGGTAGAATAAACAGGGTGAAGCATTTGTATTAGATTTTTGTAGTTTGAAAGCAGAAAGCTTCAGAAGTTGGTGGGAAACGACGTATAATGTGAAGTTAACCTAGAGTGCTTCTCCAGATGAGTTTTACTGTTCTTGCCTGGATTGAACCTGAAACCAGCGTATATAACTATTCAAAGTGACATAGCAATTTTTCTTTTTGCACTCTCAAGCCCAGAGCGTTTATATTTTTTGGTGTTTGGTGTTGTTTTTTGTTTTTTTTTTTTTTCCCCAACATGAAAGCTCTCAGTAGGAGATGGGAGATACCAGTTCACCTGAAAGGCTTTCATCCAGACTATACATCCTTCTGTGTTTGTATCTGAACCCCTTTCAATAGGTCTCCCTCTTGGGAAAAATAAGGCCTGTTGCGGAGAGAGAGCCTTTTTCTCAGTGGCCTTCCTGACCTCCCTCCATCTGTCATTTTCTTTCACACACCGTTGCATGAAGGCTCAGGTTGTCTGGATCCTGGCTCATTGGGGTTTTAATTCACTGATCGAAACCTAAGGAAGAGATGTGAGGTCTTCAGGGTGTTTGGATGTCGACAAGTTCAAAGTGCTTGAACGGGGTCTGTTTATGCCGCACCAAAGCAGCCGCACTTGCCATACTTGAAAGCTCTTCGATGTTTTAAACTTGGGCCTCATGTAAACCAGGCATCTGGGTGATTGATCAAAATCCATGAACAGGATGTAGCTTTCCCTCTTAGGTGTTAAAGAAAACATCAGCCAACTTACATGCTTTTGTAGATCGGCTTGTATTTAATATTTCTTAAAAGAACACAAATACCTACTTTTGAATTTAATTTACTAAACTGTCTTTGGATGTATGCTAATTTTGCCCCCTTTAAGCTGACCAGATGCAGTTACTGGATGAGTATTAAAGAATAGAGCATGTTTGTTGTTAGTACCAAATTTATGAGCCAGAAAAAATTGGGGCTTGGGGGAGAGAAACTATTAATATTTTATGATTAGATACTATCATTGTATTAGGTTACTAAACCATTAATTAAACAAAAGATTTTATTACCTCTCATCAACAAGGATAAAGAAACAGGAAGATTTGTGATATTATGGATTATTTGTCTTTACTGAGAGTCTATCTTAAGTGTTTCAAAATCAGTTCAATTGAAATACTCTTTTAAAAAAACTAAAGTAATGTGAACCTGATAAAGTATCCTTAAATTCCTCAATCTCTGTTTTAGTTACTCTTTGACCATTTTCTCCCCAAAGTAACCTTTGGCCCAAATTAAGCTTTGAGAGAAAACAAAATCAAGAACAGAACTCAAATAGCATTTCCCAGATTATAAAAACTGTGTGGTCATCATGGATTTTGCAACAAACTGAGTTGGGAGGTATGGGTTCAACCAACTTTGTTTTTTTTTTCCCCTCCTTGGTGTTTTATATTTAAGTTTCAGTGTCTTATTTGCATTCTCTCCAGGTTCTGAAAATGGTAGGAGTTGCTGTTTAGAGCCCTCTCTTAACATCATTTAAGCTATTAAAAAACACTCTGTGTTTCTTTTGATTATTGTTCAGACATTGCATTCAAAGGTTTCTAGAAATATTAAATTAGAGGAAATCTTGTGCTCACTAGCTTTAAAAGCTCTACAAGATCAGAGGGATTTGAGAGATTTCTAATGCAACACAATGTTTTGCCTTCCATCAGGTTAAATAAGAAATCCATTTTGTAGCACCCATAATTTAATGAAATGCCCTTTTGGAACTATTTTTTTTTTTTCAAAGATTATATTTCATTTATAGAAAATAACATTTTTCTGGAGGAAATGGTGGGAGAAGTGAAAATTAGTTTTCTCGTACTATAATCATCTTTTTTTTTTAATATTTTATTTATTTGACAGAGAGGGAGAGATCACAAGTAGGTGGAGAGGCAGGCAGAGAGAGAGAGAGAGAGGAGGAAGCACGCTCCCCACTGAGCAGAGAGCCCGATACGGGGCTCGATCCCAGGACCCTGGGATCATGACCTGAGCCGAAGGCAGAGGCTTTAACCCACTGAGCCACCCAGGTGCCCCCTATAATCATCTTTTATTAAGTTGAAGCTTTACATGTTACTAAGGCTGCTTTGGCTACGTTAGCTTTTTTTGTTAATTTTGGTTTGGAAGATAGAATGTGATATAGGCAGAAGCCCATGTATCCCCTTATGTTATATTTGTTTCTGTGCCATCAAGTAAGTGCATAACTTGCAGTGACATCATGATCAGTAGGTGACATTTCCTAGCTGTGGCTTCATTTGTCTTTGGAGTGGTAATTATTAGACTTTGGTGCCCTAGTTTTCTGACATCAGCAGCTACTTTGAAGAATTAGGTTGCTAGGGGTTACCAATGTGTCATGTACATTTTCACCAGCACAAGGTTCAGGTTCCAGATCAGTTATAATACATACCTTCAAGCTTCTTTCCCCCGGGACCACGTTCTCCTAGGCAGGTGTTTGTGAGTGAATGAGTACGTGTGTAAACCATGTTTCAGCCCTTAGGAGAAATACCTAAATGCAATACTTTGGCCTATTTTCTGCCGACATATTATGAAAGTACTAAATGTAATGGATCTTGCTAAAAGAAAGCAAATAGCCTGGAGGTAAAATGTAATGAACTGCCATCAAAAAGTATGGAAGAAAAGACTTTCCTTTGACGGCTATGACTGAATAATTTCCTTGAGTGGGCACAGTTAGCATTCAAAAAGAGGTCGCTTAGTTTTTCTCTGTTTTGAATATGTAATATGATTGGATTCATAACATGACCCTTGACTTTTAGAGAGTCAAAATGAACTTCATCTGGTTAAATACATAAGAGAATTACATTGGGAATTATAGATTTGAATGCTTAGTTGCACCTTGAAGCCAACCAGAGTGACCTTGAGTTTGTCCTTAAATTTCTTATGGGCTCAGTTTCTTAAATGGTAGAAAGACTAGATGGCCAATTAGGTGTAACCATTAAGGAGTCTTCACAAAACTTAGTATCACATAAAGTCTCTGTTGTGCTTAACTCCTTGCTCCTAAATTCCATCTTCTAAGGATGCTTGAATCTGGGCCTTCCATCCCTAGAGTCCTCCTGCTTGTAAACAAGGTCTCAGAGCTTCACTAAAGTTGTTTTTATTTCCATAAAAAGATTCATGAGGATATTAAAATGGTTTGCAATCAATCTCTCACCCCCCCCCCCACCAGGACTGTATTCCATATTTAGTTTAAGAGTAAAAGCATTAAGTAAGTTATGGCTAGGCAGACTTAGGTAATTAAAACATTTTTGGAATACCATAATATGTAATTGACTGCTAAGGATTTTTTTCCCTTTTAATTGGAACTTTTAAAAATTGAATAAGGAGCTATGCGTCGAATCTGATTATTCCCAACAGGCATGAAAGGGAAGGTTATTTTGAGGGACTATAAGCACATGCTGGTTACACAAATTCAGAGCTCAGAGGTTATCTTGGGGGCTCTTTGACATCAGCTGCTATCTTGAAGGCATAGCTTCCTAGCAGGGAAACATCATCCCCCACAAATAAGTGTTGTAGTAAACTCAGATGAAGGGCGTAGGGATGGGAAATAGAGGGGAAGTATGATGGTTAAGAGCTCAGACTCCAGAGTCAACGCACCTGCATGTCATTTCCAGCTCCTGTCCTAGCTCCGCTGCTTACCATCTAGCTGCTTGATCTTGCACAAGTTATTACCTCTCTGTCCTTGGTTTTGTCATCCTGAAAAAGGTGACAATAAAAGAGTCTACCTCATGGAAGTGTTGTAGGATTAACTGAATTAACGTACATAAAGCCTGGCACATATTACGTGTTGTTTCTCCTTAAGAGGATGTGTAGGCTTTAGGCACCTGGGTGGCTCTGTCTGTTAGGCGTCTGACTCTTGATTTCAGCTCAGGTCTGGATCTTAGGGCTTGTGAGTTCAAGCCCCACACTGGGTGGGGAGTCTACTTAAAAAAAAACAAAAAAAAAGAGGATGTGGGCCAGATGAATTAGACATAAGTGTTAGAAAAGAGAGTAGCCATTGAGGTTTGGGAGTGTTGGGGAAGATTTGATAAAGGAAGTGGGCTATTGAGATGCTGTGTCTTAGAGAAATGTCATTTATATAGGCAGAAAGGAGGGAAAGAACATTACAAAGCGTGAAGTGGGTTTTTTTTTTTAATCAAACTTCTTTGTTCCTATAAGGATTTGGAAAACTATTACATATATTTAAGTTGACATCTAGTTTTTATACATTTAAAAAATTGCAAAAGATGTTTTTTTCTGGAGTATAATAAATACTGACATTTTAAAATAAGCATATCCAGTGAGTAGCAATTTGATTTTGAAATCATGCATTTTTAAAAAGGCCTGAATAAGACCTTTAACAGTCAAATTTCACATCTTTATTTTCTCCTTGAACTCATATTTCCATTCTGCTTCCCACAGAGTTTTATCTTAATATACTATTTTTATGCTTGAGGATATTGATCAACCTTTCATTATTCTTATGGAACATATATGTATGTGTGTATTAATTTAAGTTCAAAAATTCTGTCATCCTAAGTAAGTTAAATTTTTTCTGGATTGAGTTATAAAAATTATTAATAGTATGCAATTGATCAAAATAATCCCAGTGTATTACCATTTTGGTCATTTATTTCATGAGCTTGAATGAAAACCTTTCTCTCAGTGGATGAATCATATGTACCTTTTATATTCCACATATGTTCATATCCATTGGTGAATTATACTTAATGCTAGAGTGAGATGGGTTTCAGCATCGATTTTCTTCTTAATTTTTGTTTTTATAAAGGTAAGGCAAAAAAAAATGTTACCATAAATAAGTAGGTGGGAATGGAAGGAGTTCTATTATAAGAATGTCATTCAGGGACGCCTGGGTGGCTCAGTTGGTTAAGCCACTAACTTCAGCTCGGGTCATGGTCCCAGGGTCCTGGGATCTAGTCCTGCATCGGGCTCCTTGCTCGGCAGGGAGCCTGCTTCTCTCGTTGCCTCTGCCTGCCTCCCTGCCTGTTTGTGTGTACTCTCTCTCTGGCAAATAAATAAAATCTCTTAAAAAAAATGTCATTCAGTCCCTTGAACTCCTTGTGAGTTATATTCCATAAATCACAGAATTGTCTATTGTCAAACATGAATTTCAGTCAGTTATTTTTAATGCTTTACTGCCTGACAAATTGATTAGATACACCTTCAATTTTGTTGAAAGCAAACAAAAGAAAATCACATGTTTTGGAAAAATATTTGTTACCCCGCCATTAAAATTCAGTCAAACACCAGTACTGCAAATTGTCTCTGTTTAGCATCCACTGAGTTAGGATGAATGAGAGGTATCCTACTGCTTCTTTTTTTGGTAAGTTGAGAGAAGTAATGGTAAAAGTGTGGTTTTAAAAAAAAAAAAAAAAGAAAGAAAAAACAAGGAAGAACTGCTTGCCTCCATGGCAAGATCAACTTGAGAAGTAAGAGTACACAGAATCCAGGCTTCCTGCATGAAGCTACCTTGGAAAGGAACGTGTTCAGGAGAGCAGGAAGTAGGCAAGTTCAGAGTGACTGTCAGTCTGAAGGGTATGCAAACAGACCATTGTGATTATTCCATATTCTTCCCTCACTTGTCCTGGACCAGCCCCAGCTTGGAAGGGAACAGAAGGGAACAGAAAAGCTTCAGTGTTGTGAGCTGTTTTATTCTCTTCCCATGGAAATGCTTTCGTTAGACCTTGTCTATTGGAATACTATGCAGCCTTCAAAAAAAACCCAAATCTTGCCATTTGCAATGGCATGGATGGAATTAGAGGGTATTATGCTAAGTGAAACAAGTCAATCAGAGAAAGACAATTATCATATGATCTCTCTGATATGAGGAATTTGAGAGGCAGGGCGGGGGTTCATGGGATGTAGGGAGGGAAGAAATGAAACAAGGTGGGACCACAGAGGGAGACAAACCATAAGAGAATCTTAATCTCAGGAAACAAACTGAGGGTTGCTGAGGGTTGGGAGAGTAGGGATAGGATAGCTGGGTGATGGACACTGGGGAGGGTATTTGCTATGGTGAGTGCTGTGAATTGTGTAAGCCTGATGATTCACAGACCCGTACCCCTGAAACAAATAAATACATTATATTTTAATTTAAAAAAAGTTACTGATGTAGATGTTGTATTCCCATGAAGACAGAGCTTCCAAAATACCTGTTGTTTCTTAAAATCAATACTTAATAGGACCAAAAAAAAAGATAGCTTCCAGAGTTATTGTGTATTTTTTTTTCTATTATTAGGTCTTCAAGTATATTGTGGTTAATTGGTATCATCTTTAATCAAAATTTGCAATCCATGGAATCAAATGCTCTAACTTTCCTATTATGCGTGTACTTTTGTGTCATTGTAAGAATTACCAAAATGAAAAGCCTAAAATTTTGTACACTAGTGCCTCGCTCGTAATAAGTTCATCCCTAAGTCATAGTAGTTATTTATCTAGTGCCTTAGAAATGAAACAAAGTGGTACATCATCATTTTCTTAAATTCAAGACTTGGAATGAAATTTACTCAAATTTATATTCATGAAAGCAGATGTTAAAATTTTCACTTGTGGAAAAATAATCAATGTGAACATTTACAGACCTGGAAATCAGCAAGTACCTCAGAGGATAAATTAGATCTTACAATGGATAGGCAAGTTGAGTAAGTCAACATGGAGAAAAAGGTCATCCAAATGTGGGAGTTATTACCATTTTTATTCTTGGTACTTTCAGATGTGAGTACAGTTTTTAAAAATGATAATATTTGGGGCGCCTGGGTGGCTCAGTGGGTTAAAGCCTCTGCGTTCGGCTCAGGTCATGATCCCGGGTCCTGGGATCGAGCCCTGCATCAGGCTCTCTGCTCAGCAGGGAGCCTGCTTCCTCCTCTCTCGCTCTGCCTGCCTCTCTGCCTACTTATGATCTCTGCCTGTCAAACAAATAAATAAAATCTTAAAAAAAAATGATAATATTTGCTTTTTTAGAAACATCATCTCCATAATGGCCTACTAAATTTATCATTGTTGCAAGAATTATCCTTAAAGTTTATGTGTTGAATGAAGCAGTGTGTAAGTAGGTAATAATTCTACGTGTCAACTCCTGGTTAAGTTGGATAAGTTCACAAAAGCACTGTCACGAAAGTAAATACATAATGTGAAAATTATTTTTTGTATTTTTGATGATTTAAATACAGAACAAAATACTCCCCAAATTGGAGGGGCAATATTTAGACTTATAATCCGTGGTTATTCATGACAGCTTTTATTGTCCCTATTGTTATTGTTACCATTGTCCTACTTCTGCAGTGAAGCGATGGCTCAGGCACCCCCTCTGCTTAGACATAGATTCAAGAAAAGGGCAACAATTAGATAATAAGCTTGCATTTTTGCCCAAGAACCTACATGTTTAAGGATACTCACTGAAAACCTTGCTTTGAATCTTAGATGGGTTTTTTGAGGTTTGATTTTATATGATTTCATATCTATTTCAAATTCAGTTAAACACCTCTTTTAGGTTCTCACCTTCACTTTTCAGTTTCCTAGGTGGGTGTGGCCCAGTTGCAGTTAGGGCACATTGATGTAAGGACTTGTCCTAATCATACATTGAGCGGCACTAATAAGATATGGAAAACTTGCCAGTTGTGGGTCAGGCTCTCTTTTGTTTGCTCTTTCTCCCAAGCTGCTGCTTCTCACTCTGATAACCATTTGAATATGGCGAGCGGTGTCTGGTATACTCCTTGGAAAGGTTCTCTTTGCATTTCAAAATTGCTAGAATAAGGTGATTGGGTTGGTGGAGAAAATTGGGCCAACTCTGAGATTCTGCAGGTCAGGGTTGACTTCTGCTGCCCAGATAGGTGTTAAAATGATCTGATGATGAAGAAAGGAAACTGTGCAAGAAAATGAGGCCTACAGTTCTCTGAAAGCCACCAGAAGCTTCCTGGAGCCATGGCCCCAGGTTTTCCATCTGCATTCCTCAGCCACACCGTCCCTGAACATTTCCATCTACCTCTTCTTTCACACACAAAGGATGTGTCAGAGATACCTTCCAGTTTTTCTTTCCACACAAGAAAGGGTATCCTTCTCAGTTTCATTAAGACTGGTGCTAAGCAACAAAATCAAAAGGTGAAGCCTCCCTCCCTGACCCTTTGCCTACTCAGTTTCATCTTTTTCCCTACCTTCCTAAAAAATAATCTTCTTTTAAAAATACTTAAAATAATTTTTATGTACACAAATAATATCTATGTATACTCTTTTGAAAAAATGTCACACATTGTAGTATATGTATATAATGTAAAATCCCTCTAGAATCTGTCATGGCCCCTATCCACTACTCTAGAGAGGTAATCAGATACCTGTGTGCACACTTGATCACTTGCGTTCTCTCTCTCTCTCTCTCTCTCTCTGTCTCGCACACACACACACACACACACTTGCAATGCACACCTGTGTTTGGTTTTAGCATGAAGTTCATCACACTGTACAAATGCTGCATTCCCTTCTTGCATCAGATATCTTTCGTGGCCCCGGGCAGGGAGCTATCTCATTCATTTGCTACAGAGCATTTATTTGCCTGTTGGTGGACATCTAGCCTATTTTCCATGTTTCTACCCTTGGCAGCACTGCACAGTGACTATGCTTGTGCTTGTGATTAGTGTTCATCTTATGTAGACAAGTGAGATCATAGTGTCTTTAATTAATATATATTACTTTATTGGCTTTAAAGTGACTGTGACAATTTTTTTTTTTTCCAGGATATTTTGTTCTCATAACATCAGGTTATAGAACCTGAGGCTCTGGCACTGTCCATGTAATTTGTCCATAAAAGTCATTTGCTGTTAACTTAAAAAAGATAAAAGTTTTTTTTTTTTTTTTGTAATAGTGGGGTGTTTTAAGTTTTTATTTATTTGACAGAGAGAGAAATCACAAGTAGGCAGAGAGGCAGGTGGGGCGGGGGGTGGGTGGGGAGCAGGCTCCCTGCTGAGCAGAGAGCCTGATGCGGGGCTCCATCCCAGGACCCTGAGATCATATCCTGAGCCGAAGGCAGAGGCTTAACCCACTGAACCACCCAGGGGCCCCAAAGATTTTGTATTGTTTTAAAGAAGTTTTGTATTCCAGCAAGCCTGTCCTGTAATTATTTTTTATTATTTTTATTTTTATTCTATTGTCATTTTCTTCATAATTTATTTGGCTCTGTTAAGTAGCACTTGCAGCATATCAGATCCCAGATCAGTACCCTCTTCCTTTCTTAAAAAATAACATGGAGGTCTCCTTTCTACTTAGAGTCACTGCAAAGCTCCTCCAATCCCTGGTCCCAAAGTAACTTCAACATTCTCTAGTGTTCGGTTTGCTAGTGAGGCATGATGGCTGAGGGGCTTAGTGCTGGTTCTGCCAGCCTTGTGATCTGGGGCAAGGAATGTCCTCCTAGGCTTACGGTTAGGATTGAGTGAATTACTATAGTTACTGTACGTAAAGCATATGGCAAGCATATGGTACATAGCAAGGACTCGGTAATTTTTGGCTTATTACTCCATGTAGCTGCTGCCCGTCACTCAGCAAACACTACTATCTGCCCATATTATGTGCTGGGAGCATAAAGATAAATAAGACATGGTCTCAGTGCTTGAGGAGCTTTCACTCTAGCTTGCATATGTTTGCTCAAAATTAAAGTATTTATTCTGTTATCTTTCGATTTGTTTAAACTCTGTCTGTGGCCTGGTTTGCTTTCCTCCCGTGTCAGCTGACTTGGGCATCGTGAAGGACAGCCTCTCACCTCTTCACGAATTCTTTTTAATGGTGATTCAGCACCTGCTGCATTCCCAAAATGTTGTTAAAAACTGGAATGCAGAGATGTTGTGTAAGACAATCTGTAAGAAGCTAACAGGCTCTAGGGAGGAAGAAAAAAGTGGGTTCTGCAAGACTCTTTCCATTCTCTATGATGGCTTTCCACCTATGGACTTGCTCCGTTTTTAGCTTGCATTTCCTCTCCTAATAAATAAAGATAAATAGTCTCCATTCTCTCTTTCCCGGGACAGAGTGTGAAGCGTTAGCAGCAAGAGGGCACTTACTTCTCTTTCTTTATCAATGACCTACCTCACGTCTTTGGACTTTGGACTACTCTTGTTAGGTAGGAGCTGTTTTCTGTCCCCGGACTGAAGAAAAACCAAAGGGGCTTAGAAATCCCTGGCCGTCCATGCCCAGGGGGAACCACTTTGGTAAAAGGACCTTTTGCTGCCACATAACTGCAAAGATTCTGCAGACCACTGAGACCACTGGGTTCATACCCATGCTTTCCAGGGAGTTGTCCCTTCAATGCCATGAACTTCTTTGGGAATGGCACACCTTAGGGAATTCTTGACCTAGAGTAGGAAAAGGTAGCAGTCCTTCATCTCCCTCACATAGATTCTTCTTTAACAAGTAATAAATTCCCTTTCCTAACTCAGGGATATCTCCTTGCTTTGATTATCATTACAAGATTTGTTTGGTTTGTTCATAGTAAGTGTATTAAGTTTGATCTTACGTTAAAAGCCTGTCTGGCACAGAATTTAAATTAATGTCTCGCTGAATTGTGAATGGACACCGAGGCTCCTTTTATTTATTTATTTTCTAAGATTTTATTTATTTATTTGACAGGGAGAGAGAGATCACAAGTAGGCAGAGGCAGGCAGAGAAAGAGGAAGGGAAGCAGGCTCCCTGCTGAGCAGAGAGCCTGATGCTTGGCTGGATTCCAGGACCCTGTGATCATGACCTGAGCTGAAGGCAGAGGCTTAACCCATTGAGCCACCCAGGCGCCCCTCGAGTCTCCTTTTAAAGGAGATGTAAACATTTGTTGCCACAACAGGATCTGAGCATAATACTGAGCTCAAGAAGGATGATTTTCTCAACAGAAATCATTTATTATTGCCGGAGGTAATGTGAAATTACCTATTTTTTCTTGAAGCGTGTTTTTTTGTAAATGTTTTCTAGAGATACATGACTTGAAATTAAAGACACTCTCCTTTGTTAAGACTTTATTTCATTTCATGTATTGTGTTGACCCCTGAGAGAGGGGTCTAGAGAGGAGAAAATGTACATGGTGCTCAAAACCCTATGAATGCTTCCAGCAGATGAGGTGTTCTCCTGACTGCTCCAGAGGGGACTATATCCCTAGTGCTACATTTTGTGTTTTTGGTATCTTTGGTTCATTTATAGAAGCTTGTCCGTTAAAATTCCATATACATTTCATTGGTTTTGAAAAATACTGAGATTGACATAAACCTACTGAAAGGATACTTTGCATTGAAAGTAATACATTTCCTAACCAAAGAAGATACCATTGTTCTAGCATCAGTAGATGTCACTTTTTTTTTTTCTTTTCTTTTAACTTCCCAGTTGTAGTGAAGCTCTTTGGGTCAGCTATCTGGTAATTGTCATAAAAAAAAAGTTATATGTATATTTAACTGGACAGAAGTTAGTGGTTCAAACTGGCCATAAAGTGGAAGGGAATAATGGTGCCATCTTCCCACACACATGAGGTCACACTGCTCATCTCAGCTTTGTGAACATAGTAAGAAACAAGTCATTTCTGACGGAGGTTGTCAAGTTGGAAGAGTAACATCTCCCAGAAGAGAACTTCTGTGTGAATTTTGAAAATTCTATTGGTGGAGGCTTTTGCCCATTTAGCATTGTCAGTATATTACTCTTTATGTTTTACAATTTCTGGTGTACTTCTCACATAAACCTATAGTGCCTTGGCTAGCTGCATTTTCATGATTTTCCACAAGTCCCACAGATTCAAACTTCCTTTCCTTAACTCTTTGCTTTTACCTTCTCTAAGCCCTGGGGATTCTTCTTGGCTCCCAGAAAAAGTTCTCCTTACTCCCTTCCCCCACTCCCCATTTCTCTTTACATAGCCCTCTTTATCTCAAGAGTGTGCTGGTTAATAGCACACTGTGACAGATTGTGTGTGAGGCATGCTGGGTAACGACTAACAACAGCCAGTACATGTCCAGGGCTCTTAGAACCTTAAAAACCTTCTGCCATATGAAATAGGATAAAGCCAGTCTTTCTTCTTTTGACTGCTCGTTTTCCTGAATGCTCTTTCTTAGAAGATCCAATATATCTTCTACACACTCAATCTGTATTAGGAGTGTTGGATTTCTTCCTAACTCCCCTCTCCATCTCTGAAATAGACCCAAGGCTTCACTGAGGACCAGAAGATAGAGTTAGGGTGGCGTGACAGATAGAAATTAGTGAACAGTTTAGGCTTATCCAAAAAAATAAATGCTTAATACATCTGGGTCTTCTTCAAGCTGTCCTCTGCTTTATCCAGCAAAGGGCAAAATGAATCACTCCATAACAAGGGGTCCTAAGAGATAACAAACTCAATTAAAATTGATTTAATTTCTGGGGAGTTCTCCAGATTATACTCCACAAATACTAATATGATAATACCCACTTCAGCCATAAATCATCCCATTGGACCTCGTGTCTCTTTTCCTAGATTATAGATCATGGGCAATAATAGACTGTCTCTTGAATCAACAGGGTGTAAATTTCACTGCTTTGGATTTCCAGTGCAGAAGGTGAGTGGTGAAGAAGTAGGCCCCCGTGGCTCTGTCAGGGAAGGACAGTGGCAGGACAGGTGGCCTCTTAACGCATTTTAACGACCTTTTCTCATTCGATGTCCTCTTTTCCCTCTGAAACTCATTGGAGAATCATTTGCATGTTATATTTCATCTGCATTTATTTCATCCTAACCTCTTCATCCTTCTGTTGAGTTATATGTGCCCTGGAGGAAGCGTTTTCTACCATCTGACAGTTTAGAAAAAAAAAAAAAAGAAAAAGAAAAGAAGGAAAAAGGTGAACAGTGGCACAGTTAGCATGAAAAATGCTGAAGATAAGGAGTAGAAAATGGGAAAAATGTATGTCACTTTGTTAGTTCCGTACAGTATATTTTAAGAAAAGTGGAGCAATAAATTTCTATTAACATATATATTCTTTTAAATTTAGGAATAGACGGACAGTCTGTGGAAGTGTCCAATATCGTGGATATCCGAAAAGAACATAACCGTGAGATTGCAATGAGAATTTCTTCTAGCATAAACAGTCAAAACAGATTTTATACTGACCTGAATGGATACCAGGTAATCTTCCTTTAAAATGTCTAAGTAATAGCGGTGTTAGTGTGCAAGTTTTATGTATGGAAATGGGTCAGTTAATTTCACATCCTTCAAAAAATTCGCTTAAGTTTACAAATTATTTCTAAAGGAAAACTGAATTTTAACAGGTACTTATAGGTTCTATATTCAACCAGATTTCCGAAGTTAGAACAAATATTTGAGAGATTGGTTTGTAGAACATCTGATTTACAGATGTATTTTTTTCAAAGGCAGATTTGGTGACCATTTGCATGTTAAATGACTTGATACCAAAATATATCTGAATTTGTCTCATAGAAAGGAAACATAATTAGGGACTGATGGAGTATATATTTTCCCCTCATAAGGAAACGGTCTGTGTATATTTAATTTATTACATATATACTTTTAAATGTGTAATGTAATAATAGGCTCTTTTAAATTTCAGGGAACTCTTCCCCTCTTTTTATCAATAATGTAAGGGTGTTTACCTTTATGCACACACATATGTGTACATAGACTTAGACAAAGAAATACAAACATGTATCTATTTAGAAATGTGGGTAGGTATATATTTAATCAAAATGTTCACAAAATAGTTTGAAATGGTAATGAGAAAATTGACTCAAAATTTTTCCAGATTGTCAGCATTCTAATTTAATAGGGCTCTTTTGATTGTTACCTAAATCTCTGTATTCAGAGTATATGTATGTAACAACATAGCTTTGAAATAATACTATTAAAAACATTAGCATGTTTTTGAGACATTAGCATTTTAGAAAGTTCTGGCTATGAATAGAAATAATTTCACAACAAATGCTTTTACTTTGTCTGATTTTCAACTGGGTTGAGTGGAAGGGATTGTGGTAATTTTCTCTTGTGCAATTTCCTGCAAAGGTTAAATTTAAACCTTTTCCAAAGCATAAAAATTGCATTATACACTTTGAATTTACATGTTAATTCTACCGCAGCTGTTTGGTTTTCAAATGAAGCCATGACTTTATGGTGATTCATTTTCCTTGTGTACAAAAGAAACTCTTTTTCTTAAAATCTTACAGAAGCAATTATTTGTATGTGTGGGTGTGTACATGAATGAAAAAAAAACTTAGTAAAAGTGAATAAAAATGTGAATTTTCTTTTCAAGGATCAAGCATTTGAATAAATAGGGAAATATTATTTCTAAATTTATAAATGTCTAAATTTATAATGTAAATATTTCTGCTTCTAAAATAGGCCATTTTTTAAGCCTTGGAAAGAGTAGTTCTTGGGCAAAACCAGAAATCTAGACCCACGGGTAGGGAGCATGGCTGGCAGCCCCATAGTCATGACAGTGTGAATGTGTGAATGCCCTTTGCATTGAGTGTACAAGTTAATTTGAATGGAAGGATTAGGACTGGAAAGAAGAAATGGAAAATTCTTTGAAACTATCTTTTTTTTTTTTTTTAACATTTTACAATTGTTTCTTCAGTTTCATAATTTCCTGGGCCTGTGATACCAATTACCACAAACTGGGTGACTTAGAACAGCAGAATTTATTCTGTCACATTTCTGGACAGCAGAAGTCCAAAATCAAGATGTCTTCAGGGCCACACTCCCTCCAGAGTCTGTAGGGAAATACTCTTCCTTGCCTGTTCTAGCTTCTGGAGGCATCAGGCCATTCTGGTCACTGTTGGCTTGTAGAGCCATCACTCCACTGTCTGCCTCTGCTGTCACAGAGTCCCTGTTGTATTCTCCGTGTGTCTCCATTGTGTCCAGACTTCCCTCTTAGAAGGACTCCAGTCCTTGGATTAGAGCCCACCCTAATCCAATATAACTTATGTCTGTAGAGATCCTATTTCAAAATAAAATCACATTCACAGATTGTGGATGGCCATGAATTTGGGGGGGCTCTATTTGGTACAACCAGTAAGTTGAAGGACACACTGTGGGGTTGTTGTAAAGATTAAAGATCGTATTTGTGAATACCTAGTACTTTGCCTAGTTATAATGAGCACTCAATACGTGTTAACTATTACATTAACTTTGTATTTTTTTCCTTCTTGAATGTCATGTCATGTCAAACTTGCATGAGCTGAATAGGAGAGATGTCATTTTTATGTGGTGTGAATAAGATACCTGATAACAAAGTCTCTGTTTGATGTTTCCTGCTGTGGTTTGAGGGAGTCTCCTTGACCCCAGCCAGCTTAGTGCGTTTTCTGTCAAAAAATAAAATAATGTATTTCATGCATTCACATACTAGACCAAGAAAAATTAAAATATGGAACTATCTACATTGAAACTAAACAGGAAAAGTAAGCACTGAAGAGTCTTTAAATATAAATATGAATTTGATTATTTTAGTGTAATATGTTGGAGAATTCGATGAGGGGATCTGTGGTATTTATTAAAACTGATTCAAGAATTATAAAAGATATTTTTTGAAAGGGGATAGAGAGCTATTATGCTTAACATTCATTACAAAAGCAGTATGTTAGATTTAGATGAGAAATGAATACTTAATACCTTTATAATTTGTTTTATGCAAATATTGGAAAGCTAGAAGACTTTTGTTAAGGATTTTTATTCTGAATTTAAATAGGAATACCTATTTTAAAAACCTGGATAAATTCTACTTTTCTCACTTTAAATTTTTCTAAGATCTTCATTTTTTTTATATTGTTTTGAGGAATGTTTTAATTCTTAAATTAGCTCTTCCTTTGAACAAGAAAGGAAGCTATACTCTTTTCTCTTTGGAAGAAAAGTCATCTGTCTGTAGTCAGTACTAATTTTTTGAAGTACATCTGTAAATATCACTTGATTTCTTTTTTTTAAAGTGAACTGTTTGGTCTTTTAGATTCAGCCTAGAATGACAATGAGCAAATTACCTCTTCAAGCAAACGTCTATCCGATGACTACAATGGCCTATATCCAGGATGCCAAACATCGCTTGACATTACTCTCTGCTCAGTCTTTAGGGGTGTCAAGTTTGAAAAGTGGTACGTATTGTTTGGAATCTTTTTGGTTCTTACAAGTTTCATTTCCAAGTGTATAATTTTCCTCTTGGTCATGTGTAATAATTATCATCTTCAGACACTAGCCTCCTTCTTTTGAGAACCAGACTATTAGTTAATTTTGGTTTTGTGAGAATAACATAAAATAACATTATTTGCTCAATCTTCTGAGGAAGAATGAGGGACCTAAAACCCCACAAAACCATTGCTTCTTAAAGATAATTTATCTCCCCTGATAGCTCATTGTTTGCACAGTCTTCTGCCATTGTCATAATGGAATAGCTGTGGAAATTCTCCAGAAGTAAAAGAAGAGAAGTGGCTGGGAGAAAAGTTAGAGAATTTCCAGAGTTGTGTAAGTTCCCACAAACCTAGGTCCTTCTGAATCACAGCCTTCTAGGGCACTACCACCTGAAAGGCGAGAGCTGAAATCATACAGCTAGGGAAAAAAGAGGTGACAGACACAATTTCAAGGATTCTGAAAGAGAGAACAAGATGGAAAGAGAAGATAAATCGTAAACACAGATTAATTTTTATAAAACCTTCTATGGGAGGCTTATGTCCTTCATAATACATATTTTTCATTGTCATTTATATGTAGTCAATTGCTCTTCTTTCTTACATCTTAAGAGTTGCTAAGACAAATGTCTTAAGGAGCCAGACAGATAATAAAGGGGTGCAGGTGCCTGGCTTACCCTTTGCCACAAACCCATTTTTTTTATTAGGCATATGCATACATTCTGTATGTACCCCCCCTCCCCGCCCATGAAAAAGCATACCGTTCCTCTTTCTTCATGGCTTTCGTTACACAAAATCATGAGATGATACTGTAAAACCATGAATGCCATCATAAGGATAATAATGGCCTCATGTCAGGGATGCAGAGGGAGTGGTGGGGCTTTGGCAGGCTGGGGCCCACCACTCCCAGTGTATGACGATGGGGCAGCTGCTGCTCAGTGCTGGACTCTTGTTGCCCTGGGGTAAGGGGCCCCGGGTTGCCAAATTTTTCTGTTGCTGAAGAGTCCAGAAGTCTCGAACTGCTTATGTTTAAATTTTTTAAAAATTAAGTACATTTATAGATTGGACAACTTTACATAAAATTCCTAAATGTGGTTTAGGGGCAGAGGAGCTTTATTTCTCAGCTCGCCTTTATCAAGGGAAGTGACGTAACTGTCTAGTCCATGACTGCTCCACTCCTCATGTCTAGTTCCCTACTTAAGGACCCAGCTTTGAGAATTTAAGGCAAGGTTTGAAAATGGGCTCAAAAGTCACACCTGGCCCAGGTGCCCCTGCTAGAGACACCCAAGTACCCTAGCGTTTGAGTACCTACAAACATAAGAACAATTTTGAGGACAGCCCAGATTTACTGAGTGTCATATATTAAGAGGGCTAACATTTGGAGACAGGGAGAAGAGAGAAATTGCCAAGAGACTGATGTACTAATTTGGGTGTGAAATGATCAATGCCTGAGGAGCAAATTCTAGACAGTTAAATGACTATGGTTCTGGGTGGTTTTTGGATAGGGCTTTTTTTTTTTTTTAGTTTTTGGGTTTTGTTTTGTTTTGTTTTTGAAATTTGTAGTCTCATAGTCTAACTATTATTTACAACTTAAACTAGAGGAAGTGTGGAATTATTGCATAGAAATGAAGGAACCAAATATGACCTCTTCTTGAGCTGGAGGAGAGAGGATAGTTGATGATACTAACGTAATTCCAGGGAGGGAATGGGGTACATGGTGGATGTCTCCAAATCCTGGGGTTTCTTCAGAGAATCCCCAGATACCAAGTAGCCCAAATTGTCTTTCAAATCCTACTTAGATTCTACCCATCTGTATTTGTCTTGTTTCTCCATGTGTGATATATGTTTCCTAACGAACCTCATAAACATTTTTAAATTCCAGATGCTGCCACTAAAAACTTTAGAGGACATAATTTTCTCTTCAGATTAATTCTTTTTAGATCTCACTTAAATTTTGATCTGTCTTGTTTTTAAATTTCATTACCAGATTTTACCAGACATTAATGAAGAAACACAGTCCTATTTTTTACATTTATACTAGCTGCTTTGAGAAAGCCCTTGGTACTGTTTGCTGTACAGATCTGTCTCCTTGGCTTAAATCAGGACCGTGCCTAAACTTAAGAGATCCTTACTAGATGTTGGTATTAAATAACCCTGGCCAGTTTGTTTGTTTGTCTGTTTGTTTTTTAGGTCAGATTGAAGTTATCATGGATCGAAGACTGATGCAAGATGATAATCGCGGCCTTGAGCAAGGTGTCCATGATAACAAGGTTACAGCTAATTTATTTCGAATACTACTGGAAAAAAGAAGTGTTGTGAATATGGTAGGAAAAAAAATAACTCGTATGTTCTGATATTGATTGTTCTTTGCCACCCAAAATTTGACATTATGACTTTCCACTTTTTTTATGACTTAAAATTCCCGGTATTGAGATATCTTTATACTAGATGTAGCCTATAGTCACAAGAAAGAGAACTTCAGTTACACATAAGTCAGATTTGCATTTAGGTCATCTTATTTTTTTATTTTTGCTTATTATGTAGATGGAAAATAATGTTAAGGAATCAGTTTGGATGAAATTTTCTGAAATTATTTTGAAAGAAAATAAGAGTTGAATTTAGGAATAGAACCTCGGCCCATTCTTAGGAGATCAAGTTTGATTAGTAAACTTTATTGGAAACCTTTGTGTGCTTATTCTAGTCCTAGACTCTTCAATTGAAAATGGATTTACTTGTCTGTCTTCTTGCTCAGTTTTCATTTCTCAGAACAAACCCCAGCATTCCATTAAACAATCCGGCTAAAGCTCCATTAGATGTCAAGCAACATGACAATACACCCCTTCAAGGTGACACCAAAGTCATCATCACCGTCCCCCCATGCTTTACTGATTTCCCACCACAGATGACTCTCTATACAGCCCTTTTTTCCCTCATTCTGCTCTCCTCCTTTCTTCACTGACCCATCCCAGATCTTTTCAGCTCTTCTCAGCTGGCAGCCTCCCCACTGACTTCACATTTGACAGGGCTCTCTGTTCTAGGTATCAACCATCTCCTCCCACGCTTTCCGTCTTCCCTCATGTTGCAGTGGAGACGTCACCCTCCTCCTTCCCTCCCCCTGCCCGGCAGAGCCAGCGTTCCCCTAGGAAACCCTTTCTGCAGGCTTTCAGACACTCTTCCTTGTCTCCTATTAGAAATAAAAGCCAAAACAGCCTCCATGCAGACTCCTCCCCTTTTCCCCTGCACTACCGTCCTGGCTCCCACACCCGGTTGAGCCGGTTTGTGAGAGGTTTATGTCATTGCTTCTGTGTCAACAGTCTGTTCATTTTAGTGGTGCTTTAGCCTCCCCCACACACCTTTGCCAGAGTCACCAGATCCAGTAGATGTTTCACACCCTTTCCAGGATCACGAGATCTATCGTCTTAGTTCACCTTGCAGCAACATTTGACACTGACCATGTCACTTCTTAGAAGACAGTCTGAGCCAGCGCTTCCGTGGTACCGTGCTCATTTGGTTTCCCTCCTGCCTCCCAAGTGGTTCTTTCTCTATCTCTCCAATGGTTATTGATTCAGCCACTAAATGTCAGAGCTCCCAAGGGTTGACCTCATGTCTTCTCCTTTTCTCATTGTATACTTTCTCGCTCTGCAATCTCTCCTACTCCTGTGGCTATGTGACCACCTCTACACGGATGAAACCTGCACAAACGTTTCACCTCTAACCTGCAGACCCAACCACTTAGCTGTGTCCTACTGTTCAGAGCCGACATATCCATGATCACTCTCATGATCTCTCTCCCCCTCCAAACCTGCTCTTTTCTAGTGTTCCCTAGACTGGCACCACCTTTCATCCAGTGCCACACATGTAGGAGGGACCTCTCATTGGTACTCTCTTTGGCCTGCCCCTTTCTTAAAACAATAATCACCAGTGCTTGGCTCTCTTATTGCCTAAATATTTCAAATCTATAAACTCGCTTATTAAGACTACCCTAACCTAAACATCATGTCTTTCCCGAATCATTCTGCTCTCTTTTTCCTGACATATGTGTTCTCAATCAAGTAGGCAAAGTGATTTGTTTTTTCAAAACTCAATCTGACCTCACTGCCCCCTTCGGAACCCCTCAGATATCTTCTCATTGCTTTCCTGATAAAAGCCAAAAACCCTTCCCACGGCCTGAAGAGCCCCCTTTGTGATCTGGGCCCTGCCTGTCCCCCAGCCTCATCTAGCATGACTCACACTATTTCTGCTCTGGGCTCACTGATTTTCTTTCAGTCCCAAGTACTCCTCATGCACCCTGCGCCCATGGCACCTTTCCGTGGATATTAATACGTACATACATACATACATACATGGGCATTTCCTTTGCATTTGCCCAGGGAACTATTCAAAGGAGTCGGGTCAGAGCTGCCTTGGTCAACGGCTTTTACTTGAGCAGGCCAGAGCACTGTCTGCAGTGCCTCCTCAGAACTGCGCATCTGTCCTCCGTGCACAGATGTGATTATTTTTGATCATTGTCTCTCTCCTCTTTGGGACCATAACTTCACGGAGAGTGGGGGCCATGTTCCTCTGCTTCTAGAATTGTTCCTAACAGAGGAAGCACCCCATCCTTGTTGCAGGAATGAATGCACGAAGGCATCATCGAGGGAGCCGTAACAGCGCCTGATGCCACCACACTTACCCCAGGCCCCGCTTGCTGCCTCGTCACATGGGGCGTGTTCTCGTCCCCCTGCTCGATTCCAGGGACTCGTCTGCTGCATTTTCATGTGCCCCACACGGCTCCTTGCCTGTGGTAGCTGTTCTATAAATAAAACACTAGTTGATTGAATGAAATGGCAACAGCTCATTAAAGTCAAGAATTCTTCCAGTATCTAGCATCTTTTAGGAAAAAAAGATTTTAATGTCCATTTTTAGATGTCAAGATTTAAACCAGGTCTTGGGATTCGTGGTTTAAATCAATTACTGACAAGATAGCTTAATTTTAGGACTGAAACGGCACAGGAAAATCATTGTCTGAGTGCTGGCAGCTACTATCTTTCTCTCCTCCCGAAAATGTTTCCAGCTTTTATGATTTTTTTTCTCTCTATATAGACACTAATTTGCAAAGCTTCTGTTAACTGTGGCAATAAGCATTTTCATGTCAGATCTATAAAGCTTTCACTTAGAAGTAAAGTAATTTGTTTATTCCCATTCAGAAACTCCTTGGATAGTAATTGATTGAAATTTGATCCAATGTTTTTATAATCCTCTGTTGGTTAAATTTTTCTTTTGCTCAACTCTAGATTCTTGGACTTAGATCAATAGTTTCTTTTAAATAAAAAAAGAACTAGAGAAGAGAAAATACATTTTAATTTCTAGTGACATTGATTAAAAAGACAGTTGATTAAGGAATGTTCCATCTCATATAGCTTAAACTTTCCAGAAAGTATTTTTTTTTTTTCCAGAAAGTACTTTTATTTTCAACTCAGACTCTCATGTTTAAACCATTGACAGTAGGAAGCAGGGTGATGAGGAGACCCTCCCTGTACAAGAAGACATTTTAGCAGGAGGTCTTCAGCCTGCCGGAGCCTCTGGGAGTAATCTGGGTGACTAAGTAGAACCGAGTCCTATTCTTGAGTGTTCCACAGAGAGAGAGTGAGAACAGGGACTAGAGTGATACTTTTGAGATGTGAAGATGTCCAGTGGGTTGCCGTAGCTATATGAGGTGAACTTTCATCCATGGTAATGACACTCAGGGGTCAGCGGAGGTGGAAAATGGGAATTGTCTATTTGGCATTGACCCTTTAGGTTTTGTTTCCTTGATGCTTACTCCCTTTCGCTTCCCGCCGACTGCTGAATATAGTCGAGGGCATTGAACCAATAATTAGAAGTGCTACAAGTATTCAGGTATTACAGTTGTGTCATTTGACCTGTGATACCCGTTATTTACGTGTAAGGTAAAAGAGCTAGGAGAGATTGGATGAAAAGCTCACATGCTTACAGGGCTCAGAGAAGTGATGGCATGAGGGAGGTTGGTCAGGTTTCAGGGCAAACGCTTAAGTGAGGTGACCCCAGGTCTGTGATGGGTATGAGGATACATCCCACTGAGAGCTACAACTCAGCTGCACTTGAGGGAATGTCGGGGCCCTGTGTGACTTGGATTTCCAGTGTTTTGGGTGAAAAAATTAAAAAGTTACCTGTTGTGGGGAGTTTTTTTTATTGTTGTTGACAGTTTCAACATGAAATCTCCTGGATGTTTTTTTTCTTTTTTTGAGAGTTGGCCGAAAAACAGACATTAGTACCATGCAGACCTATCAAAACCTATCTGTAGGCAAATTTAGCCCACAGATCACCAGGCTTTACCTCTGCATTAAATGAAGTTTATTTCTAAATCTTATGATTCATTATATTTTCATTCATTATTTCTTCTGTCTCTGTCTTTTCCTGCATCCTTTCCCCTACTGTATTTTTCTCTCATTTATTTATATTACATTTGCTTGTTGATAGATTAAGTTCAAAAAACATTTATCAAGTTCCCACCATGTATCAGGTCACACCAAATAAGCAAAAGTGATTCAAAATATCATCTCTTATTATCTTAGATAATTTATTTAGCAAGTTTTGATGTAGATGAATGGAAACCTTTGATATTTAGGGATCACATAACTTAAGTGGGCTTAATGAAGGACACTATGGAGCCTAGCAAGAGATTCTGACTTATGAAATAAGGGCTAGAACCCAAAGGAGGTCTCAACTTGGTGTGGTTTGGAATCAGAATGTGCTGGAAACGCTTTATAATTTCATACAGGCTGAAAGGAAGAAGCTAGACCTGAACAGCTTGAAGCCTTCCAACACACAAGAAACCAAATAATGTTTAGAATAGTATATTAGTTACTGCAAGGCTGAGGAATTCATTTACAGCTTAAACAAACACATAAGATTTCCCATAACAAACATGCGTTACCAGCTTTGGGTTTATCATAAAGGTTTCAATTAAAAGATTACCTTTCCAGGAGATTAGTCGAAAAATGATAATTCACCAGCTAAATATCTTGTCAAGCACCTCGTTGCTATAAAAATGTTAAGAAAGTGCATGAATCCTGGAACTTCTGTGAGATTTTGTCCCACCCCGCCTGGCCAGCTTCCAGTGATGTTGTATGTTCTTGGTGCTTTTATAACTCTGAACTACAACTCTTGCATAGACTTCTCTTCCTTATCCTGCTTAGGACAATAAATGGCACAGTTTTCGAATTCTCAAAGCACTTAAATTCATGGCATTGTTTCCTTTGACGAGGCTTATCATTAACATGTTTCTGAGTCTGAATCACTTTCTTAATCCAAAACTTGTTGAAGGGTGAGACTTAGACATTCCGTTCCAAAAAGAGCGGTTTCTTGTGCAAGGTTGTCTGGGGCGACGGTTGCCGGCACATGTCCACAGAGCTGTGTCAGACCGACTGAGATTTTGAGATTTGCTTTGGGGGCTAAACTTTGGCTTCCTAGGGCTCATCCCTGGACATTCTGATTAAGTAGATTTGGGTTAGGGTTCAGGGATCCATGTTTAAATCTTCCCAAGCCATTCTTATGTGTGGTCAGTTTGGGGGCACTGAGAGCCAGGGAAACTGGTGTGGGTCAGGAGGAATGGTACATATGCCCACTACTGTTTGAAAGGTATACAAAATCCATCAAGAAGTAGCCCACCTATTCACTGAAGTGTCCAGGGATTCCTCCAAGGGCAGAGAACAAAGCCAGAGAGCTTTTTCTGAATCTTACTTGACCTAGAATGGACTTAATGCCTTCTGATTCTGATACAGCAGGTGTCTTCTTTTCTGTTGGAATCTTTTATCTTTTATTACTGAAAACTGATTTTGTCAGCATTCCTGACCTAGATTATGAAGTCCTTTGATCTTGGAATACATTTAAAGTTTCCGGTTGAAACTGTTCCCTCAATATTCAACAACATGCATTAAATTTCAGTATTGTTGGTGAATATAATTATCTATGTTTTATTTAATCTTTCTTTTAAAGAAAGAGTGTGGGATGGGTACATATTTTTTTTTTACAACTCTTTCAGACCTGATATATTTTGTCAGTATCTTAATATTACAGTGTCCCTCTACCACCTTTAATTTTTTTTCTCTCTCTCCGTAGTCTGAATTGTAATGGCATCTACAGTTCACTGCTGGCAAGATGCCTGTCACTCTTTGCTCAACACCCTCTGTTCAGTGCTAATCTGACATTCTGAATTTTAAGCCCTGTATCTCCTATAAATCCTATCTTTTCACCTAGATAAGTAGCCAAGCCTTTTATTTGAGCCCCATATTACAAAAAGGATGCAAAATCAGAGGATATCAGTGAAATGGACAGTTTAAAAATAAGATACAAAATTAAATTTGTTCCACGTGTCACTGTTGATCAAAAAACCTTTCTACATAAATTATTTTCTTCTCAGTGTTTTTCTATGTGTGCTCTCTTATACCTTAGGCGTTATTGGTTAAGGTTCTACTTAGTCATTGATTTAATTAATTGAGTGTGTCATCTACCATATGCCTATCCCCAGCCCTGGCAGGCTTATTTAATATCTGAACATGCTGAACCACTTGTCTGAAAGTATATACCATAGCAATGACTAAAATATTTTTTAAATTCTAGTGAATAATTATGTATGAGGTAAATATGTACTAACTATTGCATAACATAATTTAAACAGTTCCTGTTCAGTGGCTGTGATTTACCAAATTTAACAGATCTGGGAATACTGATTGTGCTACTTAAAAATCTTATTTATTTTGAGAGTCCCCCCCCAAAAAAAATCCTATAATTGGGTAACATGTATAGAGCATAACTTTGGATCGCCTCAAGAATTATGGTCTAGTTGAGTATAAATGAAACCATGAGAATATGCTGGGTAAAACCCAAGGGAGAAGAGATCACATTTGATGGTGTGCAAGATGTGTGAATATCCCAACCCGTCTATTTAAGAATTTTGTGGTAGGTTGAGAAAGAGTTTCCATAAAACATTATACCTTATCCTAAAATGTTTTTTTGGAAAACGTTGTTAGGATTTTTAGTACTAAAACAGTGGAAAAAAGATCTTTCTAAACATGAGCTAAGTGGACACTGTTCATTTTTTTACATTGCTTACAGATGAACTTGGTAATCTCTGTGTTGGCTAAGACTGTTAGTTCCAAAATATAATAAAATTAAACATAAACTGCTTATATTTCTTTTCTATTTAAACCCTGTTGGGTAATTCCATTAATAGTGTGAAAACTGCAAATATGTAACACTCAAGCATTTCTGTTTTTTCTTGATAGGAAGAAGAAAAGAAGTCGGTCAGTTATCCTTCTCTCGTTAGCCACGTAACTTCCTTTTTCCTGAATCATCCTGTCTTTACAATGACAGAAAAGATCCCCGTGCCCACCCTTAAGCTGCTAGGTGAATTCTCTCCGTTACTGTCGTCTTTGCCTTGTGACATTCATCTCATTAATCTGAGGACAATACAGTCAAAGGTATATCCCAAAATGTATCTATAAAGAGTTACTTTTTATAATATATTTGATATAAGGGGATAAGAAGCAGAAAGAAATACAGCTGACCCTTAAACAGGAGGAGCTGGAATGCACTGGTCAGCTTACCCAGGTTGTTTTCTATAAACACAGTACAGGACTGAAAATGTATTTTCTCTTCCTTATGATTTTCTGAATAGTTTCTTTTCTCTAGCTTACTTCGTTAAAAGAATACAGTGTAACATACATATAACATATAAAATATGTGCTGATCAACTGTCGATGTTATCAGTAAGGCTTCCAATCAAGCGGAGGCTATTAGTAGTTATGTTTTGGGAGAGTCAGAGTCCTGAGTGGATTTTTGACTTGCGGGGAGGAGGGTGGGGGGTTGTCACCCCTAACCTCCTGCACTGTTCAAGGGTTAACCATACTGTGAGTTTTACTATGCTTCAAGGAGCCTTTAAGAGGACTTGACCTTTAGGCAAAATCATTCTACCTTTCATTTGGTTAGGGAATATTATCTCTTTATAGATAAGAAAGCAAACTCTGGCCCCAGGGTCACATAATAGTAGGTGGGATAACAGGCCTTAAGATCAGCTCTTCTGGCATTTTCCATTCATTTCTCCTTGTTAGCCAGTGTTTCCTGAGGAGTTGGAGAATTAAGAAGCATAGCACTTAATTATTTCTCTATCAGAGGACTTGTACATTGATCTCTTTCTCCTGAAAGTCACTGCAACTCAGACCTTTGCATTGAGAAACAAACTCTTTAAAGACATCTAGAGATGGACTAGAGGAAGAGAGGGAAAGGCTTTATGAGATTCGGAATTTTTATTCAGTTAAGACTGCTTTTGTTTACATGTGTGCCAACTTTTAAAAGTCAGAGATTGCATTTGAAAAGAATAAAAATTAGACATTTGACATCATTTTTGTCTTTCGTGGAGCTGTTTTGATATTGTGAATTGACATATGCATGGCTGGAAATACTAAGTGCTTAGGGATTCTGTAGGGAATGTGATAAATGGCCCGAGTATGAAAAAAAGAGAATGTTCATGTTTGAAGACCATGTAAGAAGAGAAAAATGTTTCGTTTAAGCACAAAGAACTAAAGCAAACCAAAGTAAGGATAAATGCCTGCAAATCTGGACATACAGGGCTTTTAAAACTGTAGTGACCAAGAGAAAGAACTTAGGCCTAACTCTGTAGGAATATCCATTCGGCCCGTGATAATGAATACAGGTGAACGTGGGAGGCCTGCATCTATCTGCATGTGTCAGAAGGCTTATTCGATCATGTGAACAAACCTGCAGGATTTATTTCGTGCCTGCTACGTTACAGTTACAGCTAAAAGCACTAGGGATACCGTTGTGGGCAAACCCATTACAAACAATAACCCCTGCCTTTCTGAAGCATGGATCCTGATGGGGGGAGAAAAATAAAGAAGAAAAAAGAAGAGAGATGTATAATGTGTTAGATGGTGATAAGTGTCAGGGAGGGAAAGCCGGAGGGAAGGATAGCTCTGGAAGTTGACACAAGTTTGCATAGTGTGGTTGGAAGAGGACCTTGCCTTAAGGGTGTTAATGGAGTAAAAATCCGAGGGAGGTTAGAGAATAAGAGACCCATGCAGATTTCTGGAGGTAGAGTGGTCCGGGAAGAGTTACAAGCAAGTAGAAAGGCCCAAACGTGGGTGCTGTGGTGAGAGTAGAAGCTCTGTGGGAGCTGGCCTTTTCTTTGATTCCTTGCATCGTTCTGTTGCCTAGAAGAGCGCTTGCACAAAGAAGGGACTCAGCCACAATTTGCTGATTGAGCAAATCTCATGAGTGCTCTTTCTAGGATTCTGCTAGTCTTTTTGTGGGTTGACTGTTTGACTCATGAAAGGAACACACCAGCGATGGATAGCCTCCCTGAGTTTTCCTCTTATTAATTCATGAGGCAGAGGGAACGAGGGGGTAGAGTGGCGGTTACCAAAGACTCCGAGCCTCAGTCTGCTGCCTCTGGGCATGGATGGTAGAGGATGTTAGCAGCCTATGGATCTGAGGGCTTCTGGGGCACACGGCGGCCACTGTTCCTTCACCTCGTTTCTAGATGTCTCTCCCATGATTATTTTCCGGAAGCAGATCCAGTTGTCTAGAGTCAACAAATGTAGGGTCTCACCCACCATAATCCAGGGCTAGCACCTGTTTTCCATATCACCTCTTTTCTATGGTTACCTGCTTCTTTGATTCTCCCTGCGTGTTGCCTAGCTTTCTGTCACCCAAGTCTCATCTCTTCCCAGATTAAAAATCCCGTTGCTACTAAACTGGTTCACGCTTTCAAGAATTTAGGCTCTGTGTGGTCTGGCCTCTGTGAGGTCTGGTCTGGTGTGGATGCTCACTGTATCCACTTGGCGTCCCCTTGCTCCTCATGCCCTTTGGGTGGTGGCCCACCTCCACTCCCTGATGGCTGGCCAGGGGCTGACTCAGCTACCTGTTATAAAATGGGGCTGCTCTCAGAGCCACCGCCTCAGGTCTGTGGTGAGAAACACAGAAGCTAATGCTGTGAAGGCCCTTTAGAAACAGAAATGCTTTGTAAACATACGTTTGTGTCCTGATGGGGCTTGCGGTACTGGTCAGCCCAGGGGCAAACCAGGGTTTTAGCAGAGGAAATAGAGAGCAATTTAACAAATGGGCCAGGAAGAATCAAGACTGAAATGTTAACATTTAACCATAACTAGCATGTTGGCTCATGGTCCAAACTCAGTATTTGTGGCTGTTTCACATTATCCTATCAATCAGTGCCGGTTCCTATGTTCGTCTTTAACTCTTAGCACATATTTCTAACAGTTATTTAAAAAGCTCACCAGTAACCCAAGGGGATTGATTTGGCCATTCAAAATCGCTTCTTTAAGGAATTGCTTTCTGTCCCTTAATCTCTGATAATAGGAAAATAATCATTGAAGGAAGCTGATGTAGGTATTGAATCAAAGAAAGCTTGGTGCTTAAAAAGATGTCAAGTGTAATTTCATGGTTACACTAAAAGAAGACAAAAATGACTTGGAAGAAATCCAGAAGCCAGACCTCAACATTTTGGATTGTGTTCCTATTTTTATGTGCTGGCAGCTCCAAACATAGAATCATGAATTGTTCCTTTGGACGTTGCAAAGCATTTTTCCCATTGAAATAATGTGAACGTGGCTCTCGGCTTCTAAGCAAGACCAGAGCTCTGCATTGGTCTGTGTGTAAGTAAGCATTTTCATAACTACCACCTCCCAGTATTTCCACGAAAAACATGTTTGAGAACCCCCCGGACACGAGGGAGTCACATCTCTCTTCTTGCCTCACTCATGGAGGAGGCCTCTGCTTGCCCAGCTCCTGGGCCACATTGTCAGAAGCTTCCTCACGTCCTAAACCTCATGTGGGCAGCCTGATTCCTCAGGGAGAAAGTGGTTATGGGCTCCAGCAACAGTGAGAGGGGCGAGGGTCTGGAGGTGTGCTGACTCATCACGGTGCTGCAGCATTTCCAACTACCCATCCTCAGAGTCAATGTGTCCGGGTCACACTGGGGAGATTTTTTGAAACCGAGACTTCTACAGGTTTCCCCGTCTCTGCAGTTCTGATTCCAGAGGTCCGGGGTGGGGCAACTTAGGAATTAGTAATTTTTTAAAATTCCCATGATTCTAGAAATTACTGTTATCTCCATTTACTAAACTGGGAAAGTAAGAGCTGGAAATTAAATGCCTGAGATAAAATTACGCAGCAGTGAATGGCAGAATTAGGGCCCACATGCAGGTTTTCTGAATCTGGGTGCTGGACAGGGCCTCAGAGGGTGGTGGTGGACTTCTTAAGAGTTACTAAATCTGTTCCTCCCAAATCCAGTTTTTCAGGAATTATTCTGTTTGGTAGATGAGTTTATGTTTTTATATAAGCATATCTTGCTCTTATTTTGTATGTGTTTGGAGAAAAACTGATTGCGTGTCATATAGTTGCAGTCAGATGAAGTTGGAAGCAAACATCTCTTAAACCGTGTCTCACAGCATTGCCAAGTGCCCCCGCGCAGTCCCGTCTAGCAGTGTAACTGTCAGCCTTCTCCTTCTGTAGGCTCGCCGCCCCCTTCTCTTTACCACCTCCTTTTCTTGTACTGTCAAAAGCTTGACATATTAAAAAGAGGATTCTATAAAGGTTTGAAAACTGGGAACAGGAGCACCACTGAAGTGGTCGGGAACAGGAAAACCATGCCACCATCATCAGGAAGGGGTATTAATTAAGGGACAAGGGAGTCTTGGTAGAGAGGATGCTGGGAGAATCTCACGGGGGCCAGATCATCGATCAGGGTTCTGTAGGCTGGAGTGATAGGTTCAGCCTGGAACGCAGACATTCCAGGGACCAGAAGGAATTTGATTAAGCCATTTAATTAGGCTTCATGGAGCCATGCTGCCTTGATGTCTTGCACAATGATATGTTGTTCGACCTTTTTCCTCTCCCCCAGATTATTTCCACCACTTTTATGTTCAGATGTATTTTTATTTAATTCACTTACAGATCTGTATCTTTGTATCTGTATCCACCTCTATCTCTGTATATTACATTTAGCTCTATTCTCTGTGACATTTTATTCTACTTCTGCTTAACCATTTCTTGCAGATAGTTAACTAATCATTTCAACATCAGCACCACTTACTGAACAAGATTTTCTCTCTCCACTTGTTTATACCGCCCCCTTTTCTTATAAGAGGCAGTTTAAGGTATTTCTTCATTTTGCCTCTCTTATAAGAATTGATTGGTGCTTTATTAATCTCCCTGGCATCTGGAAAGGTGAAAATTGTGGAGAAAATTTCCTTTGTTGTACAGATCTAAGAACAGCCATTCACCTTACCTGTTCTTTCTGTCATCTTATCTTGTTGATCAAAACAGGATAACTGTTATTGGACATTTTAATGAATACCCTGGAAAATGAATTTCTACTGGTTATTTCCTGTCTCAGGACTTAAAACACTGTGCAATTTTCTCACCTTTCCAGTTACCAGAATAACATGGAAAGATGGATGTCGGTAGGCGTTTTCAAGGAATCTGGTCAGGTTGGAGAAATTTTTCCACCAGGTGTTTAGCTCTGCCGTAATCTATTAGACCTTAGACATTCTTTGAGGAGGGTGGGGACACATTTCTCTTGGAGAATGTAGTCAAAGTTACAGCTTCTCTCTTCCACAGAAAAAAAGTGTACACCCATAACATTTACTAGTTTCCAGAAGTGTACTTCTCTGTGAATCTCGCATTATTAATGAGCAAATCAGGTTTCTTTTGGTGTGAGACCAGACCGGCACAGCTTTCTATTCTGAGTTCTCACCCACTTTGGTAAAGGAACACTGGCCTGCTCCTTTGCTTATGAGACCCTGCCATGTGTGTGGATAATTTTCAGCATGGCCTTAAATCCTGCTTAAAATGGGGTGAATGGATGGGTAGGCAGGCTGGATGGATGGAACTTACTGTGTCCACGCCTTCCTTTCTGAATTGATGTATATTTTGATAAATTGTGGTTTTAGTGCTGCTGGAACTCTGGTTTAAATACTCCCTTTTTCTAACCTCAGATCAGAGAGTGAGCTCCTTCCGGTTGTAGGCTTTTCTTCTATTACATTAGAAGTGATCTTTCTCCTTTCCCTCCCGGCCATGAGCACCAGTCCTTAGCCAGGACGAAGGCAGGAGGGTGAAGCTGTTACTGTCCTGCTGCCTTTGTTTGAGCCCTCACCTGCACTTACCACCTGGTTCGCTTAGCACACAGCCCCTCATTCTCCCACTTGCCTCATTCACAACGTGGCAGTGATAATAGGACCCACCTCAGAGATGTGCTAGGGATTAAATGACTCACTTAGAAGAGTGTCTGGCAGGTAGTAAGCACGGGGTGCTTGACAAATGAAGTTCTTAACAGTCACGAGCAGTGATGATTGTTACTAAAAATGAAGTAAAAATGTAGGAATTTTTTTTTAATTGAAGGTTGAAGTTTATTCCCAAAATAAATCTTGATGTCACCTTGACTTGTATTCTTTATATATGTTTTTTTTGGGGGGGGGGGTGTTAAGATTGATTTATTTATTTATTTGACAGAGAGAAGGAGATCACAAGTAGGCAGAGAGGCAGGCAGAGAGAGAAGGAAGCAGGCTCCCGGCTGAGCAGAGAGCCCCATGCGGGGTTCAATCCCAGGACCCTGAGATCATGACCTGAGCCGAAGGCAAAGGCTTTAACCCACTGAGCCACCCAGGCGCCCCTCCTTATATATGTTTTTGAAAACTCTGAGCAGTTATTAATAAAGTACCTAAAATTGTCTACATGCCAGGCATTATGCTGAGGGTTTTCTTTGTAAAGAGAACCTTGTTTAGCTCTCCCAGCAGTACTGTGAAGGTGGGCAGTATCGTGCCCCCATGTTTCAGAAGAGGACACTCGCCGACCGAGAGATGGTAGGTAGCCTTCCCAGGTCATGCAGCCCGTAAATGACGTGCCAAGGGCACACCCCAGCATGGCTGACTCCAGATCCCCGCCCAGAACCTCATACTCCTCTTCTCTGGGAACAAAGGGAAGCGAGAGTGCCGAAAATGTTAGGGAATACTCTGTTTCTCTCTTGACCACTCAGTCATGACTGGACACCCTTAGAAGGATCCACCCACCATCTGCGGGGAGGATCATGAAGGACTAAGGTAGAGCGGATCGGTGATCATTGCTAGTTGACCGTGAGAGGGCATGTTTCGTGACTGGGACATTCACGTGCACTTAAATGTAATAATGCAAACTTGCATACCACCTCCCCTGTTTCAGAGACTGTTGTGAGAGGAATTGAGTTCTTCCGTGAGAAGTATTCCGTACAGGGTCCCGCACACGGCGAGCTCTCAGAAAGCGTTAGCTGCGGTTACTGTTACCATCACTGTGGTTGGTACTTGATCCTCCAAGGGGCGCTTCGGGAGTCTCACCGAGTTTTGTGAGTTCTGAGAAGTTAAATGACGTATTCGCAGACACAGGACTGGTTCATGGTAGAACCAAACCAAACCTTGCCTCCGATCCAGCTTTTTCTAACCTCGATGGCTTCATTCTGCCAGCCGCACCGCCTTCCCTCCACTCCCCCCAGTCTCCAGAGAAACCTCACGGCCCCGCTTAGCCTCAGAGCCGCCGATTGCTTTATCCAGTGGGAGTTAGTCCCACAGTGGATTCTCCGAGTGCCTTCGGAACACCGAAGTCCTCCTGAGGGGATTCAGCCTTCGCTGTGATCTGAGCTGTTTCACAGACACACTCGATTTGAAGCTCACCTTGCACAGCGCTTGGCCCAATGTCAAAGTTGGTAAATTTTCTTCCCTACCCCCTTCCCTTTTTTTGTGTTTTTTCCTGAGGTCCGGATAGTACTCATACACTAATGAGTGTGAAAACAGGCCTTTCAGAGTCTGTTTACTCTCTTCGAGTGAACAGCATCTTTTTGGTGAAGGTATCTGTTTTCTTGCATGCATATTCAAGTTAAATTCACAGTTTCCCTACTTTGAAAAACAGTTTTCTTGGAAATAAAATGACAAGACAGACTTTGAAACTGAAAAACTGCTGCTTTGCCTCAGGTATTTTTGCTTGAAAACTGATACTTTCATGAATATTTAATTTTTAAAAACTTGGACACGATGATTGCTATTTCAGTTGGTGTTCTGGTCCTTACGAAAGCGATGCAGTTTTGGTTTTGAGAGAAAGTGTAACTTTTTTTCCCAGCAGTGAAAATTACTCTTTATGACTTCCAATTTCTACTTTTCGTATTGTTTAAATCTCTTGTAAAACTAATGGCAAAATTCCAAAGATGCTTCCTTTCCTCTTCTTTGTTTTTTTTTTTCTTATTGTCACCTCCAGTCTGCTAAAGGCCTCACACGCTCATTATTTCAAGAGCACGTGTTGCCGTGTTGCTCTAGTGAATTAAAATGGCCAGATGCTTCCCCCTCTCTCTCTGCCTGCCTCTCTGCCCACTTGTGATCTCTCTCTCTGTGTTAAATAAATAAATAAATAAATAAATAATCTTTAAAAAAAAGAAAAGGACGCCTGGGTGGCTCAGTGGGTTAAGCCTCTGCCTTCGGCTCAGGTCATGATCCCAGGGTCCTGGGATCAAGCCCCATGTCAGGCTCTCTGCTCAGCGGGGAGCCTGCTCCACCCCCCCACCCCCCACCCCCGCCTGCCGTTCTGCCTGCTTACAATCTCTCTCTCTCTCTCTCTGTCAAATAAATAAATAAATAAATCTTTACAAATGGCCAGAGTCTTTGGTTATAATGATAGGGACTTTTAAAAGAGCCTCACAAATAGACCACGTAAATAGTGAATCTGAATTGTGACTTTGTTATGATTTTGATGCATAATCGTTGACATATAGTTTGGAGGGTCTCCGATTCCTCAGCTACAAAGTTATGATGTCATGAAAGAAAAATTGTGAATAAAAAGTTAAGTGAGAGTATTGATTAATTGGTAGGTGTTTGGAAAATAGTCACCAGTACTTAATTGGTTGATTCCATTGATAGAAATAATAATAGCTAAAATGTACCCAGGGCTTCCTCTGCTGCAGACACTGGGCTGAGTCCCTATTACACAATTGAATTTCATCTCCATTTTATGGTAAAGGAGAAACCAGGTTTTGCTAAAAGCATCTAAGAAATTGCAGAACTAGCATCTAGATCTTGAGCTGCCTGACTCCCAGCCAAGGTTTGGATCCATTTTCTACAGCTTCTGTACCAACACTTTCTGCCTCATAAGCTAAGCCACCAGAAATAGTATTTTCAGCGTCTTATGAGACACCACGTCTCCAGGAAGAAGGGAAACCTGCATTAACTCCATTTTGCAGACAGACAAACTGATGCTTAGGTAATCAGTGACTGTTCTAAGCCTAGACACTTAGCACATGACAGAATTATCCTTGTTTTTCTCCTGGAGACCTTGTATAGGATACACAAAGGATTTTTTTTTTTTTTTTTTACTGTGCTCTTTTCATGCTGTTTTGGGACTGTGTGAAACACATTGAAATTTTATTAGAAATCTTTATCATATGATTTAAACCTGCTATGTTTATCATGTTGTCCTGTGATGACTCAGAATTCCTTAAATGACTTTTTTCCTCTCCCTTCAAACAAAATCGTAGCAGTACCACTACAAAATACCAGTGTGAAATGTCATAAAGCAGGTTATTCCAGCCAAGAATCTGAGGTGAGGACAGCTTTAAATTGTTCAGGCACATTAAAATCAAATCAGTGATGAGAATGCTGGCAGCTCTTCACCAAAGATGTCTCTGTGGCACATTTAAAAATCGTATGCCCTAGTGAGGATGATTAAGAACTCGGACATATGTGTATCTGTGGCCACAGAGGAGAAAAGGGGATCATTTTCATCACACGTCAGTGCTGAGCACACTCAACTCCTTTGAATAGCTGTATCTTTCTTAATTCATCCAAGGATTCTTAATTTATTTTGCTTATTATTAGAAACATTGCCCCCCTTTAGGAAACATAAAATTTATTAAGAGACTTATAATTTAAAATACTCAGGGCACTCACGGCATCCTTATTTAAATGGATGCAGGAAATTTTACTGCAAGAAAGTGTATATTGATCCCTGTAGCTGACTTGTCATGTTTAGTATTTTTCTCTTTGCCTGAATAAGAAGAATAGCTTCTGTAATGTGAATTTAAATGATACATCAAGCTAATAAATGTGGTTGGCCTAGCAAGTGATAAGCATAACTAATTCAATTTAAATATCTTTTATATAAAAATAATGAACCAGTGTATTAAAGATTAAAAATGTTAATGCAATTAGCAAAAATTAGCATTCAATAAAGAAGTGTGTTTCAGTTTTGAGATGGATGATGTATCATGCAATGTCCAGATAAGGACTAAATTCAGGTATGTATATGTTAAATTCAGCTGATGTATATGTTAAAAACTAAATAAATAAAAATTCAGTGCTTTTTTTGCCCCTTTACAGCAACGTGGATGGAACTAGAGGGTATTATGCCAAGTGAAATAAATCAATCAGAGAAAGATAATTATCATATGATCTCACTCATATGTGGAATTTAAGAAACAAAACAGAGGGGATCGTAGGGGAAGGGAGGGAAAAGTAAAACAAGACAAGACCAGAGAGGGAGAGAAACTGTAAGAGACTCTCAATCATAGGAAACAAACTGAGGGTTGCTGGAGGGATGGGGTAACTGGGAAATCGACATTAAGGAGAGCACATGATGTAATGAGCACTGAGCATTATATAAGACTGATGAATCACCGAGCTCTACCTAGACATGAAGCCAATAATTTATTATATGTTAAGTAATTGAATTTAAACTTAATAAATAAATGCTTTATTTGAAGAAACTTTGATAAAACAGCATGTGACATGTAGACAAAAGGACACCCAGGTCCTCAGGGACTGTACTGGGAACCAGGGCATGAGGTGACTTAACAAGGAGCCTTAAAATTTAGTGTCATCTGCCTCCTTGTGGGGGGAGGTAGAGGGAATGTAGCAGGTATGACAGAGAATGTGAGACCTGAGGGGAAATGAACGTTCCTGGCATCACTGCTAAATAAAGTGAGCATTTGTGGTTGGAGGACACTGACTTCAAGACAATGGAGTATACGGTGGTGTCGCTATTTGCCTTAATGTCACTGTGGCGTATTGGCGCTCTCTGCCCATCTGCAGGTGGATGGCAAGCATTCCGATGAAGCAGCCTTGATCCTCCACAGGAAAGGGTTTGACTGCCGCTTCTCTAGCAGAGACACGGGGCTGCTTTGTTCCACGACCCAGGGAAAGGTGAGCTGAAAAGAGATTTTTGCTTGTTGACTTCATGTACTTTGAAATCCTTGTTTTCTGCTAATAATTCTGACAGTAAGAAGGTAATATCTCATTGCCTCTTCACGGACTCATTCCCCTCAGCTGATATAATTAGCTCAAATCTCTCCATCTTAAGAAAGCAACTTTCAGGTTCCTGGGTGGCCCAGTCATTAAGCTTCTGCCTTTGGCTTGGCTTATGATCCTGGAGTTCTGGAATCTCAAATAAATAAACAAAATCTTAAAAAGAAAAAAAGAAAGAAAGAAAGCAACTTTCTCCACCTTCAGTCTCTCTTCCTTGTCAGTATCCAAAATCCATGTCTGGAACATGGGACCTGTGAGGACAACATTCTCCTCCATTCTTAGGCCTTCCATTGCCAACAGACAAAGCATCTTCTTCCCACCCACTCTCTCCATACTTCCTCCTGTCTCACACATGCTCATGTAGGATCCAGTTCTGCAAAGTCTCAAAGGGGCTAAAGCAGGTTCTATAATAACTAAAGTGGGGTGGTAGTAGGGAAGTGACAGGAAGCAGTGACACTGTGGCCATTCGGGGACTTTTACCACAGCCCCGAAGCAGCCTCACTGAGCTCCAGTCAGTTGTTTCCACAGGGGACACGAGGGTCTGGATCTCCTGGTCAAGCCAGATTTGCATGGGAGTCCAAGGGGTCCTCAGGCTGACCTGCTGGCTGCCTCATTTTTATGTCTCCTTTGAACTGGTCTTGCTGATAGTTCCCACAGGCCTCTCCTTGGAAGGAAAAGAACCTCCAGCCTTGTGCCTCTGGCTCTGAGGGGGTTGTGCTCAGAGAAGGCAGTTGAATGGCACACAGGCAGGTCTCTGCCCCATGGGGCAGCTCTTCTCCAAAACCTCACAGATACCCTATAGATCAGACTCAAGTGATTCACTTCTAACCCTGCAAATTAGATTGTGCATCGGATATGAAAAGGATAGAAAAGAAAATGTGGTAGGGGGTCAAAATCCACTACCCAGCAGCAGGTAGATAAGCTGCTCCATTTCTTGTATCGTGCCCTACATGGAGTTGGTGCTAAGAAAGCACTGATGGTTTTTTTTTTTTTTTCGTTTTACCTTATTACTGATGTTGTGTGTATACTTGGTTGTAAGCATTTGTATATAGATGTTAAGGCCTCAAGTCTTAAGGGGATTATAGGATCCAGAGAGACATGGGGTGAGGGTAGTACTTTCCCAGCGCCCCAACCTTCAAAATGGGAGTCCCTGATAAGAGCAGCCTTCCTTGTAGCAGGCCTCTGTCCTTTCTCTCAGCTCTTTGGGCACAAGAAGAACTATGACTGTTAGGTGTTAAGTGTTGAGTATAAGAGGATATGGATGTTTTTAAAGCTTGCTGGCACATAGATGTTTTTTCTTTTATTGAAAAAGTGGTCTCTGCACAATAATAAATTATTGAGTAATTCGGAAGAAGAACGTAGAGCGAGCCATCCTCTCCTGGCTACCCTTCTCCTAGGTGTCCCTCCAAGGCCAGTCTGTGTGTCCAAGCACGCTGTATCTAACCCTTCCCTTTCCCCTTTTGACTTTAAAAGGAAACTAAATACGCTTTTTCATTCTACTGTTTTCTACTGACAAAATATATAGATGTGCCAGTAATCTTTCTTCAAAGTTGACCTAACTGTGCAACTTTTTGTTGTTTATTTTCCAGATTTTGGTACAGAAGCTTTTTAGCATGTTTACTGTCACAAGTCTCATACCTTCATCATTATCCTTGATGCATTCACCTCCAGACGCCCGAAATATAAGTGAGATCAACTTGAGTCCCATGGAAATCAGCACATTCCGAATCCAGTTGAGATGAACCTGGCTTTCAGATTTGGATTGGGAAGCATTGTCTTTTATACACTTCTAGGTTTGACGTGCAATAAGGAAGCACATTATTTTAGCTTCAGGCTACTGTGAGGACATGAATTCTGTGATTGTTACTTTTTTTTTTTTTTTTAACCAGTATAGAAAGAAAAAAAAAAAGCCATGTGATAGCCATTTTTTTTTTTTAAGTTCCATCCATGAACCACCACCATCAGTATGAATCGATGCAACAATGAAGGAAGAAATGTCTAAAACAACCTCTCCACAGATTGTATCTCAGGTTAAATGCTAACTAACTATATCTGTGTCGGGGGTTGTGAAGAGATTGTTATAAGTAGTCATGTTGCTGATCCTTCATTAGTTTTACAGAAATACCCGTTTTTACCAAAATGGAATAAAAGGCTGAGGGATAAAAGCTAATGGCCAAAATGGTTGCAGTCATTCATACTCATTGGAAAAATTTTGTGTATTGAAATATGTGGAAAAGTGCAATCCATCAACCCTCACGATACCTATACATCATTGATCTTCACACCCTTTTCTAATGTACCACTTGACCCCTCCCTTCTCACCCTTTGTAAGTATTTCCAGAAATAGCAGATTTTGAATCATGCAATAGTAGAAAAAGAGGCATATTTTCATTACTTGACAACGTGGGATAGGTGCAATTTATTCCATTGTCACTAAAATAGAAGAAGCAATTCCATAGGTACCATAACCTGTTTTAGGTACCACAAGGTGTCTTTTTACACAGCTCATTTGAATACAGATGTTCGGAGAGGGGTTTTCTATTTTAAAAATAACCATATCAAGATAAATGTGCCTTATTTTTTTATAAGTCTTGTTAAGTCTTTTGGTGTCCCATGTGACTGAGGAAGGGGGAGAGGGCGGGGGTGGGGAGGAAGTGGTTACTTTCGAGGACACATGACGTGTTATCAGTTTTGCCTGACAATGCTGGCCACGTTCTGATCTGTTTCATTAAATTTGTGGGTGATGTTATTCTAAACATTTTGACTATTTGAATGTACGGAGAGGTCAGAAAACAAAGAAAAAAAAATACTGTTAATTAAAATATGCTGCTGCCAAGAGGACTGCAGCTTGAAGCAAGGATTTTGTAACACGCAAAATCCATACACTTGTTCCATCTCGCAGGAGGTAACTCAATGAAAGGATGCTTTAAAAGGGACCCTGTTTTGAAACCCACTTATGTGTAGCTCATAATTATATGTAGCTCCTGATTTATTTTATTGAAGAGCACGTGTGTTGAGTGAATTCCAAACTTTTGTACATGCTAACCTCAAAGGGAAGTTCCAAGCCTATGTGCCATTACAATATGTGTGATAAAATTTGTTTGAGATCGTGATTAACGTGCCATTGAAGTTGAAGCAACGTTAGAAACATCTGGAACGTTCAGTTTTAGGATAGAAAGGATTCACTGAGTATGTACACTTTTGAAAATTCTCTGTGTTACCTAATGAATTTAGTATTCTCTGACTTTACACTTCCCTCTTACCTCCTGCCAGTCCAACATCTTTACAGAGAAGTTGAAACCTAATTTCTGTTTCACCATGTAGTCTGATGATCACCTGTTTTGTTTTTGTTTTTAATCAAGATGCAGCTCCTAAGATTATTGCTAAGTTATGTTAAGTTCATAAACTTTTTTCGCCTTTAATAATTAAGGAAACAATACTAGTGTTGATGAAGATATTATAAGGGAGTAATTTCATGCAATAAACATGTACTGTAAGTTTCCTTCCTCATTTTGGGAGATAAACAACTAAAAGGAAAAGAAAAACCACACTTCCTTTTTGTGGACATCTATAGATGTTAAGATTGCCAGAAGCAAATCCCAGGAATAAGATCAGTATTTTCTTTGCATCTTAAATGTAAAACCTTCCTTTGGGAGTTCACTGTGTTCTGTGGTTAAGTGGGTGTGCTTAATCATTCTGGAAATTCTGATCAGTTGAAATAAAAAAATCTTGATGCAATAACAGTGGTTTTGCCACTTCTGGTTGTTGGAGATGGATCTGTCCCATGTCAGTCGGGGTCTTAGTGTGTGTTGCCACCAGCTGCTCACAGGTAAAGCAGAAATTCTCTTGAAACCAGCAAGTTTCTGCTTTTTATTTTTAGAATAAATCATCAGGGAAATGAAGAGAGGACACTTTTGCTTTGGGTTGTGGTCAAGAACTGATTAAATAATTTAGTGTCTCTGGCACTCAGTAAAAACCATACACTTCAGTTGTGATCTCGGTGGCATATTTGTTTTGCTTAGGTTTTATTATGTTTGTTATCGCAGATGTTCAGTTAAGCGACTAGTTCGTTCTTTTTTGTGATCTTTGTTTTTCTTTTTGAATATTTGAGCTTATACCTGCAGTGTTTGAGAACTTGGCATCCTTGTTTTCTTCAAATACTGATTAAAATAAAATGCTACAAAATGTGTTGTGAAACATTGTAATTACCTTCCCATGTCTTTGTTGTACTTGTGCAGAAATGTTTTCACATTCCTTTGTCTAGAAGAAAATCTTTGCTTTCGTTTTGATTATGTTGCTTATCTTGGAATCAAATAGGTTTTGATATTTTTCTCTTGGAAGATTTTATATCTTTTTGGGAATATGTAATATAAGATCTCTAATAAAAGATGAACCTTACCATGTACATAGTCCTCTAGAGTGCTGCTTAAGACTTACTTGGTCAACAGCGTATATTAATACATTTTGAGGGGTAGGGTGGAATAGTGAGGGTCTGTTTTCTGTTCTTTCAGGAATGAACCACTCCACCTTCTGCCCACTGCTAGTTGGGAAATGTGGTTTTAGAGAGCAAGTGGCAGACGGGGGTGGTGGTGAGTTTCTTGTCGGGGTTTGGGGCCATCTTTGAGTTTGGAGTCTAGGAAACTTCCCAACAACACGGTACCTGTGGGGCCTTCTGAGCCAATTGGAGGAGCAGATTCTGGTCAGATTCCATATACTGCAGTACAGAAATGAGGCTAAGAAAGTCCTTGGGAGCTGATCCAAAAGGTAGAGTGTGTTGGAAGAGTGGGACCTGGAGGAATGCCACCAGCCTGCTGGCCCCAAGCAGCCCCCAGTGTAGTAGTTTTTAGGAAGTTCCTTCAAAAGCCAGGAGGTGGGGATGGCTGAAGGACAAATACGCTGGAAGTTCCTAAGGGTTAGCCAGACAAGTGATACATGCTAACCAGGGAGTTGGGGCTTGTTTTGGGTGACTTAGGAAAGAGGCTAACGATTCATAATATCTATATGCCAAACTGTAAAAACTTGAGAAATATCCATAAACATTTCATTAGCAGATAATGGAAATTGTCTTTGGCTCCATCATATTTGATTATCAGTGTACCAAAAATAACTTGAATATTAAAACTTGTAAAGAAAAACCTAATTAAGGTAAGTATATGTTTGCATGCCTCCTATGAGTCTGTGTACTGAAACCAAGGAAGTGTAATTGGGACTGGCTGGCTGAAGGGGTAGCCAGGAGGGGAGTGGCCAAGAATTAGCAAGGGCCCCGTGCTGCTGTATGTCAGAGCAGAGCACTGATGCCCAGAGAGAGGTTGTAATAGATAAGAATCCCCTCACTGAATACTGACTGAAGCAAAACTAGGAAATTTATTGTTCCCAGCAACGGTCAAGGATAGATAGAGCCCTCCAAATACAGTCAAAGCCAGGTATGAGATGATGTCATCCAGTATCTGTCCTTATCTCCTGCTTTTGCTTTCCTCTCTGTGATTCTCATTCCCAGGCAAGTGCTTCGCATTTGAGGGGACAATGGCTGCCAGCAGACCCAGACTTGCATCCAGCTGGCTTGGTGACCCCAGCGAAAGAGAGAACCTTTAATTTTTCAACAAATGTCCTGGGAATGATGTCACTGTCCTCTGGCTCATCTGCTAATGACCGTGGTGATGGCAGAGTTCAGGTCACAGGAATCCCACAGAACCACGTGGGTGAGAAATAGTCCACCACCTCCCCAACATGCATACCCACAGAAAATGGGAGTCTACAACCAGGGAAGATTTGGATACTTAGAATACTAGGTGGACAAAATTCAGTAGAAATACATTGCCGGAAAGAGCCAAATACACAGATTTGAAGGAAGCAGCACACCCAGTTTGAGTTCCAGGAAAGTTCCATAGAAGAGGTAGACTTAAGAGTTCTTAAAAGGATGCATTTAATTGTTCCTGGGAAAAGACAGAGTAAGGAAAGATGGTAACAGGAAGCATGGAGAACTAGAAATATTTTCTTCTGCCTGGGGCATCGCCACCCAATAAAACTTTCTTAATAAGGGCAAGTTTGTTATACATGCACTGTCCAATAGAGTAGCCACAAGCCACCTATGGCTTTTGAACATTTGAAGTGTAGTAGTGCAACTAAGGAACTGAGTATCTTATTTTAGCTTACTTATATTTAAATAGCAACATGTGGCCACTGTTTTAGCACCAGTCTGTCTAGGACAGTAGTAGGAGATACAACTAAATATACGTTAAGGTCACAGGAGCTAGAATCCTGCTAATGACTGTGGTTCTCAGACGAGAAACTGACGTCACCTGGAAACTGCTTAGAAATGCAGGATCCCAGGCCCCACCTCAGACCTGCTGATCTTTACAAAGATCCCTAGACGGTTCACATGCACACTAAATCACTGGCCTAGAACATTCCTCAGGAAGTAATTTCTCTCTGCTCTTACGGAACTTTTCTAAACAGCTCTTGACCATAACTCCTATCCCCTACAATCTCTAGGAAGCATCTCAAAATACCTGTCTGGTTGTCCCACCGCCACCCAATTCCAAGTCACCTTCATGTACATGCATTCTGCCTTATAACAGCTCTGTCTACGTCTGCTCTTGCCCCCTTACGTCTCTTTTTTTTCCACACAGAAGCCAGAGAGTAATATTCGAAAAATACCCTCCCTGTTGAAAATTGTGTGTTTCCCATAATACCTGGAATAACATACAAACTTTCACCATGGTCTAGAAGCCCTGCCTGGATTGGTCCCTGTCCTTCCCCTTCACCTCAACTCTGAGAATGGTGTGCGGGTGTTGAAGAAACCCTTTTCTGACCCAAATCAGCCTTCTCTCCCATGTTCCCTCTAACGGTTGTCAGGATCCTGATGGGTCTCTAACATGCCAAGATTATTCCTCTTGGGGGCTTTGCACTTGTCCCTTCTGCTTCATACTTGCTCTCAAATCCTTCTCTGGTGCCTAATTATTCTGGTTTGGTTCAAGTGTCATTTCTCCAGAATCTTCCTTGACCTAGTCCCGCCTCCCCTCCTTCACTGGACATTTTTATGTCACTGCTTCTTTTCTGCTTAAACAAAACCAAACTTGAAATTACGTAGTTTGCCTTCCCCACTAGAATGTAAGCTCCCCTGAAGGCAAGAACCCCACTGTTTATTCAGCATCACATCCTCACACTTACAACAGCAGGTGTTCGGAAAATATTTGCTCAATAAATGAATGAAAATATGTTTACCCCCAGTAGGGGCTGTGAAACAAGAATTAGAATTTTAGAATTACAGTTTTTCTAAATCCTTTACATCTTATTCTGTTCGTGTTATTTTTCTGCTCAAAAACCTTCAGGAAGTTCCCATTACCAGAAATTAAAGTATGGAGTTTTCAAGGTGCCTTCCTATTGTCCCTGAAGAATGTCACCTCCTTATGGAAGATACTACAGTTGCTTAATGAGCAGCCAAGTTCCCTCTGCCTTCTGTGCTAATAAACCCTGATTTTATTCATAATCAGAAACCCATGAGCTTCGGGAGGTGAATTGTTCTTGATCTAAATTAGTCATGAGAATTTTCTTCTCCAGGCTGGATGATGAATTTAGGAATTGGCACGTGACACAATTTTGGCGAATAGACTGTCATGGGAAGTCAGCTGGGAACTCCTGGGGGAGGCTTCCTTCCTCTTCAGAAGGAGGGAGCGTCTTACCTTCATGGTAATGTTTAAAGGCAGTATTGGTCTAAGTGTTGATGCTGGAGCTGCTGCAGCCATTTTTGCAACCTTGCAGTGACAAGCCTGGGGACAAAAGTCAACTAGACGACCAAGTAAAAAATGAGTAGAGCCTGGGTCGCTGATGATGTTGAGCAGCTGAATGAACCAACTCCAAACTTCTTGTTATGTAAAATAATACCACTTTGCTAGTTAAGCCATTTTGAGCTTAGTGTTTTGCTAGAACAAGCTAAAAACAATTAAACTGATGATTCTCACCACGGCCTCAGCGCTGTGTTTTGTCGGTTAGGTATTTTCCTGAATGGGTGCATGCGTACTTGCACAGCTAAGGCTTGGTACAAAGTAAGGGGCTGTCTTCTGAAGAACCGACTACGATTCGGTTCTTCAGAACACAGCCCCTTACTTTGTCCCTGCTGCTCCCACCACCTTGCATATTTTGCTCAATACGTTTAATAAAGTTGTGTTTAATTAATTATATTGTGTAGAGATTTTTTTTTTTTTGCAAATGTAAGGTGAGAAGAAGGTTTTTAAAAAATGCAAAGTGAGTTAAGGATGTGTGTACTAACAACATGCCTGAAGATGGCACAGTCCCTGTGGCACATGTAGTCAGTGTCTCATTCACTTCAAATGTGGGATAGGGGCTGGCTCCTGTGTAGCAAGATGAACCTTCCAAATGTCAAATAAAATCTGGAAGGAAGAGGAGAAAATGATCGAGGGGCTGGGGTGGGAGCAACGAATGGGTGGGACTCGCTCCTTTGAAGTATATCAGCTAACGCTTTAAATATTTTAATATTTTTTCCCAATAGATGTATATCATTGAAAGACTATAAATGAATTTCTGAATCTCCAAGCAAAGGAGGGAAATTGGAAGAATGCTATTGAAAAGGGCTTATTTTAAGGGCTTTGGATGGAGCCTTGTGTTCTTGGCTCCCATGCTCCATATAGCTTTCCAATTTTTTCATTCACAAGCTTAGCCTTGGGGCTCATTTTCTGGTCCCAACTACTTGGTAGCAATGCTACCAAGTAAGATGTGTCTCTAGGGTCTGGATGTATAAAACTTTTCAGTAAACCAAATGGAGCATTCGTTGGTTGGCTTTCCATGCATGATCTGAAGTCTCAGTGAGGCCTTTGTTTTGGTCGAAACTCCCCTCTGGAGCAGAAGATCAGAGCATTTGCCTTTCTTGGGTTGGATTTCCTTGCCACACGCAGGACTGAAATCATTTCAGACTGCCTGTATGGAAGTAAGTTTTCAAGAAAAACAATTTGACTCATTCGTTCATCTTCCTAAATGGATTTTTAAAGTGCAGCTAATAAGATTACTTTGAAGTTAAAATCTATTTTCTTAGGTAAAATCTACAAATTAATCCTCATTGAATTTATGGGACTCCCCTTAATAGAGCCTGAAGGTAATCTGTTTTAGATTTTGCACTGAGCTTTCAACAAACATTAACTGAAGTTGTCATTTGGGCAGGATACCTGTGCTAGGCTCCGAGAGAGAAGGATTTTCATAATCTTGCCCTGAGGTCTAGTACAGGAGAGAAGTCCTGTATGGAGTCAAGAAGCCACATGATCAGAGAGCAAGGGAGCCACCTCAGGGCTGGCTATAAGGATGATGGATATTTGGATACAAGGGAAGGAGACTTGGCTTCTGTGTGGAGTGATGCAGGTGGACAGCAGGGAGTTGAGAGGATCTGAACTGAGCCTGGAAGGATGGAAGTAGATCACCAACTATGTGGTTACATGTGGGAGAGGAGGTGACATGACACCAATGGCACCTAAACAAGGTATCTCAAATCTGGTGGAAGTTCCATGAAGGGAAATCACTGAAAGTTAGACTGAAAGTGTCTTTCCTGAATTTAAAGACCCTTCTTAATGTGTATTTAAGCTTTGGACCCTACAGAAGAGAAGGATGTGCGGTAGCATGAAAGGAAAGAAACGGATGTGTCATTTTCAGGAAACTTTGATGTAATGTCACATAGTTGCCAAAATTGTGAGGAAAAGGACACCTAGATCTCTGAATTTGTGATACTTTTTTTTGTAGCCATGTGATACTGGATTAAGGCAATTAGGAAATGTATATTTCTTATATATGAACCTGTTGACTACAGAGCTCTGTGGCAATGATTCGGTGAAGACTTCCAGTGTCGAATCCAAACTTGGACAGAACAATTTTATAGGGTATTTCATTAGTCCACAGTCAATCTACTTCAGGATTGTCTCTAGGGTTTAATTTGTCAACCATAAATTCAGGAATATTTGTCACCTAGATAAGAGGTTGAAGAATTAATGAGACACATTATTAAATACTTTCAGCTTTAAAAGGATTTAATATTTTAAAGTTTAGATGAAACTTGTCATAATGCAATCTCTGGGGCCTGTGTCATTGAAATGTAATAATGATGAGGTTTTATAATTCAGTAAAAACTGCAGCAGGTGAAAGATGAGCCCACCTCATCCTGAATTCCATCCTATTTACATGAGGAGAGAAGAGTAAGGCTTTAGCAAAGTTGAAGCCCCAGTTTCCGTGGCTTTCACAAGCCCTAGGAAAAGGGAGCTCTGTGAAGTACAAAATTTCAAATTAGAAGGAAACACAAGGGGCAGGGTGGCACCAGCAAAAACGACTGGTCTTTGAAACTGTGCACCTGGCTTCATTAAAATCTCTAGAAATAAACAATGAAAGTGAAAGCTGTTCAATATTTTAAAAGAAACTACCTATTTGAGCACCTGGTGTCAGGGAGCCAGGAGGGGGTAGGAGCTCTTGCCAGGGTTCCAAATAGAAGACAAACTATCTATCTCAGGCATATAGAGCCCTGGGAGCTCAGAGTGTGATGGTACCATCTGTGTGACTGTGGCGATCAGCTACCCGATGATGTTCGTGAAGCCGTGGGGGGCTCAAGGTGGTGGGCACATTTTGGTTTGTCTGGGTGCAAGGGAAAAAGAAAGGATCACTCACTTAATGTTGGTTCTTTTGTTTCTCTTCCTTTTTGAAAGGTATAGTAAAAAGTAAACTTAGTGATAAAATAATGAAAATAGAAAATAATAAATGGGGTGAATGGGTGAAATAGGTAAAGAAGATTAAGAATATATTTATCTTGATGAGCATGGAGTAATGTATACAATTGTTGAACTACTAATATTGTTCACTTGAAATTAACAGTATGTTAATTATAGTGAAATTAAAAAAATAAAAGGGGCGCCCTGGTGACTCAGTTGGTTAAGTATCTCTCTTCAGCTCAGGTCATGATCTTGGGGTTCTGGGATTGAGCCCCATGTCGGTCTCCTTGCTCAGCGGGGAGCCTGCTTTTCCCTCTCCCTCTGCCCCTCCCACCCCCCCATGCTCTCTCTCTTTCTCTCTCAAATAAATAAAATCTTTCATAATAATAATTAATAATAATAATAATTGCCAACATTTATTGAGTGTTATGTGCCAGGCAATGTGAACATATGATATACTTATATCATTGAATCCTAACAACCAACCTATATAGCCAAACTATTATTATACCCATTTTACAGAACAGGAAAGTGAATATTAATGAAACTGAACTCCAATCTTAGTCTTTCTAGGGGCCTGAGAACTACAGTCCACAGGCCAAAGCTAGCCCACTGCCTGTTTTTGTAAATAAAGTTTATTATTTGAACATCGTGATACTGTTTGTTTACATATTTTCCATGGCTGCTCTGTGGCTACAAGGGCAGAGTTGAACAGTTGTAACAGAGACCATATGGCCCCCAAGGTGGAAAATATTTACTAATGGTCCTTTAGAGAAAGACTAGACCTTTTGTTTATCTGACTGTCAAGTCGGCTTGGTGTGGAATCCATAGAGTTGTCATTCCAGGGAGTATCTTAATTTTAAGAGAATGGATGGGGTGCCAGCGTGGTTCAGTCAGTTGAGTAAGGGACTCTTGGTTTTGGCTCAGGCCATGATCTCAGGATCATGGGATCGAGCCCTGCCTTGGGCTCTGCAATCAGTGTAGAGTCTACTTAAGATTCTCTCTCCCTGGAGCACCTGGGTGGCTCAGTTGGTTAAGTGACTGCCTTCAGCTCAGGTCATGATCCTGGAGTCCTGGGATCAAGTCCCACATCGGGCTCCTGGCTCCACAGGAGTCTGCTTCTCCCTCTGACCTTCTCCTCGCTCATGCTCTCTCTCACTGTCTCTCTCTCTCGAATAAATAAATGATATTAAAAAAAAAAAAAAAGATTCTCTCTCCCTCTCCTTCCCATGACTTGTGTACTCTCTCTCTCAAATAAATAAATAAGTAAAATCTTTTTTTTTTTTTCTTTTTAAAGAGAGAGAATGGAAAATGAGGTATCAGTAGTGGAAAGAGCAGTGGACTGGGAGCCTGTCAAAAAGTGGCCATGGGACCTTGGGAAAGTCACTCCACCTCCTAAGAAATTTGTTTTCTGATCTACTAATTAAAGCCACACTGCCAAGTTTCCAAAGTAGAAGGTGTCCTAAACACTTCTTTCTTTATTTTTTTTTTAAAGATTTTATTTATTTACTTGACAGAGATCACAAGCAGGCAGAGAGGCAGTCAGAAAGAGAGGAAGGGAAGCAGGCTCCCTGCTGAGCAGAAAGCCCCAATGTGGAACCCTGAGATCATGACCTGACTCGAAGGCAGAGGCTTTAACCCACTGAGCTACCCAAGTGCCCCTAAACACTTCTTTCTGATTTGCAAAAAACTATTTAACAGATGAAATAAAATAAAAACTGGTTCTCCATGGCAACACTCACAGCCCTTGCCAAGTTACCTTTTGAAGTCCTATTTCTCTACATTTTGGTTCTGGCACCTTTGGGTAGCTAGATGTTTGGGAATGGAAATAGAATTATCTGTTTGAGGCAAAAATGTATTTTTGTTTTGTTTTCTTTTTGTGAGCACCAGTATTTCCTTCTCCTGAAACAACCTAAGCCTGAAGCTTTCTCTGGAGAGGTAGAAGCCTGTGATTGAAGAATAATATGAAAAATCCTGAAAGGACGATGTGAAAACCATGGAGTTTTGCCCTATGAATGAGCACTAAAAACGCCTACACAGCGTGGCTTCAGAAGAGTGCAGATGACCCCTGGAAAGGGAGATTCTTCTGCTGAAGGACTAACACAAGAGATCACTTTAGATCTCAAGGAATCTTAATCTTTGGCCTTCTGTTAAGTCAGTCCTGCTGCAGCTTTGCTCTGAAAGTTTGAGGGAAAGATCTGCTTAGGAAAATACAGGCTGCCCTTAGGAGAAGCTCCCGATCTATGCCTTTTGCAAAGAGGATTTGACTGGAAGACTGGTGTTGAGATCTTTATCTTATTCCATGATGCGACCCGGTAGTTTGAAATAAGAAACGTGCTAGTTTGGTGGTCCTGTCTTGACTCTTTTCTATTTAGGGTTTGAAGATTTGGAGCGGGAGCCAGAAGGAGATAATTAAATGTAAGTCTTTGAATTCAACCTCAGTCAAGTTTGAGTCTGAGAGAAGCTATATGAATATTTTAGGAACAGCAAAATGTCAGAACTTCATGTGCATCCTCTGAAAATGAACTTCCATTTGGCTAATATCAGCCTTGGCCTGTTGGGTCTCGGGCTGATAAAACACTGCGTGTTCTGAGCTTGCTTTGCATATACCTCCTCTTATGATGCAAGGCCTTTGGGGTGGGTTGAATGGTCGTTCCCAAAAAGATCTGTCTCTGTCCTTATCCCGGGAACCTGCAAATGTTACCTCATTTGGGAAAGAAGCCTTTGCAGATGTAATTAAATTAAAGACCTAGAGATGAGATCATCCCGGATTATCTGGGTGGGTCCTAAATCTAATGACAAATACCCTTAGTAAGAGCCAGAATAGAAAAAAACAGCGAGGAGGGGGCAAGGTGACCTCACAGGCAGAGACCACAAGTCAAAAAATGCCAGCTGCTACCAGAAGCTGGCAGAAGCCAGGAAGGGTCTCCCCTGGATCCTCCAGAGGGAGTGTGGCCCTGTGGACACCCAGATTCCAGACTTTTCCGGCATCCAGAGCTGTGAAAGAATAAATTTCTGTTGTTTTAAGTCACCTGGTCTGTGGTAATTTTTACAGAAGCCCCAGGAAACTAATAGAGTTCTCAAAACGCATGTATCCAGGCCATCCCACTGCCCTCTGGAGAAGGGCACAGCAGGGGAGGGGGGCTTCTCCCATCTCCCTGGGATCCTGTCGGAGAACGAAGGGCTGTGGGATTATATTGATTTGTGACAGACATGGTACTGGGCCAAGAGGAGACAGGTACGAAACAAGACAAGAAAGCCTTTGGTATTTGATTCATTTTGTGCAATGGCTTCCCCACTGGCGGTTCAGAAAACACGTTGGACTAAAAACAGGAAGATGTTTTCACTGATTTGCCACCATTTACCACAGAATGTTACTCATCTAGTTCCAATCCATTCAAGTAAAGTCTTTTCAAGATGAAATAGCTGGATACTTGTCAATAATAGAGAATATGAATAATTTTCACTTCTCAGGAACATCTAATTTTTAGAGCACTTTTAATATGCAGACCAATTTGCACCCTCTCGTCTCACAATAACTCTGTGAAGCAGGTCAGACAGGTATGATTACGGATCATTCAAAACTGTGCATCTTGGGACGCCTGGGTGGCTCAGTTGGTTAAGCAGCTGCCTTCGGCTCAGGTCATGATCCCAGTGTCCTGGGATCGAGTCCCACATCGGGCTCCTTGCTCGTCAGGGAGCCTGCTTCTCCCTCTGCCTCTGCCTGCCATTCTGTCTGCCTGTGCTCGCTCTCTCTATGACAAATAAATAAATAAAATCTTTAAAAAAAAAAAAAAAAAAAAAAAAAAAACTGTGCATCTTAACGGTGGAGAGCTAATGAAGGAGGCCAGATTGGAAGATTATTTTTCCTGATCCAATACCCTGCTCATTGGCTTACTCTTTAGTGAATAACTGCACTTAACAGAGACTTGGCAAATTGACACCATATTTACCTGAAAATATCCTTGCATGAGACGGAAAAAAAAAAAAAAAGAAAAAAGCCTTAAAGAAGAAAAACAGATTTTTTTTCCCATCACATAACAAAACATATGTATAAACTATAAACATGTGTCCTACATAGGATATGATAAAGATTGCTCTCACATTGGTGGTAAAGAGATAGATCATTCAATAAATAGTAGGGTGTTTATTTGGAGAAAAATAAAATCATGTATCTACCTTAACACACAAAAATAATTTGCAGATGAAAGATTTATTGCAAAAATTAGGCCTATAAATATAATAGAAGAAATGCAGGAAAATATCTTTTTTTTTAAATATTTATTCATTTGACAGACAGAGATCACAAGTAGGCAGAGAGGCAGACAGAGAGAGAGGAGGAAGCAGGCTCCCTGCTGAGCAGAGAGCCCGATGTGGGGCTCGATCCCAGGACCCTGAGATCATGACCTGAGCTGAAGGCAGAGGCCTTAACCCACTGAGCCACCCAGGTGCCCTGCAGGAAAATATCTTAAATCATTTGAGGATAAAGGCCTTTTCTATGCATGATAGGAATTTGAGAGCAAAAAAATATATAGAAAATTTTAATTATAAAAGTTAAAAATCATATGGCCAAAGATGCCATTAATATGGTTAAAAGAAAAAGAAAACAAATTTATTCAATACTTTTGGAGCTATTTATTCATATATGAACCAAACACTATAGTCGGAGCTGGGAACAAAGACAAGTGCATGTCTGACCTCATGGAGCTTGTGATCGAGTGAGTGACAAACCCACACTGAACAAGTACCTTTGAGTGTAATGAATATTATAATGGTCAAGTCTGGTTGCCATAGGAGAGTATGATGTGGATGAGTATTGACAGACAAGAATTAACACCTCCCGTGTATAAAGAATTCATGAAAATCAATGAGAAAAATATTAGTATAGAAAAGCTAGTATAGTATAGTATAGAAAAGTATAGAAAAGTTGACAAAGGATATGCAGTGGAAAGTCCCAAATGAGGAAGTATACTCCACCAAGAAACATAGGAAAAGATATTTATCTTCATGAATAATCAAATATCTGCAAATAAAAAATCGATATGTTTTACCTATCAGATTATCAAAGAATAACATGAATTACAACAGTTAATGATGATGTTAATGATGAGATGTAGAGGATTGGGCACTCTCGCATACTTCAGGAGGAGTATAAATGGTAGAAAGCCTGATACACATATTAAAACAAACTGTCCAAAAATCTGTTACCCTGTCTAATATGTTATGGACTGAACATTGCTGTCTTCCCCAAAATTCACATGTTGAAGCCCTAAACTCACAATGTGATGGTATTTGGAGATAGGGCCTACAGGAGGTAATTAGTGTTAGAGGGGGTTATGAGAGTAGAACCCCATGGTAGGATTAGTGTCCTCATGAAAAGACACACCAAGAGCTTGTTCTCTCTCTCTTCACAGACACACTCTGCAGGAGGCCATGTGAGGATATAGAGTACTATAGAGAATTATGTAACAACTGATAGATTCTTACATATAGACATGGGTGTATGTCTTAAGATAGTTTGTTAAGTGAGAATTATAGTTCAATATGTATAGCATGATCCATTTATGTAAACAATATATGTAAAGACGGATATATAGATTTTTATGTAACCATTTACAAAGTGCTAGAGTGTGCCAAGTACTGTGCTCAGCACTTAGCATAATTTATCTCATTTTCATCCATAGAAGAGCCACAAGTGGTAGGTAGTATTATTATTCCTGTTTTGCAGATGAAATATTGAGGGCTGAGGTTAATTTGCCTAGTCACACAGCTAATAAGTGGCAAAGCTGGAATGTGAATTCGTGTTCTTAACTTTACACTCTGCGTGAATATTCAGAAAGGACAAATACCAACAGTTATGGTTGTAGAATAGAGATGGGAATAGGAATAGGACTTAATTTTTTGCTATTATTTATTGTGTTTACTGGTAACATGGGATTATTATTAAAAATTCAAAGTTACTTCTGTTTTTGGAAGAAAAAGAATGTATGAGAGTATCTTATGACTTTGCCTATCTATGAAACAATGTTTATAGTCAGTAAACTGTTGATTGCTATCACATTAATCCAAAATACACCAAAAGCTGTCATTTGGGATCACTTCTTAATTAATTAAGCTGTTACCAAAAAAAGCCAATTCAGTTTGTAAATGAAGGAAAGAAAGCTTTAATATAAATTATTTTTCTATAAAACTTACAAGACAAGGAAAACTAAAAAAGGTCAAAGCTTAGAGTAACCACCATAGAGTCCCCTAAGTTTTTATTGGTCAAAGGGATACAATTTTCCTGCCAAGTCTTTGAGAGGCATAGTTGTGGCTTGGTGAAAACAGGTTTACAATGTAAATAAATTAGGTTGACTTAACTAAATGATTTGGATTTAAATCTTGGCCCTGCCCTTTTACTAGGTAGTGCATTCAGTAACAATTATTTACTTTCTGAAACCTTGCTTTCTTCATATTTAAAATGGGGATGTTAGTCCCTAACTTTCAGGGTTTACATACATTAAATTCTCTAGCACATTGCCAACCACTTAGGTGCTTACTAACAGTAGCTATATCTATAGAGATATAATTTAAGCTGAGAGTTAAAATCGGTCACCTCAGATTTTTCTGTCCTCTGCTACACTAGTCCAGAAGGAAAGTGGTTTTCTTCCACTCACTAGCAGAAGCCGGCAACAGCACCATCCGGACTGGATGTTCATCACTATGGTAACAACCGTGGTCTCCCTGCTTCCTGCTCAGTGTTTATTCTCCCATTTTTCTCTCTTCTCAGAGCCAGACTCAGCTTCATGGCTCCCACTCAGAAGTCCTTTCAAAACGAATAGACAAATTATAGCAAAGTGAAATTGGACATCATCTCTTGTTCCCTCAAAGTAAGATACTGCTATAGTACCTTTTTTTTTTTTTTTTTTTTTTTTTTTGGTAAAAGGAATCTAAATATGGTACTTCCATCTTTGTAACAACACAAGATTACCCCGTTTGATGAAAATATAAGCAGGAGACAAGATTTCTGATACTCACTTGATCCTGATGCATTTGCTGACTACTCTTTAAAGACCTAACATAGGAGCATTCCCTTGAAGGAACTGTGAGAGCAAAGACACAGATATAGGAATGCAATCAGTGGATCCACAAAGGTCCTTGTTTGGCTGGCTTCATTGGAAGAGAAGACTGACACACATGAGGAGTGGATGTAAAGCTGGAGTGCTAGTTTGGGGCCATGTTGTCGAAGAGTAGATACCACTATTCTTGTTAGTTTCCCGAAAGAAGTCATCTCTCATTGTACCAGTTTCCTCTGTAATGATATCTAGAGTATTGCACTCCCTATGTTTCTGTGATTCTTGCATCTGCAAGAGAACCTAAAGTAGAGAAACTCAACAATATTTGGTCTTAAGTTTAACATCAATGGCCTTAGGGGCAATGCTTATATTTGCATAAAGTATAATCTTCTTAGCTTCCTATTTCTGAGAAGCAATCTACTTAGATTCTTGTTTTCACAGAAAAAATACTTTTGCTTACATTAAACTGGCATTTTTTTCATTCCCAGAAGTCATGTGCCTATGTGGCTTGGCACTTATTAAATCAATGGGCTTCATTATTTCAAAGGAGGTTAGAAGAGAGAAGTCATTTCTTGGCCTTCAGTGGGAAAACATAGTTTTAAAAACTCACAGCGAGACCATAGTATTGAAATCCAGGCTTTGTTGAGAGGGGAAAAAAGTTGTTTAAATTTGCCAAAATTCCTTTTACAAATCAAATGCTGAGCCCTAGGGAATCTGGGTCACTGAATTTTATTATAAGCCTTTGTGTAGAGGACCAATATATGTTTTAAGGGTCATTTAAAGGAGGAACAGGAAAAACCCTTCTTATTTCTGAGAGGAGGTGGCTGGGAGGAGGAAGAAGAAATACACATTATTAGACATGAATATCCCAGCAGTCTAGTCCCCCTTGGGGTTGTGCTTTGTTGGATTATGTGGTAGAAACATGTTCCAGAACAGTGGGTTTATCCTAGCATATATTTCAGAGCTTCCCCACAGTTGGCATGACACTACGTCTAACGTGGTGCCAGACAGGATTTTAGAAACGGCTGAGGGAGATGTCTACGGGGCTGAGCATTAGATATCACCCCATTTCTTCATATCCTACCATATGCCTTTTTCCTGGCAGAGAGGGTAAAGGAAGAAGCAGTGGACCAGAAGAACTCAAGCGTCAGAAAGAAGGCATTACACGTGTGACCCTACAACTAAGGCTGTGACTCCAGCAGGGGGTGCCCACGTGGCATTTGAAGGAACCAATGAGAAGCCCCTATTGTCACATGAGCAGCAGACCAAACAACTGGCAGCACGTCAGAGACCAGCAAGGATCTAGGGGACCATACATGACCCTAAGGACATTTCATTTCTGGTACATGGTCACACGCAAACGTACCTTTATTCCAGATGCCAACTTGAGCAGGAAAGAGCGCAGGGTGGTACTGAGAAGGAGATCAGATTTTGAACTCTCTAAGACAGAGGCATTTTTAGAGAGCAAATATATAGAGGATCGAGAAAGTTTATTTTTACTCAGTGTGTGTAATTGTGAACACTCTACAACAGCATTCTTAACCCCACAGAGAACTTCTTGGAGGACTTCTGGAGGAGTAAAGGTATGTTTAGCCTTAAATAACAGAGAAAAACTAGCCGCTCCTAATGGTTGACCTAAGGTTATGATAAAATCATAGCATCTCATGGTTAAGGGAGATTTTTTAGTTTAGCCATGTAGTTAACCTGTGCCAGTGGAAAAATGAGCCTACCAACCAGTGTGCAGCCAACAGCATGCTGTGATGTGCCATGATGACTGGAATCTTACCCAACCCAGTACCCAGTGAATATGTATCTCAAATAAAAATAGATGTTATCTGAGCACGTTTGGATTTTGTCAGGCATAGTACATTCTGTGAATGGTCAATAAACATTGAGTAGAAGACAGTTAACTTGTAAGAGACTTAGAGGTCATGTGTTTCAATGTTTCTCTGGATTCTCTGCATTGGAATCCCCTTAAATGTGCCCAAGTACAGATTCTTGGACCCTACCCTTTATCTACTGAATCACAAATCTCTAGGGATGAGCTTGGGGTCTACAGTTTCTATAGCAGATTTGTTTTATGCCCCTCACGTCACTAATCTATCCAACCCCTCATTTAGCAGCTGAAGAAACTGAGGTGAAAAGTAAATGGGTTGGTCTGGATCATTTCACAGGTTAGTGAAAGAGCCAAGATTCTATCTAATATTGCTTGTTGACGATTCATTCATGCAAGGAGTTAGTTTCTATACACAGTACGGTGAAAAAGGAGGGAGAAATGGTGGGAGTCATTGGATGGGATACACCAGGCTGGTTGATCTTGGTTTATTTAGTTTTTATTAACCTATAGTGTATTATTTGCTTCAGGGGTACAGGTCTGGGAATCATCAGTCGAACACAATTCACAGCATTCAGAATAGCACATACTTACCCCAATGTCCATAATTCAGCTACCCTATCCCTCCTCCCTGCAACTGCTCCAGCAACCCTCAGTTTGTTTCCTGAGATTTAGAGTTTCTTATGGTTTATCACCCTCCCTGGTCCCATCTTGTTTCATTTTTTTCCTCCCTACCCACCATGAACCCCCCTCCCACCTCTCAAACTCCTCATATCAGAGAGATCAATGATAATTGTCTTTTTGTGATTGGCTTATTTCACTTGGCATAATACCCTCCAGTTCCATCGACATAATTGCAAATAGCAAGATTTCATTTCATTTCTTGATGGCTGCATAGTATTCCATTGTATATATATACCACCTCTTCTTTATCCATTCATCTGTTGAGGGATATCTAGGTTCTTTCCATAGTTTGGCTATTGTAAACATTGCTGCTATAAACATTTAGGTGCATGCCCCTTTGGATCACTACATTTGTATCTTTAGGGTAAATACACAGTAGTGCGATTGTTGGGTCTGAGTAGCTCTATTTTCAACTTTTTGAGGAATCTCCATACTGTTTTCCAGAGTGGCTGCACCAGCTTGCATTCCCACCAACAGTGTAGGAGGGTTCCCCTTTCTCCACATCCTTGCCAACCCCTGTCATTTCCTGACTGGTTACTTTTAACCATTCTGACTGGTATGAAGTAATATCTCATTGTGGTTTTGATTTGTATTTCCCTGATGCCAAGTGATGTTGAGAACTTTTTCATGTGTCTATTGGTCATCTGAATGTCCTCTTTGCAGAAATGGCTGTTCATGTCTTCTGTCCATTTCTTTATTGGATTCTTTTTTCTTTGGGTGTTGAGTTTGATAAGTTCTTTATATATTTTGGATACTAGCCCTTTATCTGATATGTCATTTGCAAATATCTTCTCCCATTCTATCAGTTGTCTTTTGTTTTTGTTGACTGTTTCCTTTGCTGTGCAAAAGCTTTTTAATCTTGATGAAGTCCAAATAGCTCATTTTTGCCCTGACTTCCCTGGCCTTTGGCGCTGTTTCTAGAAAGAAGTTCCTGTGGCTGTGGTCAAAGAGGTTGTTGCCTGTGTTCCCCTCAAGGATTTGGATGGATTCCTGTCTCACACTGAGGTCTTTCATCCATGTTGAGTCTGTTTTTGTGTGTGGTGTAAGAAAATTATCCAGTTTCATTCTTCGGCATGTGCCTGTCCAATTTTCCCAACACCATTTGTTGAAGAGACTGTCGTTTTTCCATTGGACATTCTTTCCTGCTTTGTTGAAGATTAGTTGACCATAGAGTCAGGTTCATTTCTGGGTTCTCTATTCTGTTCCATTGATCTATGTGTCTGTTTCTGTGCCAGTACCATACTGTCTTGATGATGACAGCTTTGTAATAGACCTTGAAGTCTGGAATGAAGTGATGCCACCAACTTTGGCTTTCTTTTTCAACATTCCTCTGGCTACATGGAGTCTATTCTGGTTCCATATAAATTTTAGAATTATTTGTTACATTTCTTCAAAAAAAGTTGATGGTATTTTTATAGGGATTGCATTCAATGTGTAGATTGCTTTAGGTAGCATAGACATTTTCACAATATTTTTTATTCCAATCCATGATCATGGAACATTTTTCCATTTCTTTGTGCCTTCCTCAATTTCTTTCATGAGTACTTTATAGTTTTTTGAGTACAGATCCTTTGCCTCTTTGGTTAGGTTTATTTCTAGGTGTCTTATGGTTTTGGGTGCTATTGTAAATGGGATCGACTCCTTAATTTCTTTCTTCTGTATTGCTGCTGGTGTATAGAAATGTAACTGATTTCTGTGCATTGATTTTATATCCTGACATGTTACTGAATTCCTGTATGACTTCTAGCAGTTTTGGAGTGGAGTCTTTTGGTTTTCCACATAAAGTATGGTATCACCTGCAAAGAGGGAGAGTTTGACTTCTTCTTTGCCAATTCAGATGTCTTTTATTTCTTTTTGTTGTCTGATTGCTGAGGCTAGGACTTCTAGTACTATGTTGAATAGCAGTGGTGATAGCGGACATCCCTGCCATGTTCCAGACCTTGGGGGAAAAGCTCTCAGTTTTTTCCCATGGAGAATGATATTTGCTGTGGGATTTTCATATATGGCTTTGATGATATTGAGGTAAATACCTCAATCAGAGTTTTGATCAGATCAGAGTTTTGATCAAGAAAAGATGCTGTGGGGCGCCTGGGTGGCTCAGTGGGTTAAGCCGCTGCCTTCGGCTCAGGTCATGATCTCAGAGTCCTGGGATCGAGCCCCGCATCGGGCTCTCTGCTCGGCAGGGAGCCTGCTTCCTCCTCTTTCTCTGCCTGCCTCTCTCCCTACTTGTGATCTCTCTGTCAAATAAATAAATAAAATCTTTAAAAAAAAAAAAAAAAAAAAAAAAGAAAAGATGCTGTAATTAGTCAACTGCTTTTTCAGCATCTATTGAAAGTATCATATGGTTCTTGTTCTTTTTTGTTATTAATGTATTGTATCACATTGATTGATTTGTGGATGTTGAACCAAACTTGCAGCCCAGGAATGAATCCCACTTGGTCGTGGTGAATAATCCTTTTAATGCACTGTTGCATTCTATTGGCTAGTATTTTGGTGAGAATTTTTACATCTGTGTTCATCAAGGATATTGGTCTGTAGTTCTCCTTTTTGATGGGGTCTTTTTCTGGTTTTGGAATCAAGGTAATGCTGCCCTCATAAAATGAGTTTGGAAGTTTTCCTTTCATTTCTATTTTTTGGAACAGTTTCAGGAGAATAGGTATTATTCTTCTTTTAATGTTTGGAAGAATTCCACTGGGAAGCCATCTGGTCCTGGACTCTTGCTTTTTGGGAGATTTTTGATGACTACTTCAATCTCCTTACTGGTTACGGGTCTGTTCAGGTTTTCTATTTCTTCGTGGTTCAGTTTTGGTAGTTAAATGCCTCTAGGGATGCATCCATTTCTTCCAGATTTGCTGGTGTATAGTTGCTCTTATAATATGTTCTTATAATTGTTTGTATTTCTTTGGTGTTGGTTGTGATCTCTCCTTTTTCACTCATGATTTTATTAATTTGGGTCCTTTCTCCTTTCTTTTTGATAAGTCTGGCCAGGGGTTATCAATCTTATTAATTCTTTCAAAGAACAAGCTCCTGGTTTCGTCAATTTGTTCTACTGTTCTTTGGGTCTCTATTTCATTGATTTCTGCTCTGATCTTTATTATTTCTCTTCTCCTGCTGGGTTTAGGCTTTCTTTGCTGTTCTTTCTACAGCTTCTTTTGGTGTAGGGTGAGGTTGTGCACTTGAGACCCTTCTTGTTTCTTGAGAAAGGTTTTTATTGCTTTATACTTTCTCTCATGAGCACCTTTGTTGTATTCCAAGGATTTTGAACAGTTGTGTTTTCATGAATGTTTTTTAAATCTTATTTAGTTTCCTGGTTGACCCATTCATTCTTTAGTAGGATGCTCTTTTGCCTCCATGTATTTGAGTTCTTTCCAACTTTCCTCTTGTGGTTGACTTCTAGTTTCAAAGCATTGTGGTCTGAAAATATGCAGGGAATGATGCCAATCTTTTGGTACTGGTTGAGATCTGTTTTGTGACCCAGGATATGATCTATTCTGGAGAATAATGTTCCATATGCACTACAGAAGAATGTGTATTCTGTTACTTTGGGATGGAATGTTCTGAATATATCTGTGATGTCTATCTGGTCCAGTGTGTCATTTAAAGCCTTTATTTCCTTGTTGATCTTTATCTTAGATGATCTGTCTGTTTCAGTGAGGGAGGTGTTAAAGTCCCCTACTATTATTGTATTATTGTTGATGTGTTTCTTTGATTTTGTTATTAATTGGTTTATATAATTGGCTGCCCCCATGTTAGGGGCATAGATACTTAAAATTGTTAGGACTTTTTGTAGGGCAGACCTTTTAAGTATGATATACTGTCCTTCCTCATCCCTTATTATAGTCTTTCATTTAAAAATCTAATTTACCTGATATAAGGATTGCCATTCCAGCTTTCTTTTGCTGTCCATTAGCATGATAAATGGTTTTCCACCCCCTCACTTTAAATCTGGAGATGTGGGGCACCTGGGTGCCTCAGTGGGTTAAAGCCTCTGCCTTCAGCTTGGGTCGTGATCTCAGGGTCCTGGGATCAAGCCCCATGTCAGGCTCTCTGCTCAGTGGGGAGCCTGCTTCCCTCTCTCTCTCTGCCTGCCTCTCTGCCTACTTATGATCTGTCTGTCAAATAAATAAATAAAATCTTTAAAAAAAAATAAATCTGGAGGTGTACTTCGGTCTAAAATGAGTTTGTTATAAACAGCATATCAATGGGTCTTGTTTTTTTTATCCATTCTGATACCCTGTGTCTTTTGATTGGGAATTTAGCCCATTTACATTCTGGGTAACTTTTGAAAGATATGAATTTAGTGCCATTGTATTTCCTGTAAGGTGACTGTTACTGTATATTGTCTCTGTTCCTTTCTGGTCTGTTGCTTTTAGGCTCTCTTTTTGCTTAGAGGACCCCTTTCAATATTTCTTGTAAGGCTGGTTTCGTTTTTGGAAGTTCTTTTAGTTTTTCTTTGTCCTGGAAGATTTTATCTCTCCTATTTCCAATGACAGCCTAGCTGGATATAGTATTCTTGGGAGCATATTTTTCTCATTTAGTGCTCTGAATATATCCTGCCAGTCGTTTTTGGCCTGCCAGGTCTCTGTAGAGAAGTCTGCTACCAATCTAATATTTCTACCATTGTAGGTTACAGACGTCTTGTCCAGAGCTGTTTTCAGGATTTTCTCTTTGTCACCAAGACTTGTAAGTTTTACTATTTAATGACAAGGTGTAGACCTATTTTTATTGATTTTGAAGGGGGTTCTCTGTGTCTCCTGGATTTTGATGCTTGTTCCCTTTGCCATGTTAGGGAAATTCTCTGCTATAATTTGGTCCAATATACTTTCTGCCCCTCTCTCTTTTTCTTCTTCTTCTTGGATCCCAATTATTCTAATATTGTTTCATCTTACAGTATCACTTATTTCTCGAATTCTCCCCTCATGGTCCAGTAGTTGTTTGTCTCCCTTTTTCTCATCTTTATTCTCCATTGTTTGGTCTTCTATATCACTAATTTTCTCTTCTGCCTCATTTATCCTAGCAGTAAGAGCCTCCACTTTTTATTGTACTTCATTAATAACTTTTTAAATTTCAACTTGGTTAGATTTTAGTTCTTTTATTTCTCCAGAGAAGGTTTCTCTAGTATCTTCCATGCTTTTTTTGAGCCCATCTAGCATCTTGATAATTGTCATTCTGAACTCTAGTTCTGACATCTTACTGATGTTTATATTGATTAGATCCCTAGCCATTTGTACTGCCTCTTCTTCCCTTTTTTCCCCTTTTTTTTCTCCTTTTTTTTTCTACCTTGTCATTTTATCCAGATAAGAATAGATGAATGAGAGAACAAAATACTAAAAGAGTAGCAGAAAAATATACACTAACCAAATCAGAAGAGACCTGAAACCTTGTGGGGTGGGGGGTAGAAGAAAGGAAGGAAAAAAAAATATATATATATATATATATATTAGACTGGTGAATAAAACAGAGCCACGCACTTGATTTGGGGTGTATTTTGGTTTGTTAGAAGAAAGTGCCTCCCAAAATTTTAAGAAAAGAAAAACATATATGTACAAAAATAAGGGTAAACACAATGAAGGGATGGAATATGACTATAAGATGAAAATTTTAAAAGATTCTAAAAAGGGAATTGATAAGATTAGAAGTTTGTTGAAAAAAGAAAAAAAAGAAAGAATATGATCAGGCTGGAGACTAGAACAAAGCCATGTGCTAGATTTAGGGTATATTTTGATCTGTTAGAAGAAACTCTATCCCAGAATTTTAAAGAAAGAAAAACCTACATGTATACAAAAAACAAGGTTAAATACAATAAAGGGATAGAATATGACTATAACAATGAAAATTTTAAAAGACTTTTAAAAAGGTATTGATAAGATAAAATAGTTAAAAGATGTTAAAATAGGAAAGAGGAAAATTTTTAAAAATAGAAAAAGAAAAAAAATTAAAAAAATTCAACTTTGAATGACTAAAGAATCATGGGGAAAAAGCCATGAATTCTATGTGTTGTACTCCAGTAGCTCTCAAGTTTTAAAGTTCTCATTGATCAGTGAACTTTGTCTTGGCTCGATGTTTTTGTTGATCTTCAGGGGCAGGGGCCTGTTGCTGTGATTCTCAAATGTCTTTGCCTGAGGTGGAATTGCACCGCACTTGTCAGGGGAGAGACTAAGTAATCTGCTCCAGTTTGCTCTCGGACCTTTTGTTCCCTGAACAGTTTCCATAAAGCTTTAGAGGATGGGAATGAAAATGGTGGCCTCCCTATCTCCTGCGGGGAGGAGCCGAGAGCTCAGGGCCCCACTCCTCAGTGCACCCTCAGAGAAAAGTGATCAATCACTCCTGTCTCCCTTGTCTCTGGCTGCACTCAGTGCTCACCCAGCCTGTACTGAGTGTTTCTATCTCTGGCGCTTGGCCCTGTTTGGAGTCTCCAATCCCGCAGATTCCTGCCACCCACTCCTGCACCACTGCTCCTGGAGGAGGAAAGAGGGGGTCTCTCTGGATCTGCCACTTGTAGGGTCCCTGCTTGAAGAGCAGCAGCCCAACTCTGCCTTGGCTCATGGTTTAAGGTAATCCTGAGCTGAAAGCCCACTCCTCGGCTCCATCTCTGCAGCCGGCTACCCCACTCTGATACCTGGCAGTTCTGCCACACTCAGACACCCCTGATATTTCTGTGACCCCGCAGGTCCTGAGACCACACTGTCCCAGCAGGGCCTCTTACCCCCCCCCCCCAACTCAGCTTCTGGAGCAACACCCCTAAGTGGAGCAGACTTCTAAAAGTTCCAATTTTGTGTTCTGCTGCTCTATCGCTTACCAGGAGCCAGCCCCTCCCCCATGGTCTCTCTTCCTGTATGTGGCCTCAGATTCAGTCGCTGCATGTTCTACCTCCCAGAAATTGGTCGCTTTCTGTTCCTAGAATTGCTCTTCTTCTCTTTGATCTCCTGTTGAGTTTGTAGGTGTTCAGAATGGTTTGATAACTATCTAGCTGAATGCCTGGGACCAGACGAAACACAGGTACCCTACTTCTTCACCATCTTGCACCTCCCCTGATCTTGATTTATAGTCTTATGATGCTCCTTTCTCTCCCACACTCCACCTCCATGACTATCCTAAAGCTATTGTTTATATGGTTATTGTTCATGTAGATCTGACTAGGTCAGTAAACTCTGTTGGCTAGGAGTTACATTCTCAGTCCAGTCACATAAGAATTTCGATGATCAGCACATTCCAGTGATGAGGTTCTAAAAGAACAGACTTCTTAGCCAAACCCATACACAACTTTGCTTTGTACTGGGAAGGTGATTTCCTAAATTATATGAGAGGCACAGGTTCACACAGAACCAAGACTGGTCATCCACCTACAGAGGTCAGTTCTTTCTTATTTGAAAAATACACTGAAGAATGCATGTTCCACGTCAGTATATTGTTTTTATTAAATTTTCCCCAAGAAGGGAGTTTAGGTATTCTGCCCAGAGTTAATTTCTTTTCAAAGATACAGTTGCTGTGAGCCATTTGCTGTCTTCAGAGGCCCCTTTAGTTCCACCCTTCTTCTTCTTCTTCTTCTTCTTCTTCTTCTTCTTCTTCTTCTTCTCCTCCTCCTCCTCCTCCTCCTCCTCCTTTTTAATATTTTATTTGTTTGTCAGAGAGTGAGGGCAAAAGCAGGGTAAGCAGCAGGCAGAGGGCCCAATGTGGGACTCCATCTGGGACCCTGCGACCTGAGCCGAAGGCAGACGCTTAACCAACTGAGCCACCCAGGTGCCCCTAGTTCCATTCTTCTGTTGTCTTAAATGCAATTCAGATTTTTGTCTTTATGTCTCCAGCAGATATTCAGGCTTGCCTAATTCTTCTTCTCCTCCATGGAATGTTTTCTCATTTCTAGAGTTGTTCTATGACCTGCTTTCACTTACCTGTTTATATGTTTATGGGCATTTTTATGTTATCATTGGCATTGAACAAATGAGAATTTTAAGGGACAGTAATAAAGTAAATGAAATTTTTTTTCTCTTACAACGAATGCAACAAACCCACTTTAAGGACTGGCTCTTTTTTGTCCCCAGATGAACTCACACAGCAGGAAATAAAATAGCCTTTTATTTCCAGAGTAGTGTCTGTCAATTCTGCCATGTGGATGTCCATCCAGTCAAAACTAAAAAGTTTATTGAAAGTTATATTCTCCCCTCTTCCAGCTTTGACCTGGCAGGGCCCAAGATGAGAAGGCGAGTAGGATGTTATTGGCTCCCTTACTCTGCAAACTCTTCTCTGTCATCCTCCCTAGCTCTCTGACAAGATAAGAGGGAAGAAGGAGAGGCCAGGACTGGCATTAATCTGTGATAGACACTTAAAGTTGATTTTGTCCTGGGACATTTCCTGGGTTCTCTGGGATCATCCATTGCTGGGAATCTCTTATTGACCCTTTCCTCCATGTGGATACATGTTTTTGCTAATCACTATGGCTTCCTCCCTCTGCCCTCTGGGTATCTTGTGGTGCCTCTCCATCCTTGAGTGCACTGTCTTCCCAAAACACAGCCCATTTTTCCTTTAGCCATCTTTTAGCACCAAGCCCCATAGTTAACTTGTATATTTCTCAGACCTAGTTTCATGCTAACCTGGTATCAGAGATCACACTGAAGCTTCCACCTGTGTTCTGCTTTAAGCCCTCTCACTAGACGTGGAGAAATGAAACACAGGAGAAGACAGGAGAAAGCAACACTGTCTCCCAACTGGGGTTGGAGAAGGCACAGGGTGTGGGAAGGGATGAGATTCAGCACTGCAGCAAATCTCTCTAAAGAAACATTTTTTTCTCTCAGTGCCTGGGTAGCTCAGTCGGTTAAGCATCTGCCTTTAGCTCAGGTCATGATTCCAGGGTCCTGGGATCAAGCCTCACATCTGGTTCCCTCCTCAGTGGGGAGTCTGCTTCTCCCTCTCACTCTGCCTGCTGCTCCCCCTGCTTGTGTTCTCTCTCTGTGTCAAAAAAAAAAAAAAAATCTAAAAAAAAATGTTTTTCTCTAATTGCTATTCTCCGGTATTTAATTTTTTGATCTTCTTTTGAGAAAGACAAAACTGGATTTGAACCACGCCCATTACAATTCCTGCAGAGGTAGTTTTGTGCATCATTTTGGAATTGGGGGGCAGTTTCCAGCTATTGTCCCAGAGCCCAGACTCAACTGCATTCCATTTTACCTTCCTGTGGTGTTCAGTTGGTGACAAATCTATGCAACTGGGGGTGGGGTGGTAAAGACATAACCTCTGGGGGCTTGTCCACCTCTGTGTTTCCTTATGTTTGGGACCTTCTCCTCCCCTCCTCTACCTCTTAACTTCCTCTCCTGTGACATCAACCCCACAGCACCTATTTTGTACCATTTTTCATCCTTTGATTCTGTGACTCTCCCCGGTTTGATATTTCCTTGGCTGCTATCTCCCCACCCCCAAACTTGAAGATTTTTAGGTTTTGTGCCAACTGACTATTCAACTCAAGGCTCCTATTAAAAGGTAAGAGATATAGCTGTTAGAAAAGAACATTAGGGAAGTTTTTCCAATACCCTGGGCTCTTGGTCCCCCGAGTACTTGTCCTCCAGCACTTCTACAGAGTCTTGCTCACTTCAACAGAACTCTGCCCGCTTTGTGGGCACCGAAAGACCCTGTTGTTTGTTGCCTACATAAGTGTGGTATCAAGTATTCATGCTGTGAACTCTATTTGCCAGTGTATTTCAGCTTGTATGTACATATTTTTTTTCCAATTCTTTACTTTCAGTCAAAGAACAAACAAAAGCAAACTTAAAAAATGACTTTGGAAAAAAATAAATAAAAATAAAAAATGACTTTGGGAAAACAACAGAAAGCAAGCATAGCCATTTTTTTTTCAGACTAAGGGGTTTTTTTTTGAAGTATTTTATTTACTGTTGAAAAGAAACTAATAGAAATAGATTAAAATAATGTAGATGCAGAGCTAGGAAGATATTAAAATCAACACACTGCATTATATTGTTATCAGTGATTTATTTGGCCATATGACAAACATTATAAAGGTTTCAACTTTCCTTTAGACCCTAAAAAGAATGCTTCTTGTTCATGTTAGACTAATATACTTTGGAAAATAATTTGAATTTAAGAAGCTAAATATTTAGAACAATTTTGATTAGACTGTATATTAAAGAGGGTTTATATATTCATCATTAGTAATTCCCAATCTAATATTGCCAATGAGGAAACTCAGAACAGCTGCCATCTAGAATTCTAAAATATCACTCGTTGATAAATGTGCAACATAAGCATCATAGCTCAACAAAATGAAGTGCAATTTTCTCTTCAGTCAGAGAAAAGAGCAAGTTCAAGATTAGTTATGCATTAAACAGTCCATTTGGGGAGGGTAATTAGAGAGAGAAGACCTTGAAATAGAAGTCATCAGAAAAAGCTAGCAGATGAGTATTTTGGAGACTTAATTTGTCCTTTGTCACAGACAAGAACACCTGTGAAAAGTGCAAGTTGCCCTTATACAAACTCTGGTTATGAGGTTCAGAAGGTTTTCTAATCCTGGAGAGGAAAAAACAAAGCCCAAGCAAAACAGTGGTAGTTTAGGAGACTGTCTTCAGGGGTACTAGAGCCTTTGGAGTTCAGGTTTCCAAATTGGTACAACAGGCATGCGAATTAAGTGCCCCCAAAAGACATGAGCACAGAATTTGGATTGTTCTCTTTTCCCCAGGACTTCACAAGGACTGAGAATGAAGAGGGCATATGGTATTAAGACAGCCACAATTTCAACAGGAAATCTAACATGTGAAAAAAACTATCTGAGTTCTATGCCATTTAAATGCACTCGGATCAGTGTAATTCTCACTCCCACCGTATAACAATGCTCTGAAGCTGCCCCAGTTTAATATCACGTATTATTTTTTTGTAGTATATTAATCACAAACAAGAAAGAAGTAATTTTTGTGTAAGTTGGAATCATATTAGTATCATCAATGTGCGAACTTCCCAGAAAATTTAGGTGACATTTTTAAACAAATTTGTGTCAGATGATAAACCCAGAAGGTTTCTCAGTATTTTTATATAAAAGGCAAGGAAAAAAATGTTTTGGAGAAGGGTAAGAGTGTTGATTGTCCATTATGAGGGGTTTCTACCAGAATTAGTGATCACTCCCGTGAAATATCTCCGAGCAGACTGTCCTAGGCTTGTCTTTTCTGAAGAATGGACAAAATGCCCTCAAGAAAAGACCAGAATCATAAATTAAGAGGGTTTTTTTTTTTTTTTTTTTCCTTAGAGGCTATTTTCTGAAGAGTTGTCAGCCTAGCCCTGAAGCGAGATAGGCCGGAAGTTCAACTCCTAAACTTTATCAGTGTCAAAAACTCTCAGATGATCTATTAAAATCTAAGGCTGTGTATTTTCTCTTCAGAAAAACTATTTTTATTGTAAAGATAAATGAGTTTTGTTCTTCCTGTGCAAGTAACGAGGCTAAAGAAGGTCACTTGTGGAGATTAAATAATGTGGCTTAGTGCATGGCTGACCTTGCCCACTCCTCTGAACTCAGGGGAGGCAGTGCTTAAAGGCCAGAGAGTTGCTTCTGGGTCATACCAGTCAGTGCTCTTCCCCTTCTCCTCAATCTTCCTCACCTTTGTAGGGGATTGTAGCTTAGTCCCAAGGGGCAAAACATCCTATTGACCTGAGTAGATTACTGCGCGTATATGTTTCTTGAAAAAAAGCTCCCAATCTCCTCCGTCTATGATCTCACCCATGTGAATCACCTCATTCATATTTAATTCCCACAACCAGAGAAAGTATTCACATTAACGACAATAAGGCACCTTTACAGATAATTCCAATGGCACCCTGGAATCGTATTGAAGCAGGACCCTGGAGGCCCCAGTGCCTTTAGTTGGAAGATTATGGAGAAGGCAAGTAGAACCATGGGGAACACTGGAGGGCCTAGGGCACGTTATTTGCCAACTGGTACTGAAGAATTTCAATATTTTAATAATCGATACAGCTATACCAGTATATGGCATCTGGATAGAGGCCCTGCTCACAGCACTATGAGGTAGAAATTATAATCTCTCCTTCACAGTTGAAGAAACGAAGATGCAGAAGGTTAGGGATTTTTGCTGTGATCACTCAGCTAGAGGGAGACAGGGAGAAGGGGGAACCTAGAGCACAGCCATGCTGTTAAGACTGTACGTAGCCTCTCCATGAGCCAGGCCGGCATTTATCATCAGCGCCTTAGTGTCAAGTCTGGTGTTAAACCAAGTTTAGTTATGTCCTCCGATGCTTCCTCATTCTGTGAAGTTGACCTGGCTGGAAAAGGCTGCAAGGAGACCAGGAGCTGAGCTTCCACGGAGAACAGGTGGTCACTGTCCCACACCCTCCCTCCAGCAGCTGAAGGAGCCCATGGCTATATTCAGGCTGTGCAAGACCCCATTCAGTGGCTGTGTTCCCAAATAAGAGATAACCGTTTGAGGGGCCATCTTTTCTGAGGTTGCTTTGGGAACAGGAGGCTTAAATACAGTCCTCTTCTATATAATTTTTTCCTCCTCTGCTTTCTCTCCGAAGATCAGGGAAGTGTATGAAGGAAACGAATTTTCTTTTTTCTTCTTAAAATTTCTTGAAATCCAAGAAATTTTGCTATTTCCTGTTAAATTCACATATATTCCTTGTAGATAATTGAAAAAAATGGAAGGCAGTTTTAAGAAATACTTATGCTCAAAAAAAAAGAAAAAACTACTTATGCTCCTATTGCCTGTTAATTTATTTATTTACATACATAGTCTTGGAATCGTACTTAGCATTTTAAAGTTGGTTTTAAAATTATCAGTTTTTTAAAGGTATTTTTGAAATAGTCTATGAACTCTTCCCCCACTTTCTTACATTATCTTTGATATTTATTTGATTACTCCTTTCCTTTGTTGTCAGACATTGAGGATACATCCAGTGTTTCGTTGTTCTGCATGAGGCTCCCTCTAAATCCTGATAACATGACTCTCTGACTCATCACAGACTGTTTCTGTAGGGAAACAGAGAGAGGAATGTGGAAAGATTTTCCTTAAGGGCCCTTTGTCATTTTTGTTTTTCTAGTTTGTTACGGCCCTTAACCCACAGTTGTAATCATGTTAGCGCTTGTCTTATTTTTTTCCTTTAACATCTTTTAAAAAAAAATATTTTATTTATTTGTTTGACAGAGAGAGAGGTCACAAGCAGGCAGAGAGGCAGGTGGAGAGAGAGGGGGAAGTTGGCTCCCTGCTGAGCAGAGAGTCTGATGTGGGACTCAATCCCAGGACCCTGAGACCATGACCTGAGCCAAAGGCAGAGGCTTAACCCACTGAGTCACCCTGGTGCCCCTCCTTTAACATCTTTATATTAAAGATTTTATGTTTTGAACTAGCATATTTCATATCAAATAATAGCTCCCAGTATATTGTTTACCAATTGAGATTTGTTTTGTGTGTGTGTGTGTGTGTGTGTGTAGAAAAGTTTTCTATTTTATGACCAATCCACTACTCTTTTCTATTTTGATTCTTACATTAGTTAATTCTTTTTTTTTTAAGATTTTTTATTCATATATTTGACAGAGAGAGAGAGAGAGACAGCAAGAGAGGGAACAGAAGCAGGGGGAGTGGGAGAGGAAAAAGCAGGCTTTCCGCTGAGCAGGGAGACCGAGGCAGGGCTGGATCTCAGGACTCCAGGATCATGACCCAAGCCGAAGGCTGACACTTAACAGCTGAGCCACCCAGGTGTCCCAATATTGGTTAATTCTTTAAAAGACATTCCAAAAATCTAGATCTGGTAAGAATTGAAGAGGTAACAATTTTTTCTTCAAAATAGTAATGTAGTTATTCCAGCACTGTTTATTAAGTATTTGTTCTTTTCCCATTAACATATGATACTACAGGGACACCTGGGTGGCTGAGTTGGTTAAGCATTTGCCTTTTGTTCAGGTCATAATCCCAGGGTCCTGGGATTGAGTTCTGCATTGGCTCCCTGCTCGGTGGGGAACCTGCTTCTCCCTTTCCGTCTGCCTGCTGCTCTGCCTGCTTGTACTTCCTCTCACTCTCTCTTTCTGTCAAATAAGTAAATAAAAATCTTAAAAAAAAAAGATATGATACTACATTTCTCTTACACTAAATCGTCATATATAAACATGAAATATTATACATACAAACCAAGTATTGATTTCTTGGCAATTTGTTTTGCCCTATTGATGTACTTATATTTCCTCGAAGCAATACATACCACTTGGTTTATTGAAACACGACTCATACAATTATTATAAAAGAATTACTGTCTATTCTCGAATTTTCATTTTTAAAAACCCCATTTATGTTAAAAGACCTGAAAAATTATTTACAAAGAGATATATGTACATAATTTATTTATGCATCTTCATTACCAAAGGCTTTTGAATATTTTAGACAACTGTGACATAGCATAATAGAATGAAAAAAATTAAAAATAAGGTATATTCAGGGGTCAGGTTCAGATATGAAATGATTGTCCCAAGATAGCAGAGAATAGGCCGTGTATTATCAGCTCTAAGCTTTCTAGTAGTAAGAGCGAAGAAGAAAATGTGACTAGCAAGATTCCAAGGTTAAGTGACAGAAATGATCTTTCCGGAATTGCGGCTCCCCTAACACGGAGACCCAAAGTGATGGCAAACATTTGGGATTACATCTCTATGAAGCGAGTGAGTCCCTCCCTCCCTGTGCTTTTGAGGTGTTCCTGTGTGGCTCTCACAACACTCAGGAACAGTACTGTAACAGTGAAACATGATTTGTTCCCTGCCCCCACCAGGACCTTCCCAAACCCCACCTGTAATCCTCTTCAGTGTTGTTGTTGTTGTTGTTGTTTTAATTTATTTATTGTTAGAGAGAGAGCACAAGTAGGCAGAGTCGAAGGCAGAGGCAGAGAGAGAAAGCAGGCTCCCCGCTGGACAAGGAGCCTGATGTGGGACTCAATCCCAGTGGGATCATGACCTGAGCCGAAGGCAGCGGCTTAACCGACTGAGCCACCCAGGCGTCCCTCTTCAGTGTTTTTTTTTCCATAACCTTTGTGACTTGCATAGTGCTTGGAACAGCTGAGGGCGTGAAAATTATTTTAAAAATAATAAATAAAAGAAAGAAAAAAAGGAGAGAGGAGAATAAGGAAAGGACCTTGTAATCAACACGGATTGTTTGAAGTTAGCACTGACCTATTTTATTCTTTTCAACACTGTTACAAATGAAATTGTTTTTCCTAAGCCCCTTTCCAGGTAGTTATTAGCGTATAGAAAGGCAACTGATTTTTATATGTTGATTTTTGTATGCTGCAACTTTATTGTATTTGTTTATTAGTTTTCGTATTTTTTTTTGATGTCTTTAGGGTTTCTTATATATAAGATCATGCCGTTTGCAAATAGGGACACTTTTACTTTTTCTTTCTGATTTGCATGCTCTTTTTTCTCTTTCCTGCCTAATTTCTCTGTCGAGGACTTCCAGGACTGTATGGGATAGAAGTGGCAAGAACGGGCCTCTATGCATTGTTCTGTGGATTAGTGGAAAAGCTTTCTGGTTTTCACCTTTGAGTATGATGTTAGCTATGGGCTTTTCATGTATGGCTTTTATTATGTGGAGGTACATTTCTTCTATACCTAGTTTATTGAGCATTTTGATCACAAAAGAGAGTTGTACTTTATCAAACACCTTTCCTGCATCTATTGAGATGAACATGTGATTTTTATCCCGCATCCTGTTAATGAAGCAAATCACATTAATTGATTTTCATATGCTGAACCATCTTTGCATCCTAGGGATAAATACCACTTGGTCACGGTGTACGGTACCTTTAATGTGCTGTTGAATTTGGTTTGCTAGGATTTTATAGAGGTTTTTTGTATCTATGTTCATCACGGATACTGGCCTGTAGTTCTCTTCTCTTTGGTGTCTTTGTCCGCCTACTATATTTTTCAGTTCAGTTATCTTCAGCAACCTTTTCTGTTTGCTGACATTTTCACTTTGTTCATGCATTGTTCTCCTGACCTCAGTAAGCATCATTATCTTGGTTGTTTTGAATTCTCTACTAGGTATATCATAGATCTCATCTGATTACAATCAGTTTCTGGAGATTTATCTTGTTTCTTTTGTTGGGGGGCGGGGCGTGGCAGGGGTGGGGAAAACATATTTCCCTGTCTCTATTTTTCTCGACTCTCTATGTTGGTGGCTGTGCATTTTATAAAATAGCCACTTCCCCCAATCTTCATGGACTGACCTTATAAAGGAGAAGACCCTCAGGGGCACCTGGGTGGCTTAGTCAGCTAAGTGTCTGCCTTCTGCTCAGGTCATGATCCCAGGGTCCCAGGATTAAGCCCCACATTCAGGCTCCCTGGTCAGCAGGGAGTCTGCTTTTCCCTCCGTCTCCCTCCTCCACCCGCCTCCGCTCATGCTCATGTTCTCACTCTCTCAAATAAAAAAAAAAAAAAAATCTAAAAAAATAAAATCTAAAAAAAAAAAAAAAAAAGATGACCCTCAGCAATATGTCCAGTCAGAGATTCTGGAAACTTCTCAAAGCTTTGTGCTTATCCAACCTGTTTTCTTTGTTCTTAGCAGCCCCCAGGCATCCAGTGTATGCCAGGTCCTGTCAGTATGCTTAGACAGAGGAGACTGAAGCCAGCTCCTCAGGCAGCCCCCAGAAAAGCTGGATTGTTGAACACTCCGTCCAACTTTCCCTCCCCAAAGAGAAGCTGGGATCTGAGGGGTTTTGCCTGTTTGCTGTCTTCTGGATTGGCAGGAGTGGCTGTGGTGGCGAGCTGTATGCTAGATCAAATCGCCATCTCTGTTCTCTGTAGCCCTGAGGGGCTAGTGTCTGTGGGGACCCATTGGTTCTCTGAGATAGGTGAGATTGAAGCCAGTTCCTCAGGCAGCACTAGGAAAAGTTGGGACATTAGATGTGCGATTGGACTCTCTCCCTCCTCAGGGAGCAGCTGGGGTTTACGGCCTGCTCACTCCGTGCTGAGCCAGAGGGGAGAGCTGTGGCGATTGCCTGCACACCAGTGCAAATTACCACTTTGTTCTCTGGAACCTCAGGGGACTAGCAACTCTCTGTGAGAGGCGAGATACAAGCCAGACCCTTCGGTGGCACTCAGCAGAGTTGGGACCCTGGATGTGTGTTCCAACTCCTTTCCTCCTTGGGGAGAAAGCGGGCACTGGGAGTTCCTTCCTCATCACATGGCTCTATACCAGGAGCTGGGTTTCTGGAGAGAGAGTGTTTGTTTCCCATACTGGCTTTGATGTGGCTGGATTTGCACTTGCCAGGGGTGCCGGAAACTTTCCTCTGGTTTCTGGACTTCTCACAAAGGGTATTAAGCCATGTGCTGTCGTGAATCATTGTGTCTGCAGAAGAAAGGAGTGTTCAGGGCTTCCTAGTCCACCATCTCCATGATGTGAGGAGAGACCCAGCCTGTCCTTCTAACTTGTCACTGGAACCATCCAGCGTCCCAAATTCAGTTCCCATCACTCAGCGCAGTAAGAATGGGATTTTAGGCTCTTGGCTCCCTCTCCCCAATCCCAGCCCTGACAGTACACTGTATATGCTCATATTAAATGGCACCAGATGATTTTTATTGTCAAAGTGGTGGAATTTTAGGGACAGAATCATTTCCAGTTAATAGTGTGACATTAGTAGTTGATAGATTTAGCTTCAGCCTCAGAAACTAAGTCCAGCTCACTCAACTGCCTTCAGCGATGCTATAACTTAGTTCAAAAGGACTGTGTGGAAAGGCGAGCTGCCAGCTGCTTGCTCACTGCTCCTAAGATAAGGGAGGCCCATTCCCTTCGCTTATTCTCTGACCATAATGTGCTCACAGAATCTGTCAGGACTCATTGCTTACAAAAGAAAAGGACTTACCTTAAATCAGCTTAAGCATGAAATGAAACTCAAAGCAACTAACTCATGTAACTTGTGCAGCTAAAATGTCTAGGGAAAGTTGTCTCAGGGCTCAAACCAAACCCTGTCACCAAGCCTCAGTTTCTCTCTTTTTTTGTATCTCGTCACCTCTCAGCTCCATTCTTGTGTGTTGGGATTCATCTTAGGTAGGTCCTCCCCACAGGCCTTTAGCAGTTCTCGCTCTGTATCCTACCAACATTATTAACCCCAGAATGGAACTTCCCTTTTCATTTTATTTTCCTGAGTGAGATTCAGTGGTCTGTCTCAGAATCACTCACTCTATCCAGAGGGCTGAAATGCTCTCACATTGTTTATTCCTAGAAATTTAGGATTGGGGTCAGCCCTGGCCCAACTACATCGATGGAGTGTGGGCAAGGGATGGTTCCCTAAAGCAAAAAGAGGGTCATGGAGTTAAAATAGGAAAGAGTGATCTTGGGCAAATATAACAGTTAATTTTACCTGTCAACTTGAATTTGACCCATATATTTGGTCAAATATGGGTCAAATTATTTTAGGTGTTTTTGTGAGGGTGCTTTGGGATGAGATTAACATTTAAATTGGTAGACTGATTAAAGCAAACTGCTCTCCCTAATGTTGGTGGGCATCACCCAATCATTGCAGGCCTGAATTTAAAAAGGCTGACCTTCCTCCAAGTGAAAGAGAATGACCTTTACTCCAGTACATTTGACCTAGAACATTGGCTTTTCCTTGCCTTCAGACTCAAACTGAAACATCAGTTCTTTTTGTGTCTTGAGCCTGCTGGCCTTTGGATTGGAAATTACACCACTGGTTCTCCTTTTTCTCAGACCTTCAGACTCAGACTAGAACTACCCCAGAGGCTCTCCTAGGTCTCCAGCTTGCAGCTCGCCTATAGGTCCTGAGACTTGTCAACCTCCATAATAATGTGAACCAATTCCTTATAATAAGTATCTTTTTTAAAAAAAATGTATTTTATTTATTTATTTGAAAGAAAGAAAGAGAGAAAGAGAGAGAGAGCCCATGAGCAGGGAGAGGGGGAGGGGCAGAGGGAGAGTAGGAAGCAGATAAGGACAATGACGCAGGGCTGGATCCCAGGACCCTGGATCATGACCTGAGCCAAAGGCAGCCGCTTAACCAACTGAGCCACTGAGGCACACCATAATAAACATTTTTATATTTATAGATATAACCAACTGGTTCTGTATCTTTGCAGAACCCTGATTAATAGAGCAGGCCAAACAATAGAAACTCTCTACACCCTCCATTCCCTCTCAAAACCCTTCTTGTTTTTGTTGTTGTTGAGGGGGGTGTGTGTGTGTGTGTGTGTGTGTGTGTGTGTGTGTTTAAGGCCCTGTGTTCTATCTACCTGCACCCTCTCCATCCTGTCCCTGAAATATGTGGGTGGCCTAGTCCAGAGCTTGTCCCTCACGTCTCGTTTAAAGTCCTCCCTTGTTTTATTCTTGAAGAACAAGGCATCACCTACTTCGTAGTTTCACAGGGCTCTGGAGTTCCTCGCATCTGTTCATTCTGTTTCTACATAGACTTCTCTAGCTTCCCTACCTTTAAGGAAGAAAGCACACTTTCTTTTTTTGTGCACCTACTATGTATAAAACATTGTGTTAAATGTTTTATGTAATATGGGTAGGAAATACTTGCTTCTTTCTCACTAACAAGGCAAGACTCAGATAATCATCGTTTCCTCTCCCCTCTGCTAACCTTGTTTTCTTAGTCATCTCTGATCAGGCAGTTCATGATATTTTTAAAAGTTCTACTTTGCCCCCAACCCTGCTGTTAGGGTAGTAATTTTGGTTCTATGAGCAGCTGCAGTAAAGCAGAGTAACATCTAGAAAGAGCAGTGGAATTACCTTGAGTAGCAAGCTAATTAGTGGTAAGTGGTATGAGAGTTGGTCCCTCAGGGTGGTTAGAGCCTGCTGAAGGAGGGTCAAGGCCAGAGGCGGTGCTGTTGTGCCTGAATGGGGAGGGACATCAATTACAAATGTAGCAGTGAGACCCACCCCCAAAATGTCTGGTTTTCCTTGCAGAAGTCGGTCTCCCATGCTGTAAACAATCGCAAGACCCAGGATCAGATCTGGCGCCACCATTGTTCTAATGTGAGATCATGAGGAGGCCACTTCAGCTTTCAGGGTTTGCTTTCCTCTCTGTGACTTGAGGATAATGAGTCCTCAAGGCCGACTTCATGGTTGTGCTAGCTCAGTGTAGTCCCTCAGAATCCCATGCTTAGAATGGCCCCATACTTGGATTACTGCTCTGCTGTCACCGTCTTGAAATTCTTAATGACTTTTGAATAAGGGGCCCAGGATTTTCATTTTTCACTGGGGTCTGCAAATTATCCAGATGGTCCTGTAGGCCAGGTCAGTGGTTCCATAGACCCCTAGGTTTCTTCTGTGGAATTCAAGAGACCCAAAGCCATATTAGTTTGGAAAAAAATAGGTTAACTGTTAACAAAGCTAAACAGGTCTCTGTGTTGGAGGACATCTCAAAGTCTTTAGTATGTTAATGTGCTTCGTCATTTTCCAGGAAGGGGATATGAAAATCATTTTTTAAACTTATTTGACTACAAAGCCCCTCCACTTTTTTTTCAAGAAGCATCTCACGGAACAAGTATTACACATAATACATCCTAGGAAATCTTGACCTCGGTGTTTGCATAGGGGACTGTCATCTCTAGCAACCTTGACTACTTTGATTATCATGAGTCATGTGCGGATGGCTGAGGTTGGAAGTAGGAAATAAAGCTGGAACTAAGGAATGAGGATAATGCTATTTCATGCCCCACGACTCTGTTGCAAGGAAAAGTTATGCTGTTCTAATCTCCCCGGAGCCCATGTAGACCCACCATTTTTCTCCTCTGAATCTTTACTTATGTTGTTTTGTCTTCTTAAATGCCCTTATCCACCTTCCTCTAGTAAATTCTTGTTGTTTCTTTTTCCAAAATACATCTCAAATTTATCTACCTTTGTATCTTCCAGCTTTACCCTTATGTAAAACACATTGTCACAAGTGTACTAATGCTGTTGTCTCCTAGCTCACCTCCCGGCTCCAGCACATTCTCCACATGGCACTTTGACTTAAATTATCTTTTCAAAATGCAAGTTGGCCTCATGCCCATGCCCAGCTTAACACCTTTTAGAGATCCTGCTACAGTTAGCAGAAAAACCAGACCCTCTCCGACCACCAAATGCCTGACAAGACCTGAACCTCACTACTTCTTGAGACTCTACTCAAGCTAGCCTGCCCATTGCTCCCATTCTCCAGTCACAGTGAAATTTTGAGTCTTCCTTGATAACACCCCATTCTTTTTTTTTTTCTTTAAAGATTTTATTTATTTATTTGACAGAGAGAGAGATCACAAGTAGGCAGAGAGACTGGCAGAGAGAGAGGGGAAGCAGGCTCTCCGCTGAGCAGAGAGCCCTATGTGGGACTTGATCCCAGGACCCTGAGACTATGACCCAAGCCGAAGGCAGAGGCCCAACCCAATGAGTCACCCAGGTGTCAGGCCAATTTTTTTTTCTTTTTAGGAACATTTTACTTACTTAATGCTCACTGTATCTTGAACATTCCAACTTCTGCTTTTCAAATGGTTCTTCCTCATTCCCCAGATTGTCACTGAAAATCATTTCCTTGGTAAGTAAGACCTTCCTTGACTGCTTTGCCAGAGTAGGTGCCCCCCATCATCAACACCACGTACCCCAGTTAGGTTACACAATCAGTGCATACTCTCATTCAATTCTTAGTGTCCATAATAAGCCATAATTAATTAATTTGTTTACTTGTTCATTGTCTAATTTATCACTAGATTGCAGATGCCTTGAGGGCAAGGATTTTGTCCCTCTTGTGTCTCCAGTTGTTAGCATATGCTTAGATGTTCCCTAAATATTTATTGACTGAGTGAGTGACTGAATTAATTCCTAAAGGTCTGTATCAAATGCTAACTCCTTATCTATGATGTCTTCCCAGACTCAGAAGTGAGTCTCTTTTGTCTAAATTCCTGTGCCGTTTTAGCTGTACTCCTTAGCATTATTTGTGGGTTTTACTGCGTCTTCCTAGTGGCTCAAGTTCCTAGAGCAGTATCTCACAGATCTTTTCATACCCCAGCTATCACCAGCACCAAATAGGTGCTCTGTAAATTCTGATTGAATTGATTTGAATAATTGAAAGACCTTTCAATAAAATAAGCAACTAAAAAAATGTTAGAGAGGTTTATTTAAAAATAAAACTACAATAAGCACTGGACTCTTTGCCAAAAATGGGCACGTTTCCCAGACGTTTTAGAGGTCTTGGAGGACGGCCTAAACACTGATCTCCACTGATCCAAATCAACTTCATTAAACACTCCCTGGGCCTGTGAGATGGATGGCATGGGAACCGAGTCCTGACAGGTAGGGAGAAGAGAGCTCCTGCCTCCAGGTGTTCCTGGCCTCAATTAATGGCCCTGCCATGGACGCTTTCAGGGAGGAAACTGCCATGGTCATGAGGACTGAATGGTGCCTTTTTCCAGATCTTTTGCAAGTTCCCTCCACCTGGAGGAAGCCTGCATATGTGTGCACGGGTGTGATTGCAATGAAGACTTAGGGAAAGAGGAAGGTGTCCGTTCTGGCCAACACACTCAAATGTGAGTGATCGTTTCATCTGTAGAAGTAATAATAGATAACTCATAGGGTTTGGGAGTATTAATTATGTTAATATATATCTTAACTTCATATGCTTATAATGGATGGTAAATACAAGTTAAGTTCCTTCCTTTCTCCCTTTCCATTCCAGGTTGAGAGCTCTACCTATGACCTCTAGGGTAGACTGCTTCAGGGTACATAGCTAGAATTTGTGGAAAGGGGAAGAATAGATATAGATAGATAGATAGATATGTTTATGTATGTGTATGTGTACATATGGCTCATGTACATATGTTAGATAAAGGGAAGTTTCTATTTGCTATGCATTTTGATATAGTAAGTGAACAACAAAATGATGGACAATTAGCATCTGTTACTTTTGCCCTCCCAAGAGAATGTGATTAGAATCTTGATCTCAAAGTGGATGGAGATGAGTTGCTAGACTAATGTTATTCTGTAGAAAGAAAAGTTCTACAACTGTAAAGAGGCAAATGAAAGTAAGATATTCTTACTCAAACCAGGAATAAGAACACATTTAATCTGAGGCAGACTGACGAGCAGCAAAGAAAAATCAGAATTTCATGTTTAAAATTTGCTTAACAGCCAGAGGGAGGAATTTCCACTGGTAGATATGGAAAATTTTCAGGTTGGTCTCCAATATTTATTAAACGAACATGGGAAATGGATGCTTAAATGAGTACCTGTATTAGTTTTCTAGGGCTACCATAACAAAGGACAGCAAACTCGGTGGCTTAAACAACAGACATTTATTGTCTCATTGTTCTGGAGGCCAAAAGTCAGAAATCAAGATGTTGGCAGGCTTGGTTCCTTCTGAGCACTGTGGAGGAGTGATCTGTTCCAGGCCTTTCCCCTTGGCTTGTTGATAGCTGTCTTCTCCTTGTATCTTCACATCATCCTCCCTCTGTAATTATCTGTCTCCATGTTGCCCCTCTTTATAAGGACACTACCCATAGTGGATTAGGGCCCACACTAATATCCTTGTTTTAACTCATTTACCTCTCTCAGGACCCTATCTCCAATTTAGTCACCTTCTGAGGAACTGGGGATTAGGACTTTCACGTAGGGATTTGAGGCGAGAGTAGGAGATACATTTCAATTGAATTTCATAACAATTCTAAAACTTGAAAGTCTCTGCTAAGATGCTCTGGTCCTCGCTCAGCAAACGAGCGGCCAAGTCATAAGGTGGTCATTCTTGTGTCTCTGATGACCAGTTCTGGACACAGGTATGGAAAACAGATTATGTGGATATAGAACACTTCCAGGAAGAGCTCACTGAAGGTTGAGGAAGTTCTTAAGGCAGTAAGTGTGATGTGATGTGAGAGACTCACGTATGGACCAACTGAAGCAAATGCATGGAGGCCCACTGAGGTATGCATCTGCTGGAGGATTTTAAATGGCATGTGAACTGGATAAGCATTGTGGGATTTTCTTTTTTGTGTGTGTCTCTTCTATAATTATAAGGTGTGGAAAATAATATGCATATTTGTTTCGCTGTTAATGTTTAAAAGGGCGCAGTGTCACAGAAGGAGATTCTTCCAGAGAAATAGTCATCTGCCCTGACATTCAATACTCGAACAGCAAACACAGCAAAGCGATAGGGAACTAATGTAATAAGTTCCAGAACGTTAATATTTCAGAGCAACCTCCCCAACTATTTGTTTCTTCCCTCCTCCATCCCAGTAACACAGAGGCATAGTGGCATAGGGCCATTTATTAGATGAGGCTATTTATAAGATGAAACAATGACGTTTCTTTGGAGCAGAGACCTATTCAGTCATTGGGGGAAGGCACGGGCTGGTAATGGGAAGAGCACAGGTCCCGCAGGCATTATTAAAGATGGCCGGCCGTTGACACAGCAGGATGTCAAGATGTCTTTGGAGAAGGCTTTTAGCCTTCTTTTAGCAAAGAGCAGAGCACCTCATATAAAGACAGGCAGAGCCCTCTGAAATCTTTCCTGGAGCTTAACCAATGGATTTGAACACGCTTATAAAAATGACTGCATAAATATTTTTCTTTGCCCATTTCAGCGCATGCTAATCAGAAAGGCTCTTTGAAAACAATATTTTTATCTGTACCTCAGATTCATCCATACCCATTAGCTGCTCAATTAGGCGAAACAAACTTTTAGTTGCATGCCAGGGGCTTAATTTAATTTGCCTGGGATAAGCAGTTGGCTATAACTGTGAAACCCTGTGTTTTTTTTTAGAAATTAAACCAGAGTACTGAAGCAAAAAAACTTAAAATACAGTGTGGAAATTGAAGCAGACCATAGTTCATATTGTGTGGCAATGCGAAGCGATTTAGTAAGCAGTATGCAGGTATGTTAGTCACATCCTCCCGACTTGTTCGCTTTCCAGTTACTGCTTGTTCTTTTTGTTGTTTTTCGCTCTAGTCTTGTGGATTCTAAAGCAGAACAACTCAAGTGGCACCAGTTCATGAAGACAAAAGTAGCTTTTTTTTTTTTCCCCTCTTTTTGATTGTGGTGGGGTCGGTGTGTAGTTCAAGCAAGAACAGAGAGAAATAAAAATGGTCTTTATAAATCCTTAGCCTAATCTAATTTTCTTGGATTCTAAATGTAAATTCTATTGAATTACTTTCCAGCCATCATATAATGTACTTAAGCATTTCTAGACAGTGAGACCCATTTGACAAAAGTGCAAAGGGGGAAAAATTTAACTTTGCCAAAAACTGTTTTTTTGTTGATAATCATCAAAACAACATCCACGATACACAATTCTTATAAAAAGGAAGTTAAAAAGTTGATTCTGTATGGCACGTAAAAGAAGTATATTTAGGTATGAGTCACCTTCCTAGAAAAATGGTGGAATAAGAGCAAAGCCTATTTCTGTTGCGTCTCGCTCACTGACACACATGTGGTGTGGAAAAGCAGGAAGAACCACGGATGGGACACAGAGGCTCAGGGTGTGAGTTCTGCTCTAATACTGGTCTTAGCTGCCTGACTGCTGGCAAGTCACCGGACCACGATGTCTCAGTCTCCTGATGTGTGAAAAGGTGAAAGGAATGCTATCTGTCTGAGACAGGCCACAGGTTGGTCTTTATCCATGGAGAAAAATAGGAGTGTGATGACATTTCAGGGGGCAGGAAATGGGCACCGGGGAACACAGGTTCAGAGGAATTTGGAAGTGAAAAGCATAAGGGCCAGACATACTGGCTACTGAGGAGGATGCATAGAAGAAAAGCCTCAAGAAGTGTGAGCGGGGAGGAGCTGGGGAGAGAATAGACAAGACACTGCGTGGAACTCCTTGAGGGAGATGGGTGGCCTCTTCCCGCTTGACCGTCTCTGTAGTGTGCACCTTCTGCTGAATGTCCCCGCTCTGCAGTCGGGGAGAGAGCGGGATTTAAGAATCCTCGTGGTGTCAGGGCCAGGGAAGAATCAGGGGGAAAAACTGCCCGAGTTTTTGAGACTGCCTGAGAGTTTTGAGACTGAGTCCCCAGCCAAACCTGGTGGATGGGAACAGTCCCTGCAACCACTGACAGCGATGAGGTGACGACTGAAGTGATAGAGGAAAAAGAGAGAAAACCACTGGATGCCAGTCTCGTGAGATTCTCCTTGTGCTGGGTTTATCTAGCGGGGAAAAGGGATAGAGGGAAGCAATTGGCTGATGATCGCTCATTTGTAGATTTACTTGCTTAATTGCCAATGAGGGAGAGAAGCTGCTCACAGGTGAGTTGCCAAAGTGAGTAAACGTGAGTTATGTTAAGAAATTAACAAAAGATGAATTTTAGGCAACTTTCTGGAAAACACAGTCTGGTGATAAGATCCACTGGACTGTGAAATAGCCTTTCAGCGGAAAGGGGAGGGAGTGCCATCATTTAAGATATTTAAAACAAGACTAGCTAAAGCATCTGCTAGAATCTTATCCAGAAGGGAAAAATCCAGACCTGGCAAGAGATGAACTAGCTGATGTCTGGGAGCTCTTACACCTCTCGTTCTTGATGTTGAGAAGTTGTGGTTGAATCCCAGAACATTTTCACAAATGCATTTAAGACTGGGAGCTGTGTGACTCATTAGTCATTGTGGTAATCTCTTGGATTCAGTGCCAGCTGTGGAATTTCAAGCAGATGTGGCAAAACAGTGAAGACCGCCTTTCAGATTCATATCCTCTTTGTCTCTCACTCTGGTTCATCCTTGGAAGAATAAAGCGTATTTTTAAAGGGCAAGTTAGGTAGTGGCAAAGATACAAAAAAAAAAAAAAAAAGGAAAACGAAAAATCTGTTTAAGAAAGAAAGCTTCCAATTTCCTAATTTATATTAAGAAGAGGAAAGTTGCAAATGCCAGATTTGAGTACTGTAGACTATGCCTTGATCTGACAGTTGTAAGACTGTGCCCAACCCAGAACAATTGTCAACTGCTAATTATGCATTTGAGCATTAGGCCCAGCAAATTGATAATTCTAGACCATCTTCCCTCTGCTGTCTAATATGTTCCTAGTGTGTCCCTTGGCTATTTGCTAGCAGAATGTACTATATCCTTGATAAGATGGTCATTTGAGAGGAAATGCATCTGGAAAGACTGGCAGAAGAGAAGAGATAGGAGTGCTCCCTTGGTAAGAGTAACGACCATCTGTCAGTTCTGAGTCTCTGGGCTAGCTAGCTGGGGAAAAGACAAGTGCAGATCAAAGTTGAAAAGACTCGTTTTGAATGAATTTGTCAAAAGTTCCCCTTACTTAATTTCCAAAAGATACTAAACCAGTGGCTTTGAATTGGCCTCCTGAGAGCGCACTTCCATTGTCTACTACTGACACACATGCTGTGTGGAAAAGCAGAAAGAACCAGGGTTGGGGCCTCAGAAGCTCGGAGTGTATGTCCTGGCTCTGATATTTATATTAGCTGTTTGATTTCAGACAAGTTGCTTAGGCATATTGTCTCAGTTTCCTGGTGTGTGAAAAGTGAAAAAAAATTCCCTATCTTTCATAGATAGCCCAAAGGGTTGTCTCTATTAAGGGAGGAAAAAAATGGAAGCAATTAGTATATTTATTCTGAAAGAAAAGCAACTTAGGTTAGAAAAATGTGTCCTATCAAAGCCAAGTTCTCTATCCATTTAGGAACTGGAGCTTATCCTCTCTCACGTAAACTCTAACAATTCCTTATTGTCTTAGCCAGTTTGGGATGCTATAGCATAAATATCATAAACTGGGTGGCTTAAACAGCAGAAACGTACTTCTCAGAGTCTGGAGGCTGGGAAGTCCAAGACCAAGGTGTTGGCACATTCAGTTCCTGCCGAGGGCCGTCCTCCTAGTTTGCTGATGGACTCCTTCTTGCTGTATCCCCACATGGCAGAGAGAGCTAATTTCTCTCATATATCTTCTTAAATAGACACTAATCTCATTCATGAGGGCTTCACCCTCATAACTTAATCACCTCTCAAAGCGCCCACCTCTCTGTCTCTTCACATTAAGGAGAGGGCTTCAACATAGGACTTTTGAGGAGACACAAACATTTAGTCCGTAGCATCTACCATCAATTTTCTCCTCTCTACTGGATAATTCCCACAGGCTTGCCCTTATCATGTTTCTAATCTTAAAACAAAACACACGGACAAACAAGTTCTTTGAACCTGAGTTTCATGTCTTCCTCCACCTACTGCCTCTTTCCACTGCTCTCTTTGACAACACAACACTCCAAGAGAGTTGTCTGTACTCTGCTTTCATGATCACTTTTCAGTCCCTTTTTTAACTCATTCTCTTGGGTTTTGTCCTCACTACTCCTTGAAACCATCATGGCAAAGTCATCAATCACTTCCCTATTACCAAATCTACCAGTTCACATGACAGTCCTCATTTTTTGTGAACTTTTAGCCTCTTTTGACATACATTGTCACTCCTTGTTTTTGAAACATACTTCACTTGACTTCTAACCATCACAAGTACCTGATAGTCCTTCTATAACCTCAACTACTTCCCAGACTTCTCTGCTGGTTCCACCTCTTCTTTCTGACCACAATTCTGGGGTGCTCTGGGGTTCATGCCTCAGATCTCTGTTTTTATATCTGTAGGTGATTGCATCTAGTTTCATGGGTTTCAATATTATGTGTCTCCCGTGTCTAGCCTCAGCTCCTCCTCTGAGCTCCAAACCACATCAAGGTGCCTTGTTGGCATCTCCAAAATCTAATACATTTCTCAAACTCAGCATGTCCAATAAATCTCCTCAGATATTCAGGTCAAAATTAAAGGAGTAGACATTTAATCTTTTGCTTCCTTCATACGCAGATCATACACAGAAGCAAATCCTGTCCACTCTTCAGATTACATCTCAAATCTAACTACTCCTCAATTTCAAGATGACTATTCTATTGCTTTACCATCTGCTCTCATTTAGTGCAAAGCCTCCTAATGGACTGTCTTGCTTCAGGTTGAGACTGCCCCAAATCCAATCTCAATGATCTTTTGGAAACTTAAGTCAGAGCCTGCCACTTCTCATTCAAAATTCTCTAACACATTACTATCACATCTATGGTAAAATACAAATTCTTTATCAGGCCAACAAGTCCCATATAATTGGCTTCTACCTACCTCTCTAATCTAATCTCCTACTTCTGTGCCCATTACATAGTCTGTTCAGTTACGTGAGCTTTCTTAGTCCCAGGAACATGCCAGCTTATGTCTTCCACTTGATCCTTGCAGTTTTTCTTCCCTCTGTCTGAAGGGTTTCTTTGAGATCTTTGCAAGAATTTTTATGTAGAATCTTTCCCTGACCATCTTATCTGAAATTGTTCTTGACTCCCACTGTCTTACCACAATCCTTCAACCTGATCATATTGTTTTCAAAGGATCTATTAGCTATTAGTATCTGAAGTTATACCTTTTTGGTTGTCACTTGCTTTTCTCTGTCTACCCAATAAATGTAAGTTCCCAATTAAATTTACCATTGGGGGCACCTGGGTGACTCAGTGGGTTAAGCCTCTGCCTTCAGCTCAGGTCATGATCTCAGGGTCCTGGGATCAAGCCCTGCATTGGGTTCTCTGCTCAGCAGGGAACCTGCTTCTCCCTCTCTCTCTGCATGCCTCTCTGCCTATTTGTGATCTCTCTCTCTCTCAGTGTCAAATAAATAATAAATAAATAAATAAAATCTTCAAAAAAAATAAATTTACCATTGGATAAGTACCTAGAATAAACCTAGCATACAGTAAGTGCTCTGCTATGGTATGAATGTTTGTGTCCCCTGTCCACCTGCCCCCCTGCCCACCTCCCACCAAATTCATATGTTGAAATCCTATTCCTCCCAAACTATAGTATTAGTAGGTAGAGCCTTTGGGAGGAGATTAGGTCATGAGGGTAAAGCCATTATTAATTATTAATGGAATTAGTGCTTTTGTTTGATAAATCCCACAGAGTTCCTTCACCCCTTCTACCATGTGAGGACATAAGGAGAAGGTGCTGGTTATGAGCCGGGAAGAGGACCCTCAACAAAATATGGCCATACTCCTTGACCTTGGACTTCCCAGCCCCCAGAGCTATGGGAAAGAAATTTCTGTTGTTTATAAGCTACCCGGCCTGTGTGTGTGTGTGTGTGTGTGTGTGTGTGTGTGTGTGTTTCATAGCAGCCTGAACAGATTAAGATGTACTCCATAGTGATTTTTTTTTTTGCACCTTGTTAATTCACCACATCTTTTACATTTCCTTAAAAATTGTTTTGTTATGTTTGACTTTTGATGCATAAGGAAACCAGGTCTTCTTTATGGAGCCAGAAGGTGCCCGTTTATTGGCTAATTCCAACATGCTATTCTTTATTCTCATAGTTGAGAAGTAGTATTTGTTTAGTGGCTGATTCTTTATAACTCCCATGTTTTTTCTCCTGAAAGACTCCTAGGTATGTCAGTGTATCATAGATCACAAGCAAAACTGACCACACGTATGCTCTTTGGAATTGGCTTTTTGATGAAACTATAAAAAATCTGGGTTCCTCTTCTTTGGTCATCTTCCTGAAACATAGTTGTGTCAGTATGGGGATGCAGGTTGAAGCAATTAGACTTGAGAATAGAGGAGAGTGAGCTGACAAGAGTAAGCCAGATTGAGTCTTTGTCCCAGCAGAGAGATGAAAGAACTGAGGGCCTGGTGCATAGACTGATTTGACACCTTGAGGTAGAGCAAAGAGGTCTGGTTGCTGGAAGGTGGGAGGCTAGTGAAGGCCAGTTATAAGTCAGGAGAGGAGATCATGGGACTGAGCCAGAGGAGTAGATAGCAGTCTGCAGAAAAGATGACATGGTGGTGAGGGAGAAACAAACTTCCACTTGTGGTGTCCCTCAGATAGCTCTTTTTGGAGCACTAACCACATGCTTCATTCAACTTAACTGATCATTTATGAAGACCCCCACATCTTTCAAGCTTTGTGATTGGAAGCTGAAAGATCCATTCTACATCCTCAAAGTGCTCACACTCTGAAGTGTTCTTTGTCCTTGATAAACCTATGTGCAAAACAAATCTTCGTTAAACTAAGTAAATTGGTTTAATTTCAGAAAGATAAAGACAAAGGAAATTGTTGAGATTAGGGGACAAAAGGAAGGTTACAAGGAAGAGAGAATATTTGAGGAGGAAAGGTGCCTCCTTGAAAATAATGGTCTTTTTTGGTTTTTCATTATTATTTAGTATTTATCAAAAGCTTCCTCAGTGTAACTAGTGCTTCACTGTCAACAGGGAGAATTTCCCCCTTTTTCTCTTTTGCTCACATCAGCAAAGGAGCATGTATGATGAAATAGGAAATCTGAAGTCAGTTAGATAAGCACATTATTTCCAAGTGTCTGAAAAATTTTATACAGGAGAATTTTAAATGTAGGCAAACGTTTATAAACACTGTTCTTATCTTTTATGCTCTTCTTCTCCCCCCCCACCCCGTAGGACTCCTTGGAGAAGTTTGCATGACATTCTGTTTGACGTAAAATCAGCATGTGTCCCAAGTAAATCAACAACAGCTGTTTTAAATAGCAGATTGTATCCCAAAATATCATTATGAACCAAGGGAAGAATTACTTGGATGCTTATGTTTTCAGATTACACTGATGGATCCTAGCATCTGGACATTGTGGCCATGGGTAGACAGAGTTCAAGTTGGCTGAGAGATGGTGAGTTATTTAACAGAAAATATGACCTTTGGGGGAAATTTCAATGTGATCTCAGGGTTAGACATGCCAGCAAGAAAGGAGCCCAGATACATTCCAAAAAGTCATGCTTCAGTTAGTTGAAGCTTTTACTTGGAATCTTAGGGATTTCTCTGAATGGGCCAGCAAAGCAGTTCAATAACAGATGGTTCCCCAAAACACCCACATCAGTGTTCTAGCAAATATTCAGTACCCTCCTCCCTTCACGAATTTGTTGTATAATATGATGGGCTAATTGTGTTATGCAATGTCACAGAAAAATTTTCTGTTCTATGACCTAAAGAATGTTTTAGACTCAGGATAGAACCGGCTCTACCCTCAGTCTTTTGCATTGCCTCCCATTAGCTGGGATTCCTTTGACAATGACTGTGGCACTGCTCTCTGCTTGGATATCAGGCATAACAGAAAGGGTTAGGCATTTCCTCTTCACCTCCTAACAACTGCTTCTTTGAGCAGTATGTTCCCTTTCCACAATACTGCCAAATGCAGGCTTTACCTAATGAAACTGTTCCATGGGGTTCCACAACAGCTTCAGACTGTAGGTGGCACATGCATATCTCAGGAGCTTTGGAGCAGGCCCAATGCATCCTTCCCATGCAGGCAACACTTCCCTGGGGAGCCTCCCTTCTGCCTTATTTTGTAGGCTTGCTAAGGGGCATTACATCAACTTTCACTTCTAAGAGATCCCTCCCTGCCTGAGCAGGCTTGTTCATTGGGCACAATTTTATAAGTCCCTGTGTCATCTCATACCTATTAAGAAGACTACTTTCAAAAAATCAGAAAGTAACAAGTGTCCGCAGGATATAGAGAAACCGGAACCCTTGTGTACTACTGATGGCAAGGTCAAAAGGCACAGTTGCTATGGAAAACAGTATGGTCATCCCTCAAAAAATTAGAAATGGAATTACTATATGATCTAATAATTCCATTTCTAAAGATTTATCCAAAATAGCTGCAAGCAGGATCTTGAAAAATTATCTGTACACCCATATTAATTGCAACAATATTTACAAAAGCTAAAAAGTAGAGGCAACCCAAGTGTCCATCAGTGAATGGATAGATAAATAAAATGTCCTATATATCTGCAATGGAATATTACTCAGCCTTGAAAAGTAGGGAAATTCCAACATATGCCACAGCATGGATGAAATTCGGGGACATTATACTAAGTGAACTAAGCCAGTCACGAAATAGACATATATTGTACAAATCCAGGGGAGAGTCATAGTTTAATGGGTATAAAGTTTCAATTTTGCAAGATGAATAGAATTCGGGAAACTGGTTGTTACAACAATGTGAATGAACTTAACACTATTATATATTTAAACATAATTAATATGATAAATTTCATATATATTTTACAATAACCAGAAATTTTTTAAAAAGATTAAAGAAAAAAGAAGCTGAGTGACTAGGCTCAGTATCTCAAGGAGCTGCCAGTTTTGACCTTGTGTCCCAGATTCTCTGTGACATCACATCTGCTGTCTTTGGACTGACAAGCCTAGAAAGCTGGACTGTTGGCCAGAGCTATTCCACCTTTCCTACACATATTCCCAGCCTGAGGACAGTCCCTTCCCAAGCCCCCACATTTAACCATTGGCAGGGCTTTGGGCCCACTGCTACTCTGGGTTCAAGTTTGCACATATCTCCATTGATCATGAACCCCCAAAGACATTAATAAGAAACATTTATTTCTATCACTTTCATCCAGGTTTTGCCTAATACAAGTAAAAATGTGAGTCCAGAAATTTCACTGGTCTAGCTTGTATTTTCCCACTTGTGTTTGCCCTTTTATTTGAAATGTTGGTATAGTACCTGATGAAATGGGTCCCAGACCTCTCTTGCCACAGAGAAAATTTATCTGGGGAACAACATGACTTATTTATTTTTAAATATTTACTGTTAAAAAAATAGGAAAGAAAGCTTGTTAATTTCAATGCTTCTAAAATGGCTTCCAGTTAGGTCCAAATCATACCCATCCTTTAAGCCTCAGCTCAAATGCCAAAAGATCCTCTGAGTCAGAAGTGCTCAATAACTTCCTCTTCTGAATTCCCTTTGCATTTTATCTGAAACTCTCTTAAGACGTTTATACTTTTTATCCTAGGTTATGGTTATGGATATATATCCATATTCCATATAGACTTATGTCATATGGGTTACTGTATTGCTGTATTTCCCAAAATGCCTATCCATGGAAGATGCTTAATATATATTTGCTGAATATAAAACACAGAAATCCTTGGAAAGATTATGCTAACTCCACAAAAACAAATAGAAAATTGGCAGAATTTCTGGTTCCATAGCTCCCGGGTAGAGCAGCTATCTTTGGCCAAGGGTGGTGGTCCCTTTCCCGATCTTCCTGCATCACCCTCCCCAGGCAGCTGAGACTCATGGGAAGCCTGACTCCAAGTGTGAAGTTGTTAATGAGACAAAGGCAAAGTGATTTTGACCACTCATCCAGGTCACCATGGAATCTAATTAACAAGAGTGGTCTTGACCAATGCAGGAGAATAAGAGTTCACATGCATGCTCACATTACCAGAGAGAACTTTCTGAGGAAAAAGGAGTCTCACCAAGTGACAAAAATGGTTATTTCACAGAGAGAGGCAGCCTGGTTGTTATAATGGAGCACAGGCAGGGAAATTTGTTCGGCTTGAGAGACCCAGACTTAACTCTTTCAAGTGAGCAACAAAGGACTCTCCAGCTTTCAAACTGCATTTCTTCTGTCTGGAACTCTCTCCTAACTCATGCCCAAGGTCAGAGGAAGGATGGAGCTACAAATGGAGTTACAGAAAATTTTTTTATCAATGCTGCTACTTTTCCCTTGGAGGTTAATCTCTGTTCGGAATCCTCTTCACGGAAGAGCTTAGAAAAAACGCAAAATAGAATCAGTGGGAACAGCATCCAAATTGCTCTTTCCCTGGGAAAGAGCTCTTGACAAACCCTTCATGGGACACTCCACTGAGAAAGGCATTCTTGCTCTTCTCCCCTCATAATTAACGGGTTAGGAAGCCATGTTACCCTGTCCTTTTACCTAGATCCTGAAGTTACTTTTAGTGCCTACCAAAAACAGTGAATATGGAGAACATGTTGTTCATGCCTTCTGGTATACTGTATTTACTGTGTGATCTTGAACAGCCAGGGAGTATATGGATGAGTCTCCAAGACTGGCACCTCATGAGGTCTCTTCTGTGTAGTATGTTTATTTCCCCTTTATTAGCCAACTAAATGCTGCTTATATGTGTACAATTTTCATTTTTGTTCAGTATATATTTGAGTGTCAACAATAAGCCAAGTATAGAGTATACATTTAGATAATGTTTCTACCCATAAGGATGTGCATGGTGAGTGGAAAGCGAAATGATTACTAAAGAAATGCAATGCTTAGAGGCTTAAGGGAAGTACCAGCATCCATTCTAATTCCCTTTCCCTGGAGGAACCATGCAGAAGCCTTCTTTCCCCACAGATGTCCTCCATCCCCACCCACCAGCCCAACCCTTCTTTTGCTCCCACATCAGATGTGCTTACAGACTTGAGGACTGGCTCTAGCTCTTCTGAATTCCTGAACCATATGTTTAAATTCTTTGTTTTGCAAAGTGCTGAGTGGTTCTACCAGAGATAGCGATTCATAGCCAAACTCTACAGTAAGTACTCCCTGCTTTGGTGGGTGAAAATGATGATGTTCAGCGAGACCCAGTGTCATCTGAGAATAAACTAATTGTGTGATACTCACAGAGCTAGAAAACTGTGTTCTGTTATATCCTATAATCTAACATGTGTGAGATGATCCAAAGTGTCTTGGGGTTTTCTCAGTGGAAAATATAGAGGCTTTGGAACAGATTTATATGGGAACTTCCATTTCCCCCTTATTAATCCTTTCTTCATCAAAATTTGATCTGATTCCTGGGGCACCTGGGTGGCTCAGTGGGTTGAGCCTCTGCCTTCGGCTTGGGTCATGATTCTAGGGGTCCTGGGATCAAGCCTCACATCGAGCTCTCTGCTCGGCAGGGAGCCTGCTTTCCCCTCTCTCTCTGCCTGCCTCTTTGCCTACTTGTGATCTCTCTCTCTGTGTGTGTCAAATAAATAAATGAAATATTTTTAAAAATTTGATCTGATTCCTGAAAATAAGATAATAATCCTAGAATGCTCCATTTATTAATTTCTCTTTCAGGTGACATTTTTTTAGCATCTGCTATGTGCAGAAATGGTTCTCCAGACAAACAGAACACATATATGTTTATGTTTAATAAATATACATATGATTTATAAAAAAGAATTGTTTTCCCATGATTATGGAGGTTAAGAAATTCCACCATCTGCTGTCTGCACACTGGAGATCCAGGAAAACCAGTGGTATAAATTCCAGGCTGAGTCCAAAGGTCTGAGAACCAGGAACACCTGATGGCCTAAGTCCCAGTCTGAAAAGACAGATGTCTCAGCTCAGCAGTCAGGTAGAGAGAGTAATTCAGCTTCTTTCTGTTTTTTGTTCTATTTGAGTCTTGAGTGGGTTGGTTGATGCCCACCCACGGTGGGGAGGGCAATCTGCTTTACTCAGTCTACCAATTAAAATGCTCATCTATTCTGGAAACAGCTTCACAAACACATCCAGAAATAATATTTAACCAGGTCCCTGGGCCTCTTGAAGCTCAGTCAAGTTGATATATAAAATTAACCATCACAGCAAGTCTCTGCTCTGGATACAAATAAATAAGAGCTGGGTCTTAGCTTCAAGGTACAAAACCATTAAAATCACGTCTCCGTTAAAGAGAGCCTCCAGTGGGCTTCTGTCAGCAAGCTCTTGCTTGCTCCTTCCCCTTCACTTTGCTTCTCACTCGGTGTGACAGGCCAGCTTGGAGTGATGTAGGTAAGTTGTGTTCTCCGAATCTTCTGACACTCAACACAAGCTATCTCCTTAGAGGGAAGTGGCCTCCCTGCCTTTGTGTCCCTTAAACGCACACTCATCTCTCATATTGGAGCTCAACAACTACCTCTTCCATAAAGCCTTCCTTGATTTATCCAGCCAAATTTGGATGCTCCTTCTCCAATATTCTCCTAACACTTTGTACACAGTCTTATAAACTTGCTGAGAAATATATCTCACCCCCAAACCATAAGCTCTTTGAGAGCAGAGACCACATATTTTTACCTCAATCCCCATCATCTTTCCCAATGACTTGGGAGGCATTCCGCAAATGGCAGATGGTGACAGAATAAATAAATAATTAAATGTAGAAAATGATGAATACTGGTAAGTGGCAGCTTTTGTTTATTGAGTGGTTCTTCTATGTCAGCCCTTGTACTAAGGTTGTTGTATTTGTCATGTCATTGTCATTTCCCAGGGTACAGATGAGGAAACTGAGCTCGGAGAGGTATGTTGTCTTGCCTGGTTTGACACGGCTAGATGTGATGGAGTCAGATTTGGACTCAGGCCTGTCTGGTTGCTTTTAAATGCCACACGGCATTGTCCTCATGGGGATGGAGCTGACCCACGAAAGTGAGCCTATAATTGAGAATGTTGTAGCTCTTTTTAAAAGCAGCAATCAAACCCACGTGTATTATTGCAAAATGTATCGCACGTGACTTCCGAGTCTGACCTACGGTCTCCAATGATGGTTTTAGGAGGAAACAAAACCCTGGAGCTGAATGAGCAGAGAGCAGGCAGTGCCTCTTCTTCAGAAGTCAGGTCACCGAGTAATGCACAGTGTTTAATTGATGCCTGATCAAATTCAAATCTCATTTGAATGTGGAAATTAAAGTTCTCTACAGTGAACTCTGAGGGATTTTGTCAACATGAGATAACTCTCTTCCAAGATAATGACTAAATTTAATCTCACATAAGCCTGATAACAGGCAATTCTCTTGACAGCCATGGAGCTGCTAGGCTGGTGTGTGAGTGGTGAGGAGCTGAACAGTGTACGGAGGTCTTGGAGTATGGTATGTGAGCGAAGTCGGGAGCAGACAACAGGGCATTTCTAGGAAAAAGAAGGCTTGCATCAAAGAGGCCTGGCTAGGCCTCTTAGAGCCAAGAGCTCTGTCAAAGGTACACACAAAGATGGTATTGAGATATTAGGGGCAATTTTGGATATATTCATTTCTATTTTTTTTTAATTTCTTTTTTTTTTTCTTCTTAATGCTGTACTCCTCTTCCCCAGCAATGCTGCTCCTGGGAATTGGTTTCTCCTCCTCAGGGTAAAATAAATATATTGTAAGGGCCTGTTTAGCCAGATCAATTCCATCCGTGAAACAATGACTTTGTTGTTTATACAGTAAAACTTAAACTGTCCCTGCCCCCCCTTTCTCCCAGGGGACTTACTTAAAACAAGTCCCAGAAACTAGTCCCAGGTAACAAAGCCCAAATACAAAGGTGGGTCAGGCCAGGTGGAGGCATTCAATCAGTGAGGGCGCATACTGTCTCCCTAGCTACCAAGGAGTATGGGCCCCGCTCTTTGCGTGCCTTTTGGGTGCCAATTCTGAGCAAGGTGATAGGCTAGATCAAATATCTACTATAGGGTAAATTGTAATTCAATTGGTCACTTATATGTGACCTAGCATGACTGTGCAGCTTTCTCTGTGTGTTACAATCTCATTGGCCACCTGTGCGTGGCCAGGCTCAACCACATGGCCTTTGCCCTTAAAAGCTAGTCTGTAAGGCAGAGAGGGGTCGCCTCTTTGCAAGGGGCGGCCCCAGCTGGTCGGTTCGATTCTCCATGCTTGGCGTGAAAATAAAGCTTTGCTTGACCTTCGCTGTGTATCAGTCTCGCTCCTTTGACCATGGACCCAACAATATAATATTTCCTCATTTCATACCCCAATCCAGAAACACTTGGGCCTAAACATATATTGTCCATACGGATTGGGGACAGAGAAATTAGCCAATGACTGAGGTCCTAGGTCCTTCTAAATTTATTTAAAAAAACAAACAAACAAACAAACAAAACTCCTCTTATTTGGACTGTGCTACAATCTGACAATTGAACGGATTTTCTTTATTTCTTTTCCTCCTCAACCACTGAGAGTGATCAGGGTCTCCGAGGCCCACAAGGGCCCCTGCCCTTTGCTTTCTGGGGCAGATGGAAGGTAGGACTGTTGATAGACCAGGGGCATGCCTCTGTGGGTCATGGAGACCGAGGTAGGGGTAGGGATTGCTGTCTTTCTGTTGTATAGAGCTTTTTACCTGTGGGTCTACTCAGCTAGCTTTACTCAGAATTTCTTTTCAAAACCTCATTTTCAATTTCCCCAACTCTCTCTCAACAGGGCCTGGCCCTCCAAGGACACTCAAGGTCAAGCAAACAGGCAGAGTCCTTGTGGTCCTTTCCAGTGATTACTGGCCACCTGTGGTCCTTCCTTGCAGCTGTGGAGGCTCGTGGTCCTGTTACCATCTCTTGCAGTTGAAAGGAGCCAGATCAGGCCTTTGACTGCCAAGGTGGGAGACCCAGAGCTGCTCCACTGTTGGGACAAAAGAAAGATGCTGCAATTATGGATTGGAAGGCACCACTCTTTGTATCACTGACTCCCTCACTGAGGGAAGGATTATACAGAGATAGACAGCAGGGGCATCCATATGGACAAGACTTGCCAAACCTCTGTTGGCTGACCAAGGTCACCTTTTTCTGACCTTTGGAAATGACAGAGTGCTGTGTTCTCTTGACACAGAGTATGCATGGTAAGGGAGTGTGAAACCGTGCCCTGGGATGTGTATTGTCACTGTTTTATTTATTTTTCTTTCCAATCAGTCGTGGAATCTGAGAGTGTGCTGAAATGATTTGGGCTCGAGGAGCTTGTGATTACGGAGGGATGCAGTGATAACACAGACATAATAATGGAGAACAAAAGGAAGGAGTTTAAAATGTCTGCAAAATTGTGTGGAGGCATCTGAAAGGGCTGTAGGAGGAGACTTGAAGTCTCTCGTAGGTAGGTAGCCAAGACAGGATTTGAGAAAAAGCAACTAGCTTGGTCTTAGAGAATGTGCCAGATTTGAGTAGGGGGAGGGAAGGACATTCTCAGAGCCAAGAACAAAGGGAAGGCTACAGAAGCTTTGGTTCAGTGTTAAAGAAAAGTGGAACAATTCTAAGCCACAGAAGGACAGGCTGTGAGGGTCTTTGACTGAGCACCGAGTTCCTGAGGGCATCCTCGTTCAAGGCAAATCAACTGTGAATCTCCCGCATGTCAAGGGTCTGCTAGGTGACCCCTCAAGGTCACCAAACAGCCGAGGTGGCAGATTGCTGTGGTGTATCTGTGCAGTCGAAGGCTCAAAGCAAGGCTTTCTTAACCACTTTGATTTGCTCCCACTCCTAACCCCTTTGAAGCTTGCCAAAACACAGGTGTGCTTTTGTTTTGATTACAAACTCAGAGAGCTGCTGGTGGGACTTTCAGAATCCGGAGGCTGCTGTTGCTTCTGCAGCTGCTTCTGTCCTTCCAGAGTGGAGGCCTGAGCTGTTGGGGGAGGGGAGCCTTCAGCTTCAGCGGTTTGGGTGGGAGGTGCCTTTTCCACTGTTGCTTCCCACCTCCCTCCCTTTGGAAGCAAAGGCTGCTGGCCCCTTTCAGAGAAGATCGGGAGCTTCCTCCTCGTCAGGGATGGCTCTGCAGTGCCAAGCGCTGACAGGAGGTCATGGCTGCTTTCAGCTAAGCATTAGCCCTAATGGGTTTGGCAGGATTTTAAAATAATCAAAACAAAGCAGGTAAAAAGGTCTGGAGGGGGAGGGATATGGTGACTGCCTGAGCTCAGATCACAGAATCTGCCCTGCAGCCAGGGCCCAGAACAGCTCCGAGGCCTGATGCCAAGGGTCTGAGCTGAATAGAAATCTGGAGTGGCTTTATCAGAGAAATTAGTCTGTGATTAGAGCTGAAAAGAGTCACGAGTCTTAACTTGTATTTAGCACTCCAAGGATAAGGTGTCCTGTGTGGTACTGAATCATGCCCTCTGGCTCAGGCAGTCTGCAGATGAATGGGGAGGCTTATCAAAGAAGTCGGTGGAGGAAAGATGGGGCGGGCAGGGGAAACCTGTGAGTGGACAGGCCTTGGCTTTGTTTGGGGAGGTTTCCTTTTGGACATCAGATCCTAGAATATGTGTTAGAGCTAAGGAAAGACACAACTTGGACCAGACTGGGTATTGAGCTCTTCATGAAATTAGAATAGCGTATAAAAGATCTCAGAAAGAAAGAACAGGCCTTCAAGGTGGTGGAGAGCAAGGGAGTCACCCACCTATCTTTTCTTCTGGCTTTGTGGCAGGAGATTTGTGTTCTAGCCCCGGGGCTGAAGCATGGGGTGACCAGGTGTGACTGCCTGCCCATGGTAGGGACTTGGGCTTGCTTCCTCGTCCCTGACCCCAGGGCAGAACTCAGAGGCACTTCAGGGGATCCACAGGAAGTTGGACTCTGAGGATAGCCAGGGAGGGAGGCAGCCAACAGCCATCTCTGGTTTTGCTCCCACTTCTGCCAGAAGCTCTCTCCTTCAGCCTTGGTGCCTGTCTTCTAGCTTGGCATGGTTCTGGCAAGGGCAGAGCGTTGAAAAGATTCTTTCAGAGATAGCAAGAGGATCTGGCTCTGAAATGGGCCAGGCATTGGTCAGGCCAGGTGGTGGGCAGCAGTGGGCCCAGCATGACCCCGGAGTCTGGACTGAGCCCTGCCCTCACTTGGCCAGGGTTCTTCCCCAAAGGCTCTTCTTTGACTGCACACAAACCAGGCAGAATGGTGGACTGAGGCTAAGAAAATGGGGCTCTTGCCTGAAACCAAAGGGAAGAACATGTGGCTAGGCTGAGGCCCAGGGCTGGCCAGGACCAGCCCCTGGAAAATGCTCAGAAAGCAGCACAATTTCTTTCTCTCTTTGATTCACTCTGAGACATGCCAGGCTCTGGTTCTCCACCTGTTTGTGTTTCCGCTTTATTTTTTTCTCACTGCCCCAGGGTTTGCTATTTCTTCAGCACGTCACAGGAGAGGGCCATCTCTTAGCTCCCAATTTTGCAAAACCTTCAGTTCAGCTGAACAGTTGAGCTGGGCCTCTTAGTGCCAATTCTGAAGTCACAGAAAGGAAGCTGATTAGTTTAGATCAAGTCCGTGCAGGCAAAAGGGTTGGGAGAGAGGGATATGATGATGGCCTCAGTTTGGATCATACTGTATTTCTAGCAACCTAGGGTTAGAGCAGCTCCAAGGCTATGGTCATGGGGTGGGGGGACAAGGGAGGGAGAAAGAGAGGGGTGCTTCTAGAGAAGGTCATAAAATATTATCATGCCTGCCTGGACCCTCATTCTGTAGGACTCAGAGACTTGTATTGGTATGTGTATTTGTGTATTGCGTGTGTGGTCTTATGGTTGGACGCAAACCCCCAAAGTGAAGATAACCAGATAGATAACCACATCAGACAGATAACCAGATAGAGAGGGGGAAATTTGGATCCACCTTTTATCTAGACATTTCTTTTTTTTGAAGGCACCTCTCTGCTTTATACATCAGTGAAGTTCCTCATTAACATGGCCCTTCTGAATCTGAAGATTTGGTCCCAGATTATGTAATCATCCTCTGTCTTCCCTGGGTAGATAAACTGATATATACTGGGGAGCGTTTTGTGCATTTACATTTCCTTTAATATGCATCGGGCACAGATGGTTACCAGGTTGTCTCCAATCCATAAGTCTTCTTTCATCAAGGGCTGATCAAAATTTAGTGCAAGCAGGTTTAAAGGGACAAGCTTTTAGGCTTGGAAATGTGCATATAAATAAAAATGTTGCTGTAGCGGCTCCATTGTTAATGAATGAAAAATGATCCATGTCCTCTTCTGGGATAACAGAGTCTCTGAATATATTTATTTCAAGATTTAGGTGCTGGGGGGACTGGCCACAAATCACAGAACAACCATTAATGAGCCTCTGTCCCTACCTGTTAAGCTTATTAACTGCCTGTTACCTACAGTTCTATATCCCACCTGGGAAAACAAAATGGATGCTTTGGCAATACAACGGCTGAAAAATACAGAAGTTAATCAAAAGCACAGGGGGGGCCTGGAAATGCAATCAGAAGACATGTGCTGTGTGAGATTACTGGGGGACCTATGGGTTCTTGGGAGGAAGCCTTGGACGCTGTCTGATCTGAGATTTAGCTCATGAAACCCACCCCATCCTTAAATCAGTGACTCCTCCGAGGTATATGCAGAGGACATGAAAGTCACTATCCTTGCCCTCAAGGAACCTGCATGCTAACTGGGTGGGCACGCACCTTGTACCTGAATGAGAGGCATTCTTGATGGAAAGCAAGTTCAGGGCAGTTATGCAAAGTCCAAATGAGTAAGGGCTCACATGATAAAAATAAGAGAGTGTGGTCTCATGGAACGAGCCCTTAGCTGGCACACAGACTTTGGGTTTTGCTTCAGTTCTACCATATGATAGTGTCTGTGCTATCTATTCATTCTCTCTGAGTCTTGGTTTTCTCATTGATAAAATAAGAATTTGAACTCTGTCATTGCTAAAGAGTATTCATGAAATGCACTTTTATGTTTCCATAAGACAGGAGTAGGGGCAGAAAATTGCTCAGAGAAAGGGAGAGTTGATTTGAGTGTTTAGCAAAGTGTAGGATTTAACTCAGGGAGCGTAAGGAAGAACCATTCTTAAGGATACTCTTAGGCATGGAGCTTAGCGGTCCTCCTGCGTGTGTATGCAGAGGGTGGGGTGTCATAAAGAAAGGGGCTTGAGTACAGGCTACAGGCAGAGATGGGCAGAGACAGTTACATGGATGGGCTATGCAGACTTAATGCTGGAGCCTGTGGCTGTGTTCTTTGACCCAGTTTTTAATCCTCCCAGTCACCTCCCCACTTTAAGGCCAGGTTCTTGCTACTAACAGCCGCAGCAGTATTTTTTAAGTAATTTGAAGGCAGAGATAAATACTGGAAACTAAAAAGCCTTCACTCTATGATTAATTAAAGGAATCATCTCAAATTTAGAAAATTGTTTAAATAAAGGAAGACACAAAATTGCATCAGTGTGCCTCCATATGTTAATTATGGCTATTTTTCCTTGTTTCTCTGCTGCTGCTACAGCCATGTCCCATCTATCACTTGGTTTCAGGCGTCATGATCAATCGACTGTACCATAAACAACATGTTGTACATGTGGCAAATGATAACATCATTTGACTCGACACAGGGTAAAAAACTCCCACGTTTTCATCCTTCTCGTCTCTCAGAAGAGAAAAGGACAGCCTTGAATTAATTCTTTACTTACAGAGTCAAGCAGACATTTTTTGTGGGCTCTATTGGGGTAGAGAAGAGGGACCCAGCTGCCCCCAGCAGTAGAGCCACAAAGATGGCGGCTGTGGAAAGGAAGTCTGTGCTATCCACAGAAGAGCATCTGACATGGAGTAGGCACTCGTTGCTCTTTGTTAACCAAATCAACACTCCCTGTTTTAGTTTTTCTGTTATTGATGTTCAACTTCAGAGAGAATTAATATTTATCACCAGAAGAGATGTTTTTACCCTTGGAGAAGAGCAAGTCTTTTGTTTGTTGAGAATAAGTCAATATTGAAGATCTCCTAAGGAGGAAGCACTTCACTGACACTCAGCTCCTCATGGGATTAACTGGTGGTCTTACATTTCTTCTCTAACACATGATGACTGCAGCTTGGGGCACCCTGAATACATGTAGTTAGTTGGCCGCTCGGCACCCTGCCTTTGTGCTTCTGCTCCTTCCGTTAGCTGTGTGGCTGTGTGCTTACAAAAGCCAATTGTGTTTGCTTCTGAACCTCTTCTATCTAGTCGTCCTTAGATATCTACTTGTAGAATTTAAATATTACATAAACTGATAATACCGTTAAGGAAAGAGAGTTTTCTTGATGAAAAATACATTGAGTGCTTTGGAGGAATTCAAGAAAGTCAAGTGCTTTTAAAGTCTATGTGAAATTAGTGGGCGAGATACCTGTAAATGATTGAAAAGAAGTAAACATCTAGGAGGAAGACACTTTCAACTTTAAAGAAACTAAATCTGGAAATAATTGGTGTTGTATGGGTTGTGTGAGTGTGCTTGATGCAAGAAAGACAATGTGCAATTCCAACTGGCAAGCACCCACTCAAAGAAAGTACACATAAAGTTTCAAGGGAACAGAGATATTTAAGCCATTATGTATGCTTTTTGAAAATGTCTTGCTGCCTTCCTAAACTTTTTCAAACAATTTTTTCTGATTGGTAGGCACGTAAGAGTTCTACTAAAAAAAATAAATAAATAAAATAAAATAAATAAATTCAAAAATATTAAGGCCACACAGAATCAGCAGTCTATGTTTAGTGAAAGCCCAGTAATTGGCAACAATACCCTTGGAGACTGCACCAATATGGGATCTTAGCCAAGCACCCCCAAGTGAAATGTGACCTGAGCCAGTGGCCTTTCATGGAAGGAGTTGGTGCTATCAGTAACAAATCCATTTTGCAATCACTTTGTTGTCTTATACATATCTCTTGCTCTCTTGTTCTCTATTATGTAATGTTTTACACAAATTATTTGGAAAAGTTTTCCAACTTAATAGAAAAATATAATGTCATGAACTTTATATGCCTTTTGCCTAAATTCACAAGTGTTAGCATTTTGCAGTCATTGCTTTGTTTCTCTCTTTCTGCAGAGCTTCCTACCACACTTCTACTGCTTCTCCCCCTTTCCTCTTTCTCCTCTTCTTCCTTCTTCTTATGAAACTTGCTAAAGGGTTTGAGATGCCATGATGTTGACCCCTGAATACTTCTATATGTATTTCTTAAAAACAAAAATATTCTTTTACTTACTCATCATGTAATGATCAGATTAAGGAAACTTAACATTGATATAATATTCCCTAATACACAGTTCATATGTAGACCTCATATTAATCACATCTCCTTTTAAAAAAAAAAAAATTCACTTGAGAGAGAGAGTTCGAACAGGGGGAGAGGCAGAGAGAGAGGGAAAGGGAGAGAATCCTCAGACTCCCCACTGAGTGTTGAGCCCCACATGGGTCTTGATCTCATGACCCATGAGATCATGACCTGAGCTGAAATCACCAGTCAGATGCTTCATTGACTGAGCTACACAGGTGCCCCTCAATCACATCTTTTATATCATGTTTTCTTGATCCATGATCAAATCTAAGATCACTCATTCTACTCACTGGTCACTTTTTGTCTGGAATAGTTCCTCAGCCTTTAGTTTTCTCTCATGGCCTTGATATTCTGAAAGAGTACCTAGACAGTTGTTTTGTAAAATGCTCCTTAATTTGTTTTTCTGACTTTTTGGCAGGAATACTACATAAGTAATATTATGTCCAGCCTAATGCATCATACCAGGAGGCACAGGATGTCAGTTTGTCTCATTATTGGTGATGCTAGTTTGGATTGTGTGGTTATGGGGTATCCACTGTAAAGTTACCTCTTTTTCTTTCTAATTAGTATTTGGAAACTGTATAAGTACCCTGTTTCCCATCAAACATTTACCCAACTGTTTTATCATCCTATGATAATTCTTGTGAGTCAGTTATTACTAATGGTTGACGAATGTTATACCTGTTTCTACCTCACCACTTTTAAATGGAGAAATCCAAGTACTTGCTAAAATTGGAAGTGAGGTTGGAGAAAAACAACATGGATTCCTTCTTCACCCTGCAGCAGGCCAGTGAAGCAAAAATGTATTCCTTTAGCCACTCCCTGTGCCCACAAGTTGCATTCTAGATTCTTGGGCATGGTATATTCTTGGATATACCATATATGTATGTATATGTATGGCTATGGATATAACCTAATTTCCTCCTTCCTTGGGCAAACCCTACAGTTTGTCAGTACTTTTAATCCCTTTGCTCACCATTCCTAATGTTTCTGCGTTTCCTGTGTTCAGCCTCAAAAAAATGCAAGATTAGTCATTTCTTGTTCAACCCATCCAGTTTTTTTGTTTTGTTTTGTTTTTGGTTTGTTTGTTTGTTTGTTTGTTTTTGAATGGAGTAGGTAGAGGGAAAACATACCTATAAAAGCACCATATCATGAGGATAAAGGAAAGGAGGGAGAAGACCCTCAGGTATCTGTCCTCAGTGAAATAACTAAAAAACATAACTGGATGTCTTGCATGATGAAGTTGAATGTCCTCAGAGCATGGCTATGATTACTTTTGATTACCTTCTTTTTCTTTTTAATATTTTATTTATTTATTTGACAGAGAGAGAGAGCGAGAGAGGAACACAAGCAGTGGGAGTGGGAGAGGGAGAAGCAGGCCGAGCAGGGAGCCCGCCTCGGGGCTTGATCCCAGGACCCCGGGACCATGACCCCAGCCGAAGGAAGACGCTTAACAACTGAGCACCCAGGCGCCCCTTTGATTACCTTCTTGTGCTAACTGAATGTCTTTCTACTCCTTGACTTACTTCTTTGCTTCGTTTAATGCCTACATGTCCTAGTGCTTGGCTTATCTCATTCACATCTCACAATACCCATATATCATAGGTACTACTGTCAGAGTCTCCATTTCACACAGGAGAAACCAGACTCTGGTTGGCCTAAGATCATGGAGCTGATAACTGAGGCAGTCTATTTCCAGAGGCCACTCCTTTTGCCACCCTGTTTCCTAAGAAGTGAGAAAACTAGGTGGCATAAAGCTCATGTACAGAAGTACGGAATTATCTTCTGGCCCTCTAGCTAGAGTTTACTGACTACATTTTGCACAAAATTATGCTTTGCTATGTAATCATCTTGGTGATATGGTTCCCTCCTGACGAGTGGCAACTCTTCTCAAATCATGGTTGATTCTTAGGAGAAATAACAATGGCCACGCTGACAAATGGCAGCTGGACAGCTGGAAAGTTCCCAGATGCCCACTACAGAACTACTGTAATGAACAGCCTGACACACCCAGCCCTTGAGACGACAGCTTAGAGCAGTGAGAGATGCTCATATACAGATAAAACTGAAAAAAGAAGAAAATCACACCTTGTGTTCCATTAATCTCTTTTGACAAAAGAATTTACTTTTGTGAATCTGCTCCTACACTAATAAGAACAAGGTATGGTGGTCTGGGGAAAAATATCACCCCATCAGAGCTGCAAAATGAGGAAGCAGGATTCACTGGTCTCTAAAATTTCCCCTCCAGTTTCATGAATCTAAACATGAATTGTTATTGTAATCATCTAGTTCTAGAATATCAATAACTTCTTTGTTTGTGTGACACATAAACATGACCCACACTGAAGTTAATCCTAATGTTCAAACCACAGTAAAATTCTTTAAGATAGTGCTCTCCTAATTGCTTCCTGGAGCAGACACTTTTGGTGAATAAACTCTCCCAAGACTAGGAAGAACACGGACATCATTACCATATTCAGAAGACAAATGTATCACCTCATGAAAATGTTAATGGGCAGCACTAATTGGAAGCAGAGGTCAGGCTGGGAGTTCCCTGTAGATGCTGCGAGCTCCCAGAGGACTCTGGCAGAGATACAGTCCATCATTCCAGGTCTGGGCAGGGAGTGTTTTAAGCCCCTTAGACTTCCTGATCCTTTTCCTTCCCTTTGCCCTGTGTCTGCCTTTGTTCTTAGCTTCCTCCTCCTCCCTGCCTCCCCCTCTTCTTTTTAGAAGCATATTCCTCCTCTCTGTGTACATTTCTGGCACGAATGTTAAGGATCAGTGATGCAAAGGAAAGAGAACAAAACCAGGAGAAGTGTTGTCTTCAGAGGAAGCAATAATGAGACATCAACCTGAAAATTATTTGAGTGGACTGGAACATCTAATATGGGGCATATCGTACATGAGGATTCCCCTTTCCCAGGTCTCTGTCTTGCTGTTGTCTTTCCTTTGAAAGGCCAGTTCACAATAGGGGAAAAAAAAAAAAAGACAAGCAAAAAAGATCCGAGGTTAATTTCAGCTCCATCCTTGTTTTTACTTCTTTTGTTCCCACTTGAAAATTATGCTGTCCTACTGTATTTTACTTATTTTTGCTAGCTGTGTCACACTCTTTCCACAATAAGAGGGAGTCAAACAACAAGCACGCACAATCTGTCCAATTGTGAAAAGCAATCAATGTGTTTCTATTATTCATAATGATAATCAACACTTACATAGTATGTACCACTTGCCAGGCACTGTTTTATCCTTTTTTTTTTTTAAAGATTTTATTTATTTATTTGACAGACAGAGATCACAAGCAGGCAGAGAGGCAGGCAGAGAGAGAGGAAGGGAAGCAGGCTCCCCGCTGAGCAGAGAGCCTGATGCGGGGCTCAATCCCAGGACCCTGAGATCATGACCTGAGCCGAAGGCAGAGGCCTTAACCCACTGAGCCACCCAGGCACCCCTGTTTTATCCTTTATATATATGTTGACTCGCTTAATTCTCCAACACTCCTGTGAGTTCAGCCCCAGTATTACCCCCCCTCCACATTTTGAGGAGAAAGAAATTGAAACCTAGAGCCATCAAGTCGATTCTGCAAGGTCACACACTTGAGAAATGATAGAACCATGACTTGAAATCATATATTCTGAGTCCAGACACCAGGCTTTTGACCACTGTGTGATGTTGCCTCCTTTGGTGCAGCTTCCATGCGTGAGATGAGTGAAAACATGAATGAACCCATTGGGGCTGAGTGAACTATTCTGGACCAATTATTCTGAAGGTCGGACTCTACACAGCTACTCGTCAGGGGCTGTTAATACATGTAGATTTAAATACAACCCGATTGATTTCCAAAGCCCCCAGAGATCTAACTAGAGATTCCAACTTTGACAAGGGTTTTTTGTTTGATTTGGCAAGAATTTTCTGTTGGTCTCTTCTGGTCATTTTAAATTCTCATAAGAAATACGCTTCTCTGAAACCCTCACCTTTTCTTAGGCATTTTGAATGTCTCATCTTCCTCTTCCTTATCTCTATGGCTGTCTCTTGTCATACCTGCAGCTTTTTCTACCTGACAGCAAATAGATTATTTGCCTCTGAAGCAGTGCCAAAGAGACTGTTTCAGCCTAAAACCTCATTTGGCTCTTTTGCTAGAGAGCAAAGCTTGCCTGGCACAGAGGCCCTCATCAGTGGGGGCTGGTGGCTCCCACGTCCCTTTGAGGAATGGGGATGGAAGGGTTTCCTTGAGATGTCCATTCACTTCAAAGCTGAGCTGTATTGCTTATGTTTGTGGATATTGTTCTCCCTTGAAGTAGAATTTTAGCTAATTCCAGGTCTTCTGATGTTCTGATGGTTATCTCCTGGTACAAGGAAAGAGAGACAAATTTTCCTTTGAAATTCATCCATTGGCATGGCCCCCCCCTCAGCCCCAGTCACTAGAGCCAGCAGTGGGTTTCAGATGTTTTTCAGTCTGCCCACAGTGCTTTTAGCTAGGGGTGACAGAAAGGAGGGACCGAATAAAAATGTTGCATTTATTCATGCCATTTGTACAGAAGGATACATTTGTTAGCACGTAATCTTAACCAAGAAATAGCTTTAGGAACCAGGGATCTACATGATTAGTGGAAGCCCACTCTTCCATTTGGAAATCATGAAAAGTCCATTTCAGATTTTCTGTTTTTAATGATATTCCAACTATGTGGCTTCCTCTCATGCATGATCGCTGTGAGGGGCTGTACCGGTAGAATTACTGCTGCCCCTGTTCTCCAAGGGATGGTTGCTCTGGACACAAAAATAGCTCCGTGAAGTGAATTCCATTCTGCCATTGATGTTTTATTTATTCATAAGGCCCACCTCCTTATGCCATGGTTATGTGTAGGATGGCCCTTAGGAGGCCCTCGACTATATTTCATGCCCTTCCCACCGTAGTGAGGAAAATTATTCCTAGTTTTCCTTGGCTAGTCCAAATTTATGCCTGCTGTCTCAGGCTTATTATGAATAATATTCTTATACCTCTAAAAGCTGTCCCAATTTGGATGGTAAATGATATGAGTATACGATTTCTAGGGAACCCAGAAAAATATCCTATGGAAAATCCATAGAGTTGAAAAATGAGCCTTAGAACTACACAGCTTCTTTGAAACCCTGGATTTTCCATGGCTGATGGGACAATTTAAATCTCTCTGAGCCCTTGTTTCTACATCCAGAGAACAGAAATTATAGCACCTCATAGAGTTTTTGTGAGAATTCACTGGGTCAATATATTTATGAAAACACCCAGACGCATGCATGACACCCAAAAAGGAGTTACAACAACGTTTGTTTAAAGACACAGTTTTTCACCTGAGGTGAGGGTTGTACCTGGCTGTGGTTTACACGAAGTTTTGAGATGGAAATAGAGCAGGGAGTTAAGTGAAAGAAGAAAGCTAGAAGGTAAGAGAGGAAATGAATCAGAAGTAATTCTACTGCAAGACACAAGAATGCTGATTTTAAACATAGCATGGAAATTGTTTCCACTCAGGGCTCCGTAATAACTGCCCACAGATCCTCCAGGGCATGTTGGAGGTTTCTCAATGTATTTCACGTCTTGAGATTTTGATGCTTTTCTGTGCTCCAGTCCCTCTCTCACATTCTTCTGAAGCAAGCTCACTTCCTCTGAGGACACGGCATTTCTGTAGAAAGACATGTAGGGGTTCTGAGACTTGAGTGTCCAATAAAAGAAAAAAATTAATCTGAAAACAGAAGAAGCAGATCGCCATGCTGGGGAGACCAAGAGAAAAAGTGATCCAGACACAGCCATTTCCAGGCAGTTGGTTTTAGCTGGTTAAATATAAATTACAATAAGTACAGTGACGGCATCCTGCTTCTGCAAGATGTAAAGGTCTAGACACAACCAGGTTCTACTTTTTTCTGTCTCTATGTATGACCCATTGACTGCTTCATTCAGAATAAAGATAACTGCCCAAGAAGTGAAAGCCTTCAACATGTCTGTACTTAATCGTCTCACCATCAATGTAGTATATGTTTATTATAGGAAATATATCTGCCTTTCTACCATTCATGGGCAACCACTGTTTTGACATATTTTATTTGGTCATATTTCTACAATTTTGTGTTCATTTTTTTTTCTTTTTGCTCACATTATGTTATAATGTTACTGTGTTGCAATTCCACCAGATTAATTGTCCAAAGCTTACATAATTATTCTCCAAATATTAGAGTTCATTTATTTCAAATTTATGAATTATACCGCTTTGTGTACAAATCCTTGTCTGCATCTGGAATTATTCCTTTAGGATAAAAATTAAGGAAGGGGAAGTATAGGGACCAAGGTACGAATCTTTTTCAAGTTCTTCAGGTATACTAAGAAGCTGAGAAGCTATTTTAAAATACTGCTCAGTTCACAACTAATTTAACGTTCTTCTCAAAATCATTTTAATGATATGTAGTAGGCATGAAGCATAATCATTGTAATTAATCTTTACAGCACTCTGTAACGTAACACTAGTCAAGCCAGCATATAGGTTAATCTAGATTTCAATATGAGAATTCTGATTTCTCCTATACTTAATACTGATGATATGCAGTATTGAATACTAGAATAATAGAGGTTGGTTCTGTCACTCTTACGGTTTCTCATGGTCTGATGTTTTTCTGGGAGTCCTGATGACACCTTTTCTTGCTCATCTGTGTATTCAAATTATTTTAAAAGCCAAGCTGGCAGCAGGTAGGGAGGAAGGGCAAGCATTTCTTCCTTTAGAAACAGCTTAAGAAGTCACGGGTGGGCTACGCCTTTGGTATTTGCAGCATGTTTCGACACAAATTGTGGAAAAGATGTTTTAGTTTTAAAAAGAAGGATTTTTGTATTCTGTTAGCTTCTGTGGATGAGCATTGTAAAAATTGGGCAGAAATCTTGGAATGGATTTTCATAAGTGGGTGTCCATTCTCTGTAGTTCCTTTGTGTCTCCTTGAGGGGAAAACTCGAGTCCAAAATGACAGCCTCCAGCTCTGTGGCTCTCTCAGAACTTATTGGCAAGAGAGAAACCTTTCCCCTGCAAAAGAGAATAGCTTTCTTCTTTCTTTGCTTTTCTCCTTCTCTGGCCAAGAGAGAAGAGTCCCTCAGAACCAAGGTCAGGTCTTGGACTCGGATCACAAGGCCACGTCTGAGAGCAAGGGTTCCATTGGGCTCAGGCCCTGTGCTATGACTCAGTGGTACATGGTCAGTGGGGTGACTGCCAACTGACTTTCTTTGGGAAATCTTGCATTCAAAGTTTCTACTCTCTTGCACAGTGAGAGAAGAGTGCTAGTTCGAGTTCAGGCAATTTTTGGTAAGATGGATGTGTTTAGAGTTGATTTAGGCATAGTATTTTTACAAGCATTGTAAACTTCTTTTCTTCTGGCTTAAACATTCTCAGTATATTCAATAATTATTCTGATAGAGTAGCTTCTAGAACTTTGCCTCTGGTCAGCCTCCTCCACAAGACCACCAAACTTGTTGGTCTCATCTAGAATCCTTCTTGAAATACTTTTTTTGGAAGCACCGTATCTATGTTAACAAAATCCTTTGTGCATCATCTAGTGTCACTAGCCCATATTTTAATAGTGCAATATATTCATGTGACCAGGAAACTACTATTGAGACAGGCCAAAGTTAAATTTCTCCTCCTCCCACCACACACACCTCATACCTTTGGCTTCTCATAGATCTGTTGTCTGTTATGGCCTTGGGAGTTACTCCAAGGCTAACTCAAGCCTCTTTATTCTGATCTTGTAGAAAATTTTCTATTTATTTGGCTACAAGACTTTACATCTATTATCAATTCAAAGGCATCTAGTTTAAGGCCATAGTATCATACTCTGTACCTAGAAGGTGTTTCATAAATGCTTGTGAACATTCAGTTCTTCCTGAAGTTGTCAGTGAAGAAATCTATTTCTCTCTCATCTCCCTACTTGCATTAACACAACACCAGAAATGTGTCTCTAATGGTCCTAGTGCCACATTTTTAGAGAAAGGAAAAAAGGGAAAAGAAGGGAGTCAAGGATGCATTGCCCTCCTTAATAATACATGTTTTCTCTTCTGTGGGTAGTTTATTATTTAGAAACTGTGGACTCCAGTATCTTTCCTATAGCAAACAGAAACAACATAGGGTAAATCAGGATGATTAGTATGCAAAGGGCTGATTCTGGGATATTCACTATAGCTTGTCCTTTCAATGTGTCTTCTTTTGACATCTTCACCCTGGGTATCCTGGCAACAGAGCACTTCACAAAAAACAAAAGTCCCATAGACACTGTTTGCTGAATTCCATCAGAATAATAAAAAGACTGTTTTATTGAAGCATTTGCTGAAGACAGTAATTTAGAAAAATAGCAAGACTGCAGCTAAATGTACTTGATTCAAAAGTGACTGACACTGAAGGAAACCTCAGTCCACACATGGTGTCTTTGGGTCATATAATTTCTCAACCATCTGCAGGAAGACAGGAGAGTGAAAAAGAGATGATTTATGGGCTAAGATGGGAAGTAAACCGACATGAATGTACTAGAGTGAGAAATCCCTAAAAGGGCCTCAGTGTATAATGCGGAGCACCTGTCCCCACACGGGCCAGGAAGGTGCCTTCCCAGCTTGTGTGAATAACCTTAGAAAAGTCCTCTGTCGGCTGCCCCAGGGGAGCCTTCCCGTCCCCAGCGCCCCATCTGCTCTGTGCTAGAGTTGTAAGCTGGCTACTTAGGACCGCACACTGACTCTTTCCAGGCCTTTGGGGATCTAATCACCTTAGCAAGACATTTGGAACTTCTGATCCATTTAGTGCTGTGATAACGCTATCAATGATTCCCTCTGGGCCTTAACAGGTTAATGAAAGCACCTCCGTCAGACTCTAGCTATCTCCTCGCTTAGGCACTGGGGAAAGGAGGTAGCAGTGCATGAGCGGATGGCTAATATGCTCTGACTCCTATTTTTTTCAGACTTGTCCTTACAGTTCCATACCTTGCAACCAAAGGCTTCCTGCATTGGTGCAGGGACTGTCTGCTCTTCTCCTGAGGGGAAATGAGGATATGTTATCCTACCCCAAAGTTCTTTGTCTTTGTTGAACAGAACTCAGAACTCACAAGGGAGGAGCTTAGGGACTAGAAGTTTAAAGTCCTCAAAGAATTGCATCCAAGCAGACTGTGGAGTGAATGCAGCTTCCGGCCAGTCTGTCCAGCCCAAGAGGCCCCTCCTCGTGCCGGCTCTCTCACCACTCCCTTCCCCATCTTCAGCTGATGGCTCTCTTGTGCTGTGAGAGCCTGAATCCCGCCCCCACCCCTCTCCCGGGCCATGGCTGATGGGACCAGGATCAGACCCCTGACCCCAACTGTCTGGTCAGCGTCTCTCACCTGGGAATTTGGAAATGGAATTCAGCCATACTTGTCAGTTGAGCAGTGTTTTGACCTGAGGACATTTGTACTTGGAGGGCCAACTCACGTTGGCATGCGAGAGCAGACAGAAATGACAGCCACATAGCACAGCTAGATGAAAGGACATGAAGAGAGGGGGGGGGGAGAGAGAGAGAGAGAGAGATGGTGGGTGAGAAAGGAGTGAGAGAGAGAAAAACTGTCCTGGATCTTGGCCTCTTTCTAGGTGTAAGTTCCAGTTTCTTCTGGGGTTCAATTCTACTCGTTTCTCTTGGGTTGTCTACAAGACTTACACCAGAGACCTGATTTGGTATAAGCTAATTTGAGTGGGTTTAGCTTAATTGTAATTTTTTTTTAAAAAAGGCATAACCAAGACAACTGATGAAAGCACGCTTCAGGACTGGAACCCAGGCCTTCTTTTCTCAGAAGATCCTGTTGCCTGTATCACCAGATCTTGTGTCTCCTGCTTGACTCGAAACTGCGGGGGAGGAATCTCTTTCCTTGACAGCTCAGCTCTGCTGTGGTGGGGCCAGGGAGCACAGACCAGAAGTTTTCTCTGAATGGGTCTACCCTCCAGCCCATGTCCCCAGATGGTTTCCAAACCGGACCATCTGCTGACATCCAATGCTCATCCTCACTAAGACTAGAACAGAATACTCTTCTAGGCTGTGGCCCCCTCCACATGCCCATCTGAATGGTATGTCTGAAGAACTCTTGGACCCTTGCATTCCGGATTCCTGGATAACCTCCAACCAGCTCAGGATCAGTTTCTGGGACCCCATACCTGTGAGGCCTCAGGTGACCAAGGTAATGACTTCTTCCCCTTTGGAGGGGGTCACCTGAGAATCGTTGGAGGAGAAGGATCCCAGGCAAACCCTCACTCACTGCTCTGAGATCCTGGTTCTTGTTCTTTTGCGATTGTATGCCATTAGCACAAGGGCGAGCTGGCATTCTGAGTGAGGCTAATTGTTGGGGACAGGAGGGAAGCAAGAGCAAACCTGGGCTTCTGATCCTGTCAACAGTGTTTCTGTAGCTCCTGCTGGGGGAAGGCCCCTCTCTCCAGGACAAAGCAGGCTGCATGCTTTGGGTATGAAAAAAAGCCTTGTAGTGATCCAGGTTTGATCTCTGCACAGAAGAGCTTCCTGCATAACTTATGGCTTTAGCATGGGCAGTCATAGGGTTTCTGGGCAGAAAAGGAGGCTAACATATTCTTGTGGAGCAAAGGGTAGAATTAGGGAGATAAATGGTCCTCGAGAAGCTTCTTACCATTCCCATACTAATCAGAAAAAAAGTCTAAGTGGTGCTGATTACACTTTAAACAATTTTGGTGGGGGAAGGGCTAATTTGACCCAGCTGGCTGTATTCTCTCGTAGGGCATGAAACATGGTGAAGAGGGGTAGCTCTAGTCCTTTTGTGACCATTGTCACAGCAACACTTCCCTTCTCTTTGAGAGATGGAGCAAGTTCTGTTCACAGAAACCAGTGTGTTGTTAGGAAGAGCCAGGGTATATCAACATGCAAATGGGCTGGAGTCTGAAATTAATGGTCTTTTTCCATGTCAGGCATCACCTTCCTGACAAAATACATGCAGGCACATACAAACACACACTCGTGTTCACACGCATATGCCCATACATACTCATCCCACAGCAGTAATCCCTTGGATACAATAGATTCTCAAACTAATGTAATATTAGGATGAGAAGGGGCTTTAAAGGCTGTGCTGGTTATTTATCACTGTGTTGCAAATTACTCTAAAACCTAGCGGCTAAAAAGAACAAACCTTGATTATCTCACAGACTCTGGGGCGGGAAACTGACCAGTCTCGGCTGCCTCTGGCTCAGGGTGTCTTACAAGACGGTAGTCAAGGTGTCAGCCGAGGCTGCCATTGTCTGGAGGCTCAACAGGGCAGGAAGGATGTGCTCTGAGGCTCACTTATGACGCTGTTGACAGGTCCTGGGTGCTCACTGGCGGTTGGCCAGAGACATCAGTTCTTTCCACAAGGTTTGCATGGAGAAGCTGGCAGCTGGCTTCCTTCAGAGTGAGTGAACAAGTGGGCAAGAGATCAAGAAAAGGAGAGAAGACACCCAAGATGAAAGTCACTTACTCTGGGGCACCTGGGGGGGCTCAGTGGGTTAAAGCCTCTGCCTTCGGCTCAGGTCATGATCCCAGGGTCCTGGGATCGGGCCCCGCATCGGGCTCTCTGCTCAGTGGGGAGCCTGCTTCCCCGCCCCCCTCTTTGCCTGCCTCTCTGCCTACTTGTGATCTCTGTCAAATAAATAAATAAAGTCTTTAAAAAAAAAAAAAGAAAAGAAAAGGAGAGAAGACACTCAAGATGAAAGTCATCTACTCTTTTTTTTTATAAAGATTTTATTTATTTATTTGACAGAGAGAGAGAGATCACAAGTAGGCAGAGAGGCAGGCAGAGAGAGAGGGGGAAGCAGGCTCCCCACTGAGCAGAGAACCCAATGCGGGGCCTGATCTCAGGACCCTTAGATCATGACCCGAGCCGAAGGTAGAGGCCCAACCCACTGAGCCACTCAGGTGCCCTGAAAGTCATCTACTCTGGAAAGTGACTTCCCATCATCTCTGCTGCATCTGATTCTCTAGAAGCAAGTCACTAAATCTGACCCGTCCTCAAGGAGAGGGAATTACTCAAGGGCGTGAATACTAGGGGAATGAGTCACTGGGGTTTCTTTTAAAGTTGTCTGTCTACCACGAGGGCCCTCCATTTAGACCCTCCAGGCAACTGCTGCATACCTCTCGGACCAGAAGCTTAGTCACTTTTGAGGCAGATTTCTCCATTCAACTTTTAAAATTCCTGAGATGGAACCATCAAACCTGTTTTCTTATAGTGGGCATGCTTTGTTTGCAATTGCTCAGCTTTCCTTTCCTTCTCTGTGCTGGCCCTTCACTTTTCCTTTGGAGGCTTCCTCTTTTCCTCTCTTTGGTCTGGTCTTAGGGTGGGCAGAGGACCCAACCATGGGCAATCAGAATTTTGTGCCTTCTTCTTCACAGAAATAAGACACATTCCTCACGTGGATATAGTTTACATACCCAGAGGCCTCTTTTCACCATTTCTATGACCCTCATCCCTTCTCCACCCCAACACCTTCTGTGTGTTCTCAGGCACCAACCATGGTCCCTCTCTACAGACCAGTCTTGGGCTACACCAGCTACTTTGCCCCAGCCAGACGAAGGGAGGTGCCAAGTAATTTATATTACTCACCTTCCTCTTTTTTTTTCATTTGTCATGATTTTTCACCAGTTTTCTAAAAAAAAAAAAAAAATATTGAGCGGCGAGTCTTACATCATACACGTCACCCCTGTATATGCACATTTCAGTGGTTTTTACGTTTTACAGATGCATGCAACAATCACCACTATTTTAGCACATTTTCATCACCTCAAAGATAAAGAACACACTCTTTAGCTACTAACCTTCTTTCCACCTTCCACCCCTCCACAACTGCTAATCTATTTTCTGTCTTTCTGTATTTGCCTATTCTGGACTTTTCTTGTTAATTGGATCAAATGTGGTACACTGTAACTGGCTTCTTTCACAGAGTATAACATTTTCGAGGCTCACCCATGTTGTGGCAGGTAGCATGTTGTGTGCTCTATTCCTTCTAGTGCTTCATTCCTTCTTGTGGTCAAATGAAAGTCCATTGTTCGGATAGACCACATTTTGTCCATCAGCCAGTGGGCATTTGGATCACTTCTACTTTTTGGCTACCGTGAATAATGCTGCTATAAACTTCCACGTATGTGTTTTTCTACAGACAAATGTTTTCATTTGTATACATATTGAGGAGTAGAATCGGCTGGGTTTTAGGATAACTCTGTTTTAATTGTTTAAGGAACTGCCAGACCATTTTCTTTCTTTCTTTTTTTTTTTTTTAAGATTTTATTTATTTATTTGACAGAGATCACAAGCAGGCAGAGAGACAGGCAGAGAGAGAGAGGCGGAAGCAGGCTTCCTGCTGAGTAGAGAGCCCGATGTGGGGTTCCATCCCAGGACCCTGGGATCATGAGAACTGAAAGCAGAGGCTTTAACCCATTGAGCCACCCAGGCACCCCAGTGCCAGACCATTTTTTAAAGTGACCACACACCATTTTACATTTTCCTATCCTTAGTGTATTCTGAGGGTTCTGCTTTTTCCATATCCTCACCAACATTTGTTACTGTGTGACTTTTTGGTTCTAGTCGTCCTAGTGGGTGGGCAGTGGTATTTCATTGCGGTTTTAATTTACAATTCCTTGATGACTAATGATGTGGAACATTTTTTTAAAATGCACTTATTGGTCACTTGTAGATCTTTCATGGAGAAATGTCTATTGAAGTCCTTCGCCTATTTTTTAAAATGGGTTCACCCACCCTGTTGACATCCTTTGGTGTGAGGACATGAAACTTAGCTGCCACCTCTTAGGCTGAGACAACTCTGAAGCATGACTATCTCTCCATAATTCTAAAGAATCAGGTAGAAACCAACACTCTGCGACTTTTGACTTCTTCCCTTCCCTATCAGACCCTCTGGGAATATGTGGTGTTTTCTTTTCTTTTTTTTTTTTATTTTTTAAAAAAATTTTCTTTATTTATTTGACAGAGATCACAAGTAGGCAGACAGGTAGGCAGAGAGAGAGGGGGAAGCAGGCTCCCCGCTGAGCAGAGAGCCCGATGAGGGGCTCGATCCCAGGACCCTGAAATCATGACCTGAGCCGAAGGCAGAGGTTTTAACCCACTCAACCACCCAGGCCCCCCATATGTGGTGTTTCTTGAAAATGACTGCCTTCAGTTACTTCCCTGCCTGTATACACATCATTTCTACACTGAGACGCAGAGTGTCTGCCTCTACCTCCTTGAATCTGGGCTGACTTGCGACTGCTTTGTCCAGCAGAATACAGCAGAAGTGGTGTTACCCATTCCTGGACCTAGAATTAAAAATGTCAGCAGTTTCTACATTCTCTCTTGAATAACTGCATAAGAAGTCCAAGTTGTGGTTGGAATCTTATCCACCCTCTGGGTTTTCCAAGTTTTACAGACCATTTCTGTTTTTATTCCACTATAAAACATTTTTTTCTCATTATAAACTATAGTTTCTCACTGGGGCAAGTTGGGAAAAAAAAAATAAAGAGATATGGGTCGGGGCAGGGAGAGGGATGAACAGGCAGAGCACAGAGGATTTCTAAGGCAGTAAAAACACCCTGTATGATATCATAATGATAGAAACATGTCATTGCCCGCTTTCCCAAACCCATGGACTGCACAACACAGAGAGGGAACCCTAAGGTAAACTATGGACTTGGGGTGATTAAAATGTTTCGATGTATGGTCACCAGTGTCAACAAAGGCCTCACTCTGGTAGGGGATGTTGATATCAACGGAGGCTATGCTGAGTGAAGGCAGGGTGTATATGGGAAATCTCTCTACCTTCCCTTCAATTTTGCTGTGAGCTTAAACTGTTCTGAAAAATAAGTTTTTTTTTTAAGTACACATAAGATAATAAAAATCATTGGACTTATACTCCTTAGTGATAAGCACTGCTAACATTTTGCTATATATCTTTGCAATTCTGCCTCACTAATAAATCCATCACTTGTCTACCAATTTATCTTTATGTATTTTATCAAAAATATTCAGCTTGATTTATAGGTGCCTTTCCGAACTCTGCCAACTTTCTGGCCAGGGTCATTATTCTCCTGGTCTTAGAAGCCTAGGATACTCTGACAAAGTGTTGTAAGGTATTTGGCTTCAGGAATTATCTATTAAAAAAGAGAGCTTGGAAGAGAGCACTGTGGAAGAGGGAGAGAGAGAAGAGCCACAATTTCCCCCTAATTGATTTTAAAATCTCTGATTCTTAGCATACCCATTTTCTCCATCTTTTAGTGCTCAAAACCGCTTTGTTTTGTTTTGTTTTAACTTCAGAGGACCCACTTCTATTAAGGGAGTGAAATGGATGAGCTACAGAAAAAGTTCTCCCTGTGAGAGCACTTACTCAGCAGAGGCCCCATTGCCTAAAACACTTAGTCTAGATGAAAGAACAGATAACCAACGCAAATCTGCAAGTTTGAGATGATGAAACTTTAAGATAATGAGTTCCGCTTCAGGTAACACAGAGTGAAGTAGAATCACAGATGATTCTCAAACACTGACTGCAAAGCCCGGGGGCAAGATGCGTGAATGGGAGGGGAGGGTTGGGGCGGGGATAGAGTAGGTCTGGGCTACAATGGCTGGTGTGGCTGCTGAGCGTCCTGGGGAAGAGAACAGCTAATCCGTCAGCAGCATGTCCTAAGGGAAGCCCAGGAATCATTTGCGGCTCTAGAGTAACATAAAGTAAAACATTAGATATAGTATCTGCTCTATTAGGATGGTGAGGGAGGTGAGCACAGACCATGGGAGAAGGATACGCTGACAAGTACAAACTATCATAGCTATGAACAATCAATAGAAAGTTGATTGCAAATACATCCGTACCGGGAGTCATGTAAAATTCAAGAAAATCTTTGCCACCTTCTTGCGACAGCATAAATAGATAGCAAATGAATAAAAGGTAACGAATCATTTGGGGAATGAAGTGGTTACCTTCTCCACCCTATGAATATTGAAAATGTCATTTGTTACATCGAAGCTTAGAAGAGTGGAGGCCTGTGGCTCTCACTGAAGCATCTGCTTTCCTTCCTTGCTCTTCTGGCATGAGAAGGCTGGTCTCTTTTTCTTTGCTGGAGGATGCTGGTTTTGAGGCTTGCCATCGCCCTCTACACTCCCATGTCTGTTCGATGGCAGTGCCATATTTTATAGGTTCTTATAACTTATTATGTCCAAGTTTCCTGCCATTAATCACCAAAGTCTACCATCTTCACATTTCTGAAATACAATTTAATGAATTCACATCCACTCAAACAAACCCCTTCCCCTGGCTGCTGCAGTGCTGAAAAAGGAATGTGTATGTCTGGCAAGTTGTCTGATCAAATGCAGTTCCACCATGGAAGAATAACTCTCTCGATTCTAGCATCAACTCTCTCCTTTTTTTTTTTATTCCTAGAGTGCATTTTTGCAAATCTGTGATTGTTGCAGCATTAATTAGAAAGACCTTTGACTTTATTAGATAACAACCGTTGACCCTGGTTGGCTTCTCATGCTGAACTGAGTCCAAATGACTGGTTGACAGGCTGGGTATTGTGACAAATTTCTTAACTGTGCCGGTTTACTGCAACTAATGTTAGCATTGGACAAAACAATGTCTGTACTCCATTACATGAGAAGATAACAAATGCATGTTAAGAAATGGCAAAATGGAGATGCACATCACATGTGAATCTCTTTCTGTAGAATATATTCCCATCATAAATATTTGAACATACAGTTTTAAATTCAGATAATAAAATACAGGCTACCTGGTTCTTCCCCTCATTGTTATTGTGTATCCATGTACATGTTCATGAGGTGTCTACCACAGTGACTAAGATAGTATTAGCGAGGAGTAGTCAAGTTCTGGTAGGACTGTAGTGGTGGAGACACAGAAGAGAGAACTGAAGAACATTTTCCATAAGGAATCCACAGGAAAGTAATTCTATGTAGAGGAAGAAAGATTTGGATAACTGAGCTTTTTCTCTTGAAGATAGCATTAACTGGGTGTTGGGAATGTTGGGTTCAAGGTGCCAACTGACACGAAGGAAATGAAAAATTAACTCTTTACCACAGTAACCCTTCTGGAACTAAAATACCTGTCTGAAGATGTCCCTTCTTCCCCCTAGAAAAGCAGGAGTTAGCCTTTGGCCTGGAGTTGGGTGTGGGATCCCAGAACCAGCTGCTGGCAGTGCCTGGACTTGATGTGTGCATGTCTCAGATTTAATAGGTAAGATCTGGGGGAAGGCATATTGAAAAGCCAGGGGGAATGTCTAAACCTATGTTTGAATTCATTCTAATAAACCCCATTATAGAAGAAATATAATTTTGTTTTCTGAAAATCAACTGCATTTGGAACCCTGTGTGCCCATTTCTGTTCAGTTGGTGGCACAGTCCTTCACTGTCATTGGGATTCCTTCTCCCCCTTGAGATTGCACCAAACCTTGGGAGATGGGGATCGTACATGTGTAATGTCTGCAAAAGAAAAGATCTCTGACTTATAAGTCCACTGTGTTCACTGCTGGTATCCTTGCTTCCAAATCCTCACTGTCTCCTGACATCTGGTAGTTCCTCTGGTTCTATGTCCCATGGGATGTGAATGGCTTTGCCAAAGCCAGGACCCTCTGTACTTACGGTTCTTCCTCTTGGGGTGCCCATGGCACCATCTCTTTCTGAGGTCTTTATGCTGCAAGGTGCCACCCCAGAACAAGACCAGGTAGTTCTGCTGTTCTCTGGGTGCACACCGCTCTCTTGTCCCGGGCCCAGGGGAATCCCATCCTGCACTTGCTACTTTTCCCAAGACCTCTGCTTCTGCAAGCAGACCTCCTCCTCCTCAGTGGATTTAGGGTTAAGGAAACACAAACCGGAAAATACAACAGGTTTCTTGTTTTACTTTGCCATGGACCTGCCCTAAGGCAATGAATCAAAGAGCTGGCTACCCACTTTGATGAAGGAAGAAAGGGGGAAAGCACAGGGAGGAAATCAACTTAAATTAATACTTCAAAATATGATGCAGCTGCTTCAGGCGTGAGCCCGAAGAGGCTGGGCAGAGGGGGAAATTCTAGGCTTGAACACTACCGCGGTGAAAAGTCTGGGGAGCCCAGAGATTGCAGGCTTAGAGAGGTAAGTGGGAGGTGGAGCCTGAAATAGTTCCTTCAGCTGGGGTGGAAGCGTCCAGCTCTGGCATCTCTTGGCAGGATGTGTGGGGTTCCATGGAAATGGGGGGAGAGGAAGCAACATGAATGTTTTTGGTTTTGAAAGAACTAAGAGAGTTAGAGGTTTACCCTCAAAAGGAAGTTGGGTTTGTCCTTCTTTCTGCAGAGGGATTGATCTGCGTTTGCCTTTCTGCTTCCTGGTACGCCATGCCCCTCCCGGGCCCTGGAATGCAATGTGCTCATAACCCAGGGCAAAGCAGGCTTGGAAGGCTGGGGTGAGCAGAAGGGGAATATTCGTTGATCCACTGCTGGGCTGGACTCAGTTATTGATTAACTTATGGAGCAGAGAAGACATCGCAGATGATGCTCTTTCAAAATAAATCAGTATTCCGGACACTAAAAGGGAAACCAGGTTTGAGGAAATCGCAAAGACAGGCTGAGAAAAGATCAAACCACAGAAGGTCAGGTACCACCAAGAGGTTGCTGGCAGAATGATGTAGCCTCTTTATTGATGATTGTAGGCAGCTGGGGAAAGGCGCCCAGGGAGGTGATCTATTCACAGCTCCCTCATTCCAATGTGGCCTGCATCTTTGAGTCCACTCAGAAAAGATCTAGAGGAGAAAGAGCTGGGAGTGGGGAGAAAGGGGTGGCTCAGCTGGCACTGATGGAAACATGGACAGGTGGTGAAGGGAAGAATGCAGCAGAGCTGAGATGTATCCTTCCAACGTGGACGTCACCCTGGGGTGGGCTACAAGATGGCAGAAGTGAGAGGGACTGCTCCCCTTTCCCTGCCAGGAGCTGTCAAGTGCTAGAAACATCATGATAGGCTGGGCATGAGTGTCTTCATTTGCTTGTGTGGGCATGGCCAAGGGCGGGCAGGTAATGTGGAGTCAAGCATGGAGGGGGATCAGTGGCCATGAAGACCACTGGAGCAGACACAGCAAATCACCTACAGCTGGGGTTTCCTAGCTTGGCTTTTGTCTTCTCACTTGTGTGACGATGATGCCTGGATGAGGTTGCAGTATTAAATGAGATCATGTAGTGATTTAGGCATTATCTTATTCATCTATTTTTTTTTTTTTTCTCTCTGGGTAGTGGGGATATCAGTGTAAAAATGAAGTCTCTGTCTCCGCAGAGGACACAGACAATAAACAACCCAACACAGAAATGTAAAAGAGAGGGTCAGGTGATCAAAGCAAAATGAAGCAGGCTGAGCAGACACAGTGACGTGCTGTTAGGGAGGGTCTCTTGACCAAGCGGGCATTTGAGGAGACGCCAATGAGCAATGGGAGCAAGCCATGCCTCTCTCTAGAGGAAGAGCATTCTAGGCTGTGGAAACAGCAGAGGAAACCTGGGGACTGAACAGACTTGGTGCACTTGGGAAATGACTAGACTAGAAGCTGATAAGAAAGATGAGAGCCATAGGAAATGAAGTTAGAGGAATGGCCAGATCATGGAGGGCCTTGTAAGCCATGGGAAAAACGTAGGGCATTATTTTAAGTGTGATGGGAAATCCTGACATATGCAAAGGTTTTAATGAAAACCTATATAAAGCACTTAGTGTGTGTCAGGCTGTGTTATAGAACTTCACTAATTCAACCCTTACATGACCCTATGATGGACGCAGGAGGTTAAGTGACTTGCTGAAGGTCACATGGCTAGCAGGGGCAGAGCCGGGATGTGAAACTCGACAGTGCGCCCTCAGATTAATGCTCGTCACTTCCCATTCTCAGTCGTATCTTCTAGTTACCTGTGACCTGGTGGTTTCTTGAGCATTGCTGGTCTTTGCCCTCCTTGGAGCTTTTGCAGAGGACTCTGTCTGCCTGGAATGTTCTCGTGCCTCAGGGCCTTGCTTAACGTTGCTCATTCTCTTCTCAAATGGGATGACTGACCGCACCTCTAATAGTGATTTTCCTGTGATTTTCTTTGTTGGTTTCTTGTTTTTTTCGTGGCTTGCTACTCTCTGCGATGTTTTCATGTGTTTGTTCCCTCATTATTTTTGTTTTTGTATGTCCCGTCCATTTGACTCTAAGCTCCATGTGAATAGGGGCATCTGGCTTATTCACTCAGTATCCCTGGGGCTGGGACCTAAAACACATTTTTTGAATAAATGAATAAATGGACAAATTAATATTCTGTGAGCAGATTTTATGTGAAATTTCAAATTTTTTTTCTTTTTTAAACAATATATCCATTTGGACATGGCCTGGTTGAAGTGTCATAGTTACATCGAAGTGTTCATGGTTTTTCTTTTCTATAGATGAGAAGGTTTGGAGTTTTGCAGAGTTGCAAGACAAATAGAACTTTGACTTACCTTTCATGATTTCATGACTAATTGTGTGTATTATTGGTTATAATTGGTTTCTTTCTAGTGGGAAGTATTCCAAAAGTCAAGAGGCACAAAAATAATGATACTTTTTTTAGCCTAAGTGGAAAATATTTACATACAAATATTTCAAAATATGGAAAATTACACGAATATGCACAATTCTTCAATTAATCATTAATTAAGGCATTAATCCAAACAATAATTGCATACCTCTATGAAACAGACAATGTGCTACATTCTGGAGCACAGAGATAAATAGGTCAAAGTTCTTCTTCCCAATGAGTTTATAATTTAATGGGAAAGACAACTAAACATAGTTAGAACCCATTTCAACAAGCTCTATGCTAAAGGAAGCCCAAGATATAAGAGTATGTGAGAAGGAGTACCTAATCCTGGACAGGGGGCTTTTCTCAAGGTAGGCTTCATGGGTTTCCTGCCTGAGATGAAAGCTGAAGGGGTCAGAAACGGCATACCTGGCTGAGGAACAGTGTGTTCAAAGGTACAGGGGTATGAGAGGGCCTGCAACATTCTAGGAGCTGGAGACAGAACAGTTAGAGCCCATCCTACATGGATATCCTTAATGGGCTCCATATTGATAATAAGCAGAGGCTCTGTCATCTGGTTTCCAGATTTCTCTGCGTATTTACCACACCTTCCCTCCAATAGCTGTTTTCCCCTCTGTTTAGGGTTATTCTACGTACTCCTTACTTATTCCAACCTATAAACCTTTTTTATGATATTACCAATCAATAGTGTCTTTCCTAGTCTCTTACAGTATTCAAACTTTTTGCTACCCTTTATTGCCTGACTCTACTACTGCCTCTTCCAGAAAGACTTTTCTAACTGAACCTGTCCATTTGGAGCGAACTCTGGAACAAAACAAAGGCAAGATGGCCAAGAAAGAAGAGAAATGTGTTCTTCAATAGCACCCGGACCAGAGTCTCCCAACATTTTACTCTTGGGTTCCCAGACTAGAAAATGTCAGACTCGTTCTTGATGTAAAACTTTTAACATTTTGGGGGGCTGGATTGTACTTCTTTACGACCACCACCACCCCTTTTTCTCCTTCCTTTCTAGATAATAGAACTCCAAAAGAGCTTTGTTTAAGGATATTTTTTTGTGTGTGTGAGTTGTTAATTTCCTTGAAATCATGTGAAATAAATTTGCACAGATACCTTGTGAGTGATTGGTATTGAGAGTATTCAAGAAAGTGCTCAAAGAAGAAAGAAAAGAAAACCCTTCCCTCAGGGGAAGGAGAAAAGAAAAAGAAAAGAAAAGAAGGAGAAAAGAAAACTCTCCCACCTTTGAAATGATTTCATCCTTAAAACAATGCCCTAAAAATCGATTCCATCCTCTTTTAATTATTTTAAGCATTAAATTTGCATTCCCAACTCATTCGTGAATTTGGCGATGGTAGATTCCCCTTTGTGACTTAAATTTATTTATCTAGCTCAGTATAGGGCATGATGGACATACTACAGTTTGATAGATATTAACTGATGCTTTTTTTCCCCAAAGGCACTGCTGTATGCTGGTTGTGGTTTGGAGTCCCTAGCCTCTTGTACCTGGGTGGTAAAATGGGCAGGGTTGTTTGTTTTTTTTTTCTCCTATATTAATATGTCCTGTGACCCTGGGAAATTAAAAAGAATGAACTAGATCTGTATATACCTATATATATACATCACCAAAACGCAATGTTGAATGGAGACAGCAACTTGCAGAATGATACAGTATGATACCATTTAGGTAAATTTAAAATTTATATATATATACTATAGCATATTTTTAATGGTCATTTATATGTATGTTAGAGTATAAAAAATGGACTGGAAGTCTATATGTGCTAATTCATGCTAATGGATTCGGAAAGAATGGTCAAAGACTGCAATGTGATCTATTTTTATTTCACAAAATAAAAAATCCAAAGCACCTAAGACAAAACATTTTCAAGAGTCCATGCTATTTTTCTAATATGTTAATAGGCTGTGGTAGTGTTTACAGTATTATTTCTTATATTTTTCTCTATTTAAAGATTTTTCTCAAACACATACATAGACAGGCACACATAGAAATTGCGTATGTGTTCAAGAGCTACATGTTTAAGAGGAACAGAGGAACAAGGGAGGTAGGGTTATAGCTTGAACAGCTCAATCACTGTGAGGAGAACATTTTTCTCATAAAATATTCAAGGCCCTGCTAGTTCCCTGTTATTGCCCGTTGTAGCTCAGGACACAATTCTAGTAAAAATAAATTCTGTGGCCTTTGTATGGTCTTTGGTTTTACTGTAGGCTCCATGAGATAATGTGGGATCTTCCCTAGAGGACTTCAGCTAACTCTATCTGGTGAACTGGAGCCTTCTCTCTGCCTTTTCTGAGCTATATGATTTCAGGTGAGGTTAATGGACATTAGTTTTACCAGTAGGTGGACTACATGGGGCCTGAATTTTAATGCCTGAGCCCCTGACATTCTAAGGTGAATACAGACTCAGGAGAGTTACAAATAGGTAGAAAGCATCAAGAGGCTGATCATTAACATTCCTGTGAAAGCTAAGAGCCGGGGGGTAGGTCGAGGGGTTCGGCAGTGATCTAGAGCCCAGAGGACCTGAGGACATCACCAACTTACAAGGTCTGAATTGCTCTCACTTGAACTCACATCAGTGGAAACGATGGGAAGACTTTAAATGAACAAATTGAGCTGATTCAACAAGATTATGTGACCTTACAACCAAGTTCAGCCTGAAGAGACAATCAAGAGACAAGTGAATCCAGAAAAGGACAGCCCAGTTGTTTTAATACCAACTCAGAGAGAGGGAAGTTACTTTGAAATCCACGTCTGCCCAGCTTCCAAAGAATAGGTCTTGAAGTAGTCATTTAAAAATGTTTAAAAAGGGGTGCCTGAGTGGCTCAGTGGGTTGGGCCTCTGCCTTTGGCTCAGGTCATGGTCCCGGGGTCCTGGGATTGAGTCCCGCATCAGGCTCTCTGCTTGGCGGGGAGCCTGCTCCCCCCCAACCGCCCCCCGCCTGCCTCTCTGCCTACTTGTGATCTCTGTCAAATAAATAAAATCTTTAAAAAAAAAATGTTTAAAAATTACACACCTGGGGGCACCTGGGTGGCTCAGTGGGTTAAAGCCTCTGCCTTCGGCTCGGGTCGTGATCCCAGGGTCTTGGGATCGAGCCCCGCACCGGGCTCTCTGCTCAGCGAGGAGCCTGCTTCCTCCTCTCTCTCTCTGCCTGCTTCTCTGCCTACTTGTGATCTCTGTCTGTCCGATAAATGAATAAAAATCTTAAAAAAAAAAATTACACACTTGTACGTGTGTGTGTATGTGTGTATGCATGCACACATACCCCTGAACATATGCAAACGAGACATATACATGTCAGATGATTTATAAATATGTATTTCATATATATAAGCTAATAGATTATAGGCATATAGATCCCAGTATATCGGTTCCTACAATCAAGAGATGAAGCAAAGCAGCAAGCAGCCCGTGGTCGGCGCTAAATTGCAAGTTGCTATCATTATTATTAACCATAGTGATAAAATTTGTTGGCCATTAAACTTAGGGAAAAGAGCGCACGAGGTCTAGGTAGAGGCAGAATGTGTCTCTTCGCCCCTAGTGCAAATACACGGCTCACATGCCGGCAGCACAGAGGGTCCCTGTGGAGACCACCTTTCCTCCGCTGCGCACAGGGGTGGTGGGGCTCCGTGGTGCTTGCTGCATTCTCCAGCACCGACACTAACAAGGGAGCGGGACCATCACCATTCTAGACCTTCAGAGACGGAGGCTCAGTGAAGTTACGTCACTTTCCCAAGGCTGCAAAACAATGAAGTGGCGGGTCTGGGATTTGATCAAAGGTCATTCCCCTGCATCCATATTTTGTAATGTGGTTGATCCAAAGGCCCCTGGATGGTACTACAGCAGACCCTGCAGAGCATCTGGAGCGATCCTGCTCTGGCTCTGGGGTGTGGGCCATCTTTGGACATTTCTCCACCTTGGTCCCTTCTCTTGTGTGTCCTGAAGGGACCCAGGCCCTGGGGTGCTAGCATTTTTTTAGGTGGAGAGTTTTCTCTTTGAATGAGTGGTTTCTGTTTGAACAAAGATTTTCATTCCCGAGGGGAGCCCGCGCACACATTGATTATCACGGATAGACTTGCAGAAGAAAGAGAGCAGAGATGATCAGCTTTCAGAGCTAACATTTATTTAGCACCTACTGTGTGCCAGGCTCTGTTTTCAGTGTTTTCCTTGTGTTAGTCACTCAATTCCTTAATCCTTAGGATAACGCAATTAAGTAGATACTATTGTTATCTGATTTTACAGTTGAGGAAGCAGACACCAAAGTCACAGTCTTTCAGTGGCCGAGATAGGATGTCAGCCCCGGCAGTCCAGCGCCAAGCTTCTTGCACAGTGGAGGCAATAATTGCTATTTATGGCCCCGAAGGCTTTATATCATGGTAATAGAGTTGTGTACAAAGCAAAACGGCAGTTAGCAGAAACAGTTCCCCCTACCTCAGCAACCCAAAGGCTCTGCTACCCAGAGTTAAAGATATGCTTCTCCTACGATAGTGTCACTGGCATCTAATTTTAGAGCAGTTAGGTAGCAGCAGGGATTCTAACCCATATTTACTGAAATCAAATTAAATGTCTGCTCATTTTGTTATCTTGGAAATATACCTTGCTTTAATGATATGCTAAGTGGATACAATGTCATGGCAAAATCACAGAGTATACCATCTTTGTTGGCTATATATAGGCAGGCTTTTGTGATGTTATTTTTATGGGAACTCATGTTTTTGGTTGTCTGATTTATGCATACTCCAACTTCTTTTATGCTCTACATTTTGCTTGTTCCCCTTTCACAAATTCGCCTTGCTTGTAACAGGGAGTGTATTTTGGGTTCAAATGGATAAGGTAGCCCGAGACATTCCAGGCCCCAGAAGTTCTCAAATATTCTAATGGTTTCTAGTTAGAGAGAAAGAAACAAGTAACAAGGTAATAAGAAGCACTCAGGAGAACACACAGCTGCTAAATTTCATTCTGCTTGTTTTCATTTATAGCATATACCTCGAGATCTGCAGTGTTTACCTCCCTTCTGTGCTACAGAGAATGGTTGGGTCCTGGATTTCCTCCTTGATTGCAGAAGCCATTGGCTTAACACTTTCTGCCAAATGTACAGGTAATTCATGGTCCAGACGGCAGAATACTGTTACATAATTGTCCAGTAACATGTTCAGGGAACCACATGAGTTTTGAGAGGACCATCTTTTGTTAGGCAAATCTAGATCATGGAGCTTTATTCATTTTGATTCCATAGTCTTTCACTTAAGATCACTGGGCCTGGCTTAGCCCACTGAGACAAGGCTTTGCCAAATGTATAGATGAGTCCAGGCCTGGGCAAAATGGTGATGTTGGTGAACTTTGCAGTGTTGAACTTTTCCAACATATGTGTCCTTTTCTTGTCATGATGAGGCCACCTCTGGTGAATCATACCTATGACTTCACCTTCCTGCTCCTATCACATTTGGGGCTTGTGAAAAGATTTGAGAAAATCATTTGCAATGATAGGTGATTGACTGAAGAGATTCGTTTGTTTGTGTACTTATAGTATATTCTGGGACATTTGCATTTTAATAGAACTTCAGTCTTCCTCCAGAGGAATTAATGCAGTCTAGAAGTAAGGAGCTGGTCAAGTAAGCATATTTCTGAAATTGGACATTTCTTTCTGGTACCCATGAACACATAAATGGCCACTTTTACTGTATACTTGGGAGACTGACCATGCATATTAAATGTTCACTTGAAGAGAAAAATAAAATGTATACCAAGGTACTTTGTCAACTGCCAAAGGCAAATGATGAGATTATTGTAGCTTGTTGTTAACTACGGTGCATCAACACAGTCCGATAATACATGTGCTTATAAAAATTAGCAGAAGTTATTTTACATATAAAGTTAACATTAAAATACAAGTTTCTATAACTTGAATTTTGTACTACTCTAGAGTGCAGTAATAAAGCCAAAAGGAGCTTTAAAGGTCAATGTTTTCAAAGTGCAGTCTGTGTACCAGCAACATCGCCATCAACTGGAAACTTGTTAGAAATATGCATTCTTGGGCTGCTCCTGAGAACTATCACATCAGAACCTCTGGGGATGAGCCCCGTGGTCTGTATTTTCACAAGCTCTCTGGATATTTCGTGGGGCACATTATGCCCAGAGACTGAGATCTGTCTTTGCCAGTAATTCAGCTCGCACAGGTTTACTGCGGGAATTATAATTTTTAACAGTAACATTTCATGAGCCAGAAGCCAGAAGCACATAGGGTAATGTCTCCTGATGAGCCAATAAAGAAATAACACTCCAGACCAATGAGAGAGTAACTGCATTATTGTTCTAGGCAAAGAGGAGATGAAAGAATGTCCAAACTTAGTTGAGGTGTCTCTTTCTCCATGGTCGTTCTTGGGAGAATCAGTCCTTTCAACTCAAAAGCTGGGTGTCAGCTTTTGGCTGTCCCTTGCTTTGGGGGTACTTCTCTCTAGTGGGCGATGGCACTGGGGTTGGAAGGCAGGGTGGGCTACTCCAAAGGTTACTATTACTCCAGTGACCCCCAACATGGCTTGTACCATTGCCTACAAGGAGTAGCCCTGCTAAGCAGAAAGAGATGTCCCTTCCCACCTGAGTCTGCTGCCTAACAACCTTGCAGACCGAGAGAGCCCTGGCTACAGCAGGAACAAGTATCTCAAGATCTTTGGGAGAGTTATTTAGATCAGCAAAGAGTGGCCTTGCCCAGGCAACATTCTTGGTAAGTCCTCATCGATTCTGGGTATTAAAAGTTTGAACGTGCCTTACGTCATAGTAGCTCCTAGTCGTATGAATAAACATTCAGTAGGACAACATTTCTGCCCATATCATCTTGGCACGGCCTCCTCAATTTTCCCTTAGATCAAAACAACGTCACCTAAGCCTTGAACAAGGAGATCAAAACAATGTCACTTAAGTCACAAACAAGTGGATTTAAGAAATCACAACAAACCAATACACGACCCTGGGTAATTCTGATGCACCCAAAACTGTGAGAAGCAGTGTTGTAGATGCTTATATTTGAATGCATCCTAACTCACAGATGAGTAAATTGAGGCTCAGAAGGATGAAGACACTGAGCAGAGCTGCTGATTTTTACCATCCCGGGAGAAGTCCGTCTGGCTCATCAGCCTGGTTGAGTCAGGTTTGTGCGGCGTCTTTGATTGACTGGATGGTCAAATCATTTTCCTGATTGTGCGGCTTTACCCTTTAAGGCTGGGGCGGGCTGGGCGGTGGGGAGGTGTGAGACTTGAACAACTTCAATCTCTTGGAGCCTCTTAGGGATCAGGCTGCTCCATATTCACTATTTTTAAAAAGATCAGCATTCATTTTCCTTTAAAGTTGGGGTTAGTCTGCCTGAGTTGCATACAAATAAGATGAATGAATTCATTACCAAAAGCTAGATTAAGTTTTGCAGCTGTTCCACCTGGGGATCTAGTAGAGCGAGGGACCAGCACAACGGAAAATCCTTTACTGATCAAGGCGGTCTGAAAATGCAATCTTACGTGGTAAGTAGCATTCAGAAATACTGAAATGAAGTGAAAAATTAAAATGACTTTTGCCTAAACATGTGGGGAATGGGGAAATCCTGGGGTGCCACCACACACACATCAGAACTGTGGAATGCAGATGGTGCCTTTTCAGCTGACTCACCTCAAGGGGAAGGGAACTCAGGGATATGGGAAAAGAGTATTCACATGCAGGATTTCAAAGGGGCTGTGTACATTTCAGGACAGATACCGATGTGTGCCGCTTTAGCAGACTCGATTATCTCTAAATCACAACCTCCAACCTAGGCGGTATCCCGGAACTGCTTTCTTTCTTACCTGGTATCCTCAGAAGAGGAATGTCAACACTGCATTCACCCAGCCCTTCCTTCATGAATGCAGCCATTCATCCTGCCAATATTTTAAAACTACTATGTGCCAGGGACTATTCTGGGGTTGTTTTTTTCTTTTCCTTTCTTGCCTTTTATTCTCAATTGAATGAGCAATTTTTATCTTCTATTTTTCCCTCTACTAATTTGGAAGTTACATGTGCTGTTGCTTTCTTTTAGTGGTTTTCCTAGAATTGTACCAGATATACTTAAATCACTGAAGTTTAAAATTAGTCAGAATATTGAACCTCCTTCCAGTAATACCAGTTCTCTTCAAAGTTGAATTCCGTTTGCCCCTCTCTTGACGTTGGTCATTGTGTTGTATTTTTAAATTACTTTTAAAAAGTTGACATTATTATCACTGCTTGATACAATCAATGTTGATTAATTTTGGTTCCCTTTATTCCATCCTGCATCTCAAAGCTTACATCTAGAATCACTTTCCTTCTGCCTGAATATTTTCGAGGTGATCCTTTACTGGGTGTGTGCTAACGAACTCTCTTAGGTCTGTAAATGTTTTCATTTTTAGTCTTTTTTTTTTTAAGGTTTTATTTATTCTTTTGACAGACAGAGAGAGAGATAGAGAGAGACCACAAGCAGGGGTTGCTGAAGAGGGAGAGGAAGAATCCGGATCCCTGCTGAGCAAGGAGGTCGATGTGGGAATCGATCCCAGGACCCTGGGATCATGACTTCAACTGAAGGTAGATTCTTAACTGACTGAGTCACCCAGTTGCCCCAATTTTTACTCTTTTCTTGAAAGATGTTTCACAGGATATATACTTTCAGTTCGGCAGGCATTTTCTTTGAGGACTTTGAAGGTGTCATTCCACCACTATCAGGATTCTACTGATGTATTGAGAAGTTAACTGTCTAATTTCTTTCTTTCTTTATGATCTGGGTTTGGTTTTTTTTTTTTTTTTCCTCCTGACATCTTTATCCCCTTGTTGATTTTCAACAGTTTTACTATAATGCATTTAAGCTCGAAGTTTCTTTTAATGTATTCTATTTGGATGCACTAGGTTTCTTGAATCTCTGGATTGTTGGCTCAGATTAGTCCTTGAAAGTTTTCAAATAGCATCTTCTCAAATATTGCTCTGACCTCTTCTGTCTCTTCTCTCCTATTAGTTCTCCAGTATTTTTACCTTGTCATGACATTTTCCACCATCCCTTGCCCTGTCTTCTGTGTGTTCTGGCTTTTTTTTTTTTCCTCTTCACAGGGCACTCAGGATCATTTGCCTGATTTTATTTTCCTAGAATACAGAAGGCATTCAGTAAATTTTTGTTGAATGAGATGAAATACTAAACTTGAAAAAAATATTTTTACTACATGACACTAGTTTTCTCTAAGACATACTTCTTGGAAAAACCTGATCTAATTAGTTGCAAAAACTAAAGTCTATAATGTCAATGATTTGGCTAAGGGTAAAGAGCCAGGTGGGGGCATATCTGCTCTTAGAACTTAGATCTGACTCTAAGGCCACTGCTCCTTACAGTTCACCACACCATTATTTCATAATCTGAAATATTATGATAAAGGTAATGGCAATATGGTAAGAGGGCTCCACTATTTTCCCTCATGAGATGTTATAGTAGTGTCTTAAAAATAACCCATTTCTGGGGTGCCTAGTGGCTTAGTTGGTTAAGTGACTGCCTTTGGCTCAGGTCATGATCCTGGAGTCCCAGGATGGAGTCCTGCATCAGGCTCCCTTGCTCAGCAGGGAGTCTGTTTCTCCCTCGAACCCTCTCCCCTCTCATGCTCTCTCTCTTTCTCCTTAAGTAAATAAATAAAATCTTTAAAACCAAAAAGTATCCCATTTCTTCTAGTAATGCTAATGAGAGATAAGGTAATTGGAAGTGAGGTAGGAAAGGACAGCAGGTGGTTTGAGAGTTAAGCAAGGAAGGTCTGGACAGCTTTCAGTAAGATGACTCACTAGCGGCGAGCCCTCAGGTAAGCAAGCGTCTTCGTGTTCAGTGGCTGGCAAGAGCCACCCCTAAGTGTAACAAGTAAAAGCAGTAGATTTACAATGAAATCTTGTCTAGAGTAAAGTTGATGGAGAATGTTTCAAGAAGGATAAGCACTTACACTAATGCCTGAATAATTAGCTCTAGGATAGGGACCCTTTCTCACAATTCTAAGAGCAGTTGTCTGCTGAAATTAGATTCTTTCTCCTGAGTGAGAACACAACTGAAATTCACTAAAATCTATGAATGTGGTGTGAGGGGAGTCTTAAGTGATAAGGGAAAGTGGAAAAGCAGAGAAAATACAAGATAAACCCAAACACCTGCAACAAAAATATATTTGTGTGTGGGAGCAGGGAGATGGAAGAAAAATGAATTCTTCTCAGTTGTTAATAAAAGACTACAAAATAGTGGCATTTATATATGGATAAATCAGTGTAATAGCCTAAAAGCTTTTTATGAAACTTTGGACTAAAGCAAGCATCCCAGAGAACTGAGAGATGCCATATTTTTACCCTTTTGCTTTTGGCTATTTTAGCACATTTTTGAAAATAATAGTCATATACTTGTTCAGTTCTCCCCACTTCTGTTGGTTCCCAATACAAAATCACAGAATGTTAAAAAACAAAACAAAACACAATGTATTAACTCCATGTACTCACTCTCTTGCCATCTCCCCGTCCTTGGCTTTGAAGCAGTAATCACTCCCATATACCTGTCTGTCCAGTTCCTCCCAATTGCCCTGTATAGTACATTGCTTCACAGACACAATCCAGAGCTGCATGATGATAAAAGGTGGGGGGGGCTACTTTCATGTTCATCTTCTTAGTTTTGAAACAGTAATCATTCCCATGATTTTTATGCTACCTTGCTGTCAAGACAAACTCACTAGTTCCAAGCCTTAGTCTAACACGGCTCTAAGAGCAGCTCTCTGGAGAGGAGGGACAGTCCCAACTTGTACAGCAAAGAGGAATGACTGATGGCCAGGGTGGGGGGACAGGGGCAGATCCAAGCCTACACCACAAACTATAGATATCTTGGCAACATGCTTCCTGCCTTTATTCTCAAAGAGACAAAGCAAAAGATTCAAAATATATTTTCTCCTTTTCACCCCAATAAAAAACATCATCTTATCATGAAATGATAAGATCTGACGTGTTCTTTGGAGACCATCTCTTTTTAGGCAGTCATCTGCATTAAAGCCATCTGTCAGCTCCTCTTGCTTATTAGTCATGTCCCTGAGAAACCAACTGTAGTCTCTACTAATCCTGAAAGCCATGAAATATTATTGATCAGAAATTGGAAAGGATGACACTGAGTTGCACATAGTCTCTATCTCTGCAGTGTAGAGTAAAAAAAAAAAAAACATGGAAAATTTGATTAATTTTTATGAGGATAGAAAGCCAGAATAATCACAACCATCTTTCAGTATATATATTTTTTCTATCTCTCTCCCTTTTCTTCTGGTTAGTTGGTTGGAATTTTAATCTGTTTTGTGTCCTGAAAACTGATTAGGATATATTTTCTGTCCTAAATATTTTTACTTGCTTACTTGTCATAATTGCCACGTACAAAGAGGTGATTATTCACCCAAATCATTTAATCCTAATCCTTTTCCAAATCTGAAGTTTAATCTAGAGTGTGTTTTGAAATTAGTGGGATAGAAAGAACACTGGCTTTTTAGTCTGACAGCCTAGCATTGAGATCAGTTCTTATACTAAGTCACCCTGAAATTTGGGTAGGGTATTTTGACGTGACTTATTTTTTTATATATAATTTAAAATGAAATGACCTAATATATTCATTAGTTCAGTCATTCAATTATCCACCCACCCACCTCTCCATCTATCTATCCAACCAACCATTTGTCCTTTCAAAAGACATAATTAGTAACATGGGTCAGGAAGTAGGGATAAAGCAGCAAACTCACCAGAAACTGTACCAGAAACTGTCTGTCCTTAAAAAGCTGAAAATCTAGTAAAGAAAAATAAATAGGAGATAAATAATTAAGCTATAGAGTATGTCAAATGATCATGGGGGTTATGGAGAAAAATTAAGTAGGAAGGGTGCTAGGGAGTTGTGATTGTAAGCTGAGTAAGCCAGGGAAGTCTTTCCAGAGAAGGTGGCATTTGAGCAAAGACCTAAAGGAGGTGAAGGAGTGAGTCCTACAAATACCTGGGTACAAAGTGTTTCAACCGAGGAAACGGAGTAAAATTCCTGAGGCAGGAATGTGCCTGCCACTTCAAGGAGAATCCAGGTACTCAGTGTGGCTGGCATGCCTCAAGAAAGGGCAGAGTGGCAGAAGATCAGAGAGATATTGGGGGCAGATAATGAGTTTTGCAGGCCACTGAAAGGATTTTTGGCTTTTCTTCTGGAGGAGATGAGGAACCATGGGAGATTTGGGACAGAGGAGTGACATGATTTGACTTGGGTTTTGGGTTCTGTGTTGAGAACAAGCTGTGTTGGGTGGGAAGGGAGCAGAAGAAAAGGCAGAAGCCCAGAGACTAGTTAGGAGACTATTGGTATCATCCTGGGCCAAGGGAGTAGCAGTAAGGTGGTGAACAGTAGTAAATTCTGATGGGTTCTGAAAGTAGACTTAGGTAGATTTGCTATTTAGAAAGGAAAGAAAAAGAGAAAAATTAAGGATATTTATAGGATTTGGCCTGAGGGGGTTGAATAATAAGCTGTCCAGGACTGAGATGGTAGCATGGGGCCAGATGGGGGAGGAGCAATTCAATGGGGTGAATAAAGAGGTGGGTGTTGGACTGATGAGTCTGAGATGCTTGTATAGTGTGCCTTGAAGAGGCCCACACCAGGAGCCAGACCACACTCAGTCCTTGGGGCTACGGACAAAGTAATAGTCAGAGATGATGGAACGGCCACCCCAGCTCTCGAAGTTCTTATTCCTTACAGAGGGAGCCAGGCAGGAAGACAGATAATTACAGCCAGTAGGCAGACTAGCCTAGACTGCAGGAACAAGTCATTTTTACTCAGAACTTTCCTTTAGGATACAAACCAGTAGCCCTCCATATGGTTCAAACTTTTGATCACTTATTCAGCTTTCAGACTAGGCACAATCAATATCACACCTCATCTGATTACAATCCCTTTCCTGACACCATTAGAGATAAGACTGGAAGAGACCTCTATCGCCCTACACACACTTGCAAACCACACTTTGATGGGTATGTGATTGTATGCCTCTTTGAAAAATGTTTCAAGTGAAATCAAATCCTCCTGCTGATATTTCTGACCTTCACCTTTTTGTTCTATATATTTTTGCCCAATTTTTTGCCTGAAGCTAGGAATTGTGCAGATTAAGCTATGTATTCACCAGCATGCTAATACAGAAAAGATGTTGTTTTGCTACCATGTGTGATTACCAGTGAGACCATGTATTTTCAGAAAATTGTCTAAGATTGGTTTTGAATGAAATTAAGTGGTATCAAAAATAAAGTTATGGCAATTTATTTTATTTAAGATTTATTTATTTGAGAGAGAGAGAAAGCAAGGGGATAAGGAGGAGGAGAGGGAGAGGGGGAGAGAGAATCTCAAGCAGGTTCCCTGCTGAGGGCAGAGCCCGACATGGGGCTCGATCCTCATGACCCTGACATCATGATCTGAGCCAAAATCAAGAGTCAGATGCTCAACTGACTGAGCCACCCTGGAGCCCCTAGTTAAGGCAACTTAAAATTGATGTCTAAGACTGAGTGAACATCTATAAGAATTAAAGTAATTGTGCTGGGTGGTAGATTATGGGTGTTTTATTTTTCTTTTTTCAAAGTTTTAAAGATTTAAAAGTCTATAGGAAGAAAACATTGCCATAATTGTATATTAGATTGATATCATGCGCTTGAATATTGATTTAAGAAGCATCTATTTTCTATTTAAAAAAATATATTTTATCTTCCTATCTTTCTTTTAAATTACATTGTGAAGCTAGTACACAACGTGTTTGTGCTACAGGTCATTTTTTTCCTATTTATTACTATGCCCACAGTCAAATGAGCTGACAATGAGGAAATGAAGACCTGGCTTGTCCTGACAGGTATCAACATGAGCTAAAGCCACTCATTTGGGCTTCTTTGGGTATTCTTTTCTTGCAGCTTCCTCCAAGAAGAGCCTTGGAGGGGCCATGGTAGGGGAAAATATGGGGCCAGTCCTCAGAGAGGTGAAAATGAACAAACACAAGAGTTGGGTGACATAGACCCACAAGACTGAGATGCAGTGAAATGACTGGTTGTATTGCGATAGAGGTTTGGCAGACATACCTGTCAGTCAACAATTTCATTTCCTTTAACCTCCAGGATAAGAATTAGAAACTTGGGCAAGAGTAGGAATAATAAAAATGCATCTTTTTTTGTTTCCTGGAGATGTTCTGCCCTGTGGGTTTTGGGGTTTGAGGTTTTAGGGAGTCTCTCTGTATCTGTCTTTGCATGAGGCTTGCAAGACAACTTTGACTTTGTGGACTCGACCCTGATGGGGCTCACTGCAGAGAGAGAGAGCATGTGTCGGCCGCCTAAGTCTAAGGCTCGCTCCAAGCTCCAAGAGACAAAAGTAGATGTGGGGAACAACTGTTGTTTCCATACAGCATCTCTTCTTGGTTAATAGCATCCACTTCCCTAACTGGACCTCTTCTACTCAGCCTGATTTTGTAAGAATCGGCCCTTACCTCTCTGGCCTAACGAGTGAGTGGGTCTGTGAACCAAGCATATATAATCAGTTCTCTTTGCTGAAGTTGAAAGGATGAAAGGAAGAGCTTTCTATTTCCCGTGGGCCATGACCTGCAGAGACATGACTTCAAAGCTGCCAGATACCCCACAGTGCGGAAGATAGCCGATAAGGTAAAGTCAGTGAGGACAGAAGCCAAGATGAGAAATGGGTAGAAGTGGAGTGGGTGAGATGGGGAGTGGGTATAATCTAGACAGTGAGAATACTTTACCTTATTTCAGTCCTGTGTTCCTAGAGACACTCTACTCCTTCCTTTTCGTGCTTTGGTGCTGTGATCCAGTAAATCACCTTTAATTTTTTTTTTTAATTCTTTGAATTTGTTTCTGTTAGTTTCAGCCAAATAATACAGATAATACAGGGGAATGCATACTTTATTCTAAAACTCTGAGTTCATGTTTCCAACATAGGTAGAGGCAGGTGAGAGAGAGATTGTGCATATGCCTGGAGGTTTTCTGTGCTAATTGTTTTTTCTTTCCCCTTCCTCATTCCTTCCCCCATTTCTCTCCTTCTTTTGTTCCTTCCTTCCTTTTTTCCTTCCTTTCTTCCTTTTTAATTCCTTCTCTCTTCCTTCCTTCCCTCCTTTCTTCCTTCCCCCTTTCTTCCCTCCCTCCCTCCCTTACTTTCTTTCTGAAATTGAGCATAAGATGGCAGAAGTAGATGAAGACCCTTACAGTAGCAGAGAAGAAATGGTAATTAACTGAATTAATCACATTTACTGGAATTACTAATAACTATTTAATGTATAGTGTCCAATTTAAGTGAGGATTTAATGAAGTAGAAACATTTGGGAGAGGAAGAGAGGTAACGTTAAACTGTGCCTATTACATCGTCAACACAAGCTAGATGCTCTATATCCATTACCTTGTTTAAGTGTTTATGAGAGGCTTATAAAGTAACTGTATAAATTACACATACTTTATGACCTACCTTAAGTGAAAAAGAAAACTTATTGGCTCCCATAATTGAAATTGACTAACTCCAACAGCAGAAATGGTTTTGGAGGGGCTTTATTCGGTGCTTACGTGATGTCATCAGATCAGTTTCTGAGTCAGGACCTCTGTGTTGTGTAACTCCTGTTACATGGAAAACTGTGTGAGTGGCACTCCCAGGATTGGGTAGCTGCTCCTGTTCTTTTTCCTCATGTTTCCCTTATTCTTAGACTTAACTTGGTGGATCCTGGAACCTGAGTCTCATATTATGCCAGCACCTATGAAGGAGAGTCAGTTTCCATCATAGTATGAAGAAAAGTCCTAGAATTGAGTCTTAGCATTTCTCTGCAATTCCAAAAACAGTTGAGATTACTATAGTTCCTTGGAGTCAGACATGTTGACATTAAGTCCTGACTCTACCACTTGCTGGCTCTGTGAGCTTAGGTATGTCCTTGACCTCTCTGAATCTCAGAGATGGCCAGTACCTTCCTGCTAAATTTAGTGCCAGACATTTGCTATCAGAAAATGAAAGTTATATAACCTGATTTGTTTGCTATGTCTTTTTGAGATCCTAGCCGTTAACGCTTTGGTTCAGGAGCTACAATATACTTCACTCAGGAAACTTGGTGCCTTGATTCTTCTTCTTAATTCAGATAGACTTTTTTTTTTTTTTTCAAATTTAAATTGTCTTTGATAGTTATTTCTAGCAGTAGCCAGAAGATAATCTATTGAAAGAGAAAAGGTTATGGTCACCCAACTTTTGCCTGAGAGACTTCACTCTAATGTTTTCTTTCCAACTAGAAAGAAGCTTTTATTAATTCATACTAAACTTTTCTCCTTTCATCAAAATCTGAAACTTTTGCATAATTAGAGACTCCACAAATTGTTCTAACATTGATTTCTATTGTGTACAAGTTTTATTTTAAAACATCGCCATCTTTGTTTTTCTTAGATTTTTAACTTCCTAAAGGCTGCAAAACAGTAACTAGAAATTAAAAACTAGATACCTGTTTGTCTTATGTGAAATTATACACACAGAAGGACAGTGACTATCTCCTTGCCCCTCTCTCACATCTCTACTGTACCCCTCCTGCCCATAGAAATTTCTACCTGTACTCCCCTGACAGGGCTATCTTTGGTGCTCAGTCTGTCTGGCAAGTATCTTAATGTAGGGTAACGCTCCTTTTGATAGGACTATCACAGATAGCACAAACACATATGCTCTTGAGATTCGCCCCTGGAAAATTAGAGGAAATTCAGAATTTGTCATCTTAGACTCCTTTTTTTAAAAAAATTCTTTTCCCTTTCATTTTTTAAAAATTATGTTATGTTAGTCACTGTTGAGTACATCATTAGTTTCTGACGTAGTGTTCCATGATTCATTGTTTGGGTATAACACCCAGTGCTCCATGCCATCCATGCTTTCCCTAATACCCATCACCAGGCTCACCCAGCCCTCTACCCACCTCCCCTCTGAAACCCTGTTTGTTTCCCAGAGTACACAGTCTCTCATGGTTTGTCTCCCCCTCTGATTTCCCCTGCTTCATTTTTCTCTTCCTTCTCCTAATGTCCTCCATGCTATTCCTTATGTTCCACAAGTAAGTAAAACCCTATAATTGACTTTCTCTTTTGAACCGAGTTTAGGTTATGAGAACACATACTTATCAACAAGGCTGAAGTATCCAAAGCACACTGGGAAGCTGGAAACTTCCGGAACATTTCTGTAGTTCAGAGGTGGAGACACACTTTCTGCCCACTAAGGCATCCTCCTGCGTAAACGCCTCAGGGAATCCAGTCCTGCAAGCTTGGAAGATTATCTTTCATTGTCTGTACTTCACATTCTTAAGATATAATAATATAAAAAGAGGAGATCTTCAGGCATCCTTCCCCCCACTTCTGATAGAGTTCTACATCACTGACCGTGTCACACACTTTGAAACCAGGCACATTCCTCTGTGGGGAACATAGGCAGCTTTTTGTGAGAAATGTCAGATGCTTAAGGCTTAGAGGAGATAGGAGAGCTGCCCCCAAATATTTGATATTTGTCAGGTTAAAAGTGCTCCCAAGGACTGAACTGGAGGTAGAACCAGTGGATGGAAGCTTTTATGGGGGGGGGGCAATTTAATAAGAAGTTTCCTAAGAATTGTATCTGTTCAACAAAAGAACAAGTTTCCCTGAGGTCTTCAATTAAGGGCTCTCTGATATTATTCAGGTTAGAGAGCAAAAGCAAGAGGTTCAACCTAGGGTTCATGGGCCCTGAGAATGTCCTAAAAAGAAAGGAATCAAAATAGTTTCTTGGTCCTATTGGATACACTGACATTCTGAATTGTGAAAAAAATTTATCCTGTCTCAGTCTCAGTATTACCTCCACACATTTTTTTCCCCCAAGGAGTGGAATATAAATACTCTAAAGGGCAGAGGGGATATGCAGGAAGGAAACATAAAAAAGCAAAGTGAGCCAGGTGGGCACTGGGATGAAATAGAGTCAAAGTCTGTTTGGAAGTGCTTGCTACTGCGTCCCTTCGCCGTGTGGGAATTGCGACCCAGTGTTGCCAAATCTCCTGAAGTTGCAAGAAAACCAAGAAACAGATTTATTTTTTTAAGGATGTGAAAGCTCTTGATCTTTGAAATGTTGGTAACTAAAAACATTCAAAACACAGTGCAGGACTGAGGGTAGGGCATTCAAACAAAACTTGTCTGCAAATCAAATTTAGCCCTCAGGCCACTTTCTTGTGACATCTGGAATGAGCAAAGAGATAATAAAGTGAATGAATAAGTAACTATTCTGGTCACGAATGAGAGCACAGATGAAAATTTGTGATTTCTCAGTCATGTATCATTAACTTTGTCATTGTGTCATGTAATGTCTTGGTCATGGGGCTTAGGTCTACTAAACATATCCGCTGTCCTCAGAGTGGGGCAGACGTCTCAAGAGGCAATATGGCAGTGTTAAAATATTCTAGGTACACATATATAGTCAGGGCTCTTCTGTAGAACATTGTCAACAGTGTACCATATTGGAGGTATGATAGGGCAATTCAGTCAGAGAGACTTGAGGTAATATTCCTATGTCCCTCCTCACCATCAGGTGACCATAGGAAGATCACTTAATCTACCCAAGTCCTAGGTTTGGGGTCTGAAAGATGGGTAAGATGACACATACCTCAAAATGTGGGTGTGGGTTTGAGTGGAAGGAGTTTTATGAGGTACCCAGCAGGGGGCTCAACGCAAAGCTGCACTCAATTAATTTCCCTAGATTTTTCTCTGGGATCTTCCCTCTCACTCATTTAAGATGATTTTCTATTGAAAAATATGAGTATTGTCAGAGTTCATCCAGGAAAAATAAATGAATGAATCAAACAAATAAACGACATAACTAACATAACTCATGTAATGGTTAATTTTATATATCTTGGGTGTGCCACAGTGCTCATATTTTGTCAAACATTATTCCGGATGTTGCTGTGAAGTTGGTTTTCTCGGTAAGTTTAACTTTTAAATTGGTAGACTTTGAGTAAAGCTGATTACTTCTATAATGTGGGTGGGCCTCACCCAATCAGTTGAAGATCTGAATAAAGCAAAAGCTGACTTTCCCAGAGCAAGAAGGAATTCTGCAAGCAGAGAGCCTTTGGACTCAGACTGCATACGTAGGCCATATATGTGTATGTTATGTATATTTATATCTATATTCACCCTGTTGGTTTTGCTTCTCTGGAGATTCCAGACTAATACAACCAACAATGCCACAATCTGCAGTATAAGATGTATGAAAGGGTAATTAATTCATGTAAAAAGTGGTGATGAGTTATGCAGGGGCTTTGATTTGAGTCCTGAACTGTGTCCCCCCCCCCCGGGGCCTATGGTCCTGGAGGTAGGTCCAGACTTGTCTGGTGCCAAGTGCTTAGTCTGACTTCAGTAAAAATCCCAGCTGACAGAAGACAGAGTTGCTGCTGATGCGCATTGGATGATTCACCTTTCAAATCCTCCTTCCCAGTCCTGGGGAAGAAAAAATTTCCTGCTCCTTCTGCTCTTGATACTTTATATCCTGCCACTTCATAAAATGCTCTTAACATTGCTGGGAAAGGCTGTGTGGAGTTAAGCTGGTTGGGATTACACTTGCTCACAAAGTTCTCCATGTGAAACTATGGGAGGCAGAAATTTAATTACTGCAGGAATTTCATGTGGGGTTCTTTGGGGCCTGTGTCATCATGTTTTTTGTTTAGTGGATCTCAGGAAGGGATGGTGATACTAGAGTTTTCTGGCTTATTCTGATTGTATTCAAAGTAAAAACAGGCACAGGTGATGGTCGACCCGAAATCATGCCATTGATTAGAAGCTATGATGTCACAGGGTAAGAAAAAGGCAGGACTTGTACCGTCATCACTAAACATATCCATTTGCCCCACATCCGCACCTGCAAGGCACGGACGGGAACCATTTCATAAGGTACAACCTGCGACGGGAATGGATAGTCACACAGAGCATTACTCCCACAGTAAACAGGATTGCACTGCTCAATATTTATTCTGTAATTTATGGAGACTTGAACGTCCATTGGGAGGGGGCTGGGCAGAGAGAGAGTTAGAGGTATGAAGGGGAACTTCAATTACTTTTCTTTCATAAAACAAGAGCAACCTTTCCAGAGAAGGTAGATGTGTATAAATTCGTTAAAGAAAAATAAAGGTTGGCCAGGAACTTTTAAAAAATCAGAAGAAAATGTTGAGATGGTCATCACTTGGTACCTGTAGTTGAAAGAGGGTCTGAATCTCTTATTTGAGCCATTAATGGTAAGCAGAATTCCAGACACAGCGCCTAGACTTTCATTTTAAAAGTTGCTAAAATCTGGTGGGATCAGGACTCCCTTAATGTGACGTGCAAGACCTTCTACTTACACTAGGACACCTTCTGGGTTCTCTGAACAGGGGCACCCTAATTTGGATTCAGACCTTTATTAACTGAAAAGGCCTGGAAAATTGCTCCCACTGGAAGTTTGACAGCACCCATTATCTTAAAGCAATGCCTAGTCACCATTTTTAGGTTAAAATGTTATTAAATAGATTCTTCACTCTTTCTTCCTTATGATGCTGCTTTCACACAAATTTCATCTCACATAATTCATTCCTCCATAATTTCCTCCCATTATGTCAAAATTTTTCAAATGTTTCTGTCTTAGGTTTTTTAAAAAAATTTCTTCTATTCCTTCCCAATTACCATATTTCTTTTCCTTCAAATGTTGCTCACCATTGTGGCATTAGTCTTTTAAAATATACGTATCAGAACCTTTTATTCACGGGGAACAATGATCTCCATTCACATGTCTTCTCCTATTTTTTATTTCTTTGTAAAAGTGTAAAAGAAGAAAGAAAATGATCAAAGCTGACATTGGTTTCCCTCTCTCCGTCACAGTGCAGATGATCCACCTCCTGTGTGCACAAGCCTGCACAACCCCCATTTTTCCCCACGCTCCGTCGATGGCACCCACCATTCATCAAATCACCCAGGATAGAATCTCCCAAGACTGACACTGCTCCCTTGTTTTCCAAATCCTCCATAACCCTCACTACTTCACTTGGTACACTCCCTGGTGTCTCTCCTATCCGCCTCCAACCCTGTGGTCACTGCCATGATGGAAAGATCCTAGTCATCTCCCCCCACCCCGCCCCTCTTCCCCGCAGTCCCCACAGGACTATTTCAGTTGCCTCCTATTTCTAATCTCACCTTCTCCATTTATTCCATAAATACTCTTGAGATCCCTACCATCAACTGTGTTGGGGCGCTTATCATGTTGGGCAAAACTGACGATCAGTACCCTAATGGACTTTACAGTTAATGAGGGGAGGGAAATGCGAATTACATGATCACAAAAATATGCAAGCATAGACTCTCAGCTGCCATAGTAACTCTCCCGACCCCAAAATCTCTTCACAGTGTTTAAAATCCTTCAGCGTCTCCCTGTTTCCATTAGGATAAAAATCCCAAACCTAGCGAGCCATGGCATGTGGATCCTTCATGCTCTGCCCCTTAAGGATCTTTCCAATCCTTTCCCTCAACACTGGCATCTCACATCCTTCCCCCAACACCCGACAGTTCACCAAGCTGGCGGGACCATGCCTTAGCTGCCTGCTTTTGCTGATGTTCTTTCTTCTGCTTGAATGTTCTCCTTCTTAGCTGGGCTGGAACTGATGCATTTTCCCAGACTCAACTCAAATACCAACTCTAATTTTTTGACGACTTTCTTGCCTTCCTCATATCATTTTTGTCTCTCCAACATGTGGCACGATCTACCTTTGTGTCCCTCTGTGCCTTATTTCGACGTGGGACCCACTTCTATGGGACTTCATTGCAATCGCACATTCCTATGAGCCTCTTATGCGGGAGATTAGAAAATCCGTGAGGTCGGAGATACTGTTTCATTCCTCATCTCTGCATTCTTAGGGTTCTTTCTTTCTTTCTTTAAAATTTATTTGGGGGAGAGCAAGCTAGAGAGAGAGAGAGAAGGCACAAGCAGGGGCAGAGGAAGAGGGAGAAGCAACTCCCTCCCGGTGAGCAGGGAACCCGAAGTCAGACTTGATCCCAAGACCCCAGGGACACGACCTGAGCCCAAGGCAGATGCTTAACCTACTGTGCACCCAGACATCCCTCTCAGGGCCAATTCTTATCATTGACAAGATGACAAGATGGCAAGGTAGTTAATTGCAAATAAGTACGTGAACAAGTGAAGAGCGAATGCTTGTACTGCACATATGTTTTTCATCCTGCCATCAACCCAGAAGGGTTTTCATTTATAAATGGGTTTCTATTTACAGATGGGATCATCATGTTAAAAAACCCCAGCTTACACAAGTTGTAAAGGTTGGAGCTTAGCCTTAGCCATGAGCAGGAATGAGTGATTAAAAGACTCAATGAATGACTAAGTGGATGAACTCAGAAAAACTAAAATAACTTCATGAAATTTACTTGTTCTTTTTTTTTTTTTTTCTGTTGCTGTGGAGGAAAATTATTTGTAGATGGGACAGCTCTGACTCTAACTTAATAGAAATGTAGGCAAGGCCTTTGGTCTTAACTTTATCTACAAGGAGACTGTGGTGTACCTGTCACAGGTTTTCGGGGCCGATTAAGTGACATAAGGCATGTAAGGTGCTTCTCTCGGTGGCAGGCACGTGGTCGGGCTGGGTGAATGGGAACACCTGCTCTTATCTTCAATCACGCTAGGCTTTCCCTTTTTTTCTTCTAAAGTTTTAAAAAGAAGAGTACAGAAAATAATCACGCAACCCTCCATGTAAGTAACAGCTAGACGTACATAAATTAACAAAGTGCAAATCCCTTTTACAGGTAAAGTCATAACATAGTTCTTCTAGTTGATACTGGAAAAAAAAAAAGTCATAACATAGTAACATTTTACAGTTACTGTTGAAATCTTCCCGTACCTCCCTTCCCAGAGGTAAGGCCTATCTATACTGGCCTTGAGCTGCCTTTTCCCATTACTTACAGTTTATACTTTTGTCACACACATGTGTTTATGGAAAAACAATGTATACAAATGTTTTGAAAGCTATTACAATTTGTGTGAAAGTATCATTTTTTTTACTTCTTTTCGCAGCTTGCCTTTTCACTTTACACTGTTGAAATTTACCTATTTGGGCACACATATAACTGGATCATTCATTCTGTTTTATGAATATGATATCAATTTCTTCATCATATGAACATATATTCATAAATATACATTTTAAAAAATGTTGGCTGTTAAAACAAAGCTCATTGAATATCCTGATATATGTCTTACTGTGTACATAAGCAAGAGTTTCTTTTTGTCTCTTCTCAGCTAGGATTTTGGGAGAGAATTAAAGCCTTCTGCCCTCAAGCATCCCTCATATGTAATGAATGAATTCTCTCCTATGAATCTAGAATGGAACTAGCTATGTATGCCGGGTGAATGGACAAAATTGTTACTCAAATTATTTTTTTATGGGACAGTTTTCTCATAGAACCCTGTGAGAGTAGTTATACACAGATAGGGAAATACTTGATTATAGGGTATACGTATATACAGGTTGGCTCAACCCTGTGAAATTGCCAATATGTAATCACTTTTGATATACAAAAATAACAATTTTATATAACTCAACCCACATGTCTTTAACTGAAAAATTTTGCCTAATGAGATGGCATTTTATTGTTTATGAGATGATATTTTATTGTTTTAATTTGTATTTACTGGATTACAAGAGAGTCTGAGAATCTTTTTATATACTTTCGATAATTTGTTTTTTCTTTTCTATTTATTTTAATTTTTGCTCTGCTCCCCCCCCCCATTTCTCTAACCTCTTGCCTTTAAAGATATACATGTATGTATGTGATAGTATATATCGTCTCCCTATCTTTGGGCCTTTAAAAATGTTGTATCATTTTATGCAGAAGTTTAAATTTCACTGTAATCAAAATTGTCAATCTTTTCCTTTAGAGGTTTTTTTTGGTATTATTTAAGACTCCTTTTCTTTGAGGTCAAAATACATTTTCTGTATTTCCTCTAACAGATTCAAAGTTTTGCTTTTTTACATTGTTTCTTAAAATATTTAGGGGCGCCTGGGTGGCTCAGTGGGTTAAGCCACTGCCTTCGGCTCAGGTCATGATCTCAGGGTCCTGAGATCGAGCCCCGCATCGGGCTCTCTGCTCAGCGGGGAGCCTGCTTCCCTTCCTCTCTCTCTGCCTGCCTCTCTGTCTACTTGTGATCTCTGTCTGTCAAATAAATAAATAAAATCTTTAAAAAAAAATATTTAGACTTTAAATTTTTGTGTGTGAGATGAAGTAGTAATCTAATGTAAGCTTTTTCTACCACCCCACCTTGCCTCCTCAAACCCACTCATGACTTAGAAATTAAAGACTTAATATCTGGCACACCCAGAGGGTCTGGGATCAGTGCTAAATCCCTTTTATGTGATTAGTGCCCATACTTTTTGAATATTTGGACCCCATTCTTGCCAATACTCACGATCTTCAATGTGATAGTTTAATAATTTCTTTACATGTGGGAGAAAAATTGCCTATGTTGTGTTGTTGTCTTCAAAATGGTCACCCATCTTCTTTGCTTTTTGTTCTATGGATTTTTAAGATCAGTTTATCAAATAAGTTCCACCTAAAAAAACTATTAGGATTTTTAGGAGAATGGTTTATTATTTGGATCAAAACATAAAATAGAAATGATAAATTTTTTGTCCATGTTTCTCTTTTAATCTGGTGGTCGTTTCTCCTCTCTTTTTCTCTTGTAATTTATTTATTAAAACAACAGCAACAAAACAAGCAAACATGTTTTGTGAGCTGCTGAGTTTCTCATGAAAACACAGACTGTTGGTTCCTGATTGCATTTTCAAGGCATCCTTCAACATGTTTCTCTGGCCCTGTTAGTTCCTATAAATTGCTAGTTAGAGCTAGATGATTGATCAGCTTCAGATTTGACTTTTTTTTTTTTTTCCCAGTTGCATGACTCCATCAAAGACAGGATTATAAACTTGAATCAAGAAACAGGATGTGTTGGCATGCCTGGATGGCTCAGTTGTTAGGTGCCTGCCTTCAGCTCAAGTCATGATTACAGGATCCTGGGATTGAGCCCCGCATCGGGCTCCCTACTTGGCGGGAAGCCTGCTTCTCCCTCTCCCACTCCCCCTGCTTGTGTTCCCTCTCTCGCTGTGTCTCTCTCTGTCAAATAAATAAAATCTTAAGAGAACAAAACAAAACAGAATATGTTGTTATTTCTGTTGCGTCATATTATCAGCTTCCATGATTGTTGCCTAGATCCTTAATGCAACAGTGGATGAAAAATGGTGATATTCTAATTCTATCATTCTTTCTTCATTTATTAGCTGGAATACATCCATTGAGAAGAGCGTTCCTTTCTCAACTATTACTCTGAAATGCAGTTTGAATAAACCAGGCAAGAATTCTTAACTCTTTTCCCTTTTTTATCAGTTTCCAAAACAATGGGTTACTTATGTAGTAGACCTCAAGGTGATCCTTAGTATTGTTTTTAACTCATGGCTTTAAACTTATTTGGTATGTCTTAGTCCATTTCATTATATTGTCATCACTGATGTCTAAACTGTCGCCGAACAATCATAATATCTCCATCGGGGTTGGCTTCATCAGCACATGTCCTGTGCTGTCCTCCAGGACCCCACTCTCTGGAGGGCCCTGCATTAGTCTCCTGTGCCTGCTAGAACAAATGACTGCACACTGAGGGTCTTATAGCAGCAGAAATTTAATTTTCTCACAGTTCTGGAAACCAGAAGTCCAAGATCAAGGTATTGGTTGAACTGTACTCCCTCCAAAGGCTCTAAAGGGAGATCCTTCCTTACCATTTCCAGCTTCTGGTGGCTCAAAGTGTTCCTTGGCTTGTGCCTGAGTAACTCCTGTCTCTCTTTCTGTCTTTCTCTCTTCATGTGGGACACTCCTTTCTGTGTGTCTCTTAGAAGCACACTTGTCACTGGATTTAGGGCCCACCCGATAATCCAGGATGATCTCATCTCAAGATCTTAATCACACTGGCAAAGACCCTTCTACCAAAAAAGACGACATTCATTGGTTCTGGGGGTCAGGCTGTGGGCGTATCTTTTTGGAGGGCTACTCTTCAGCCCACTATAGGCCATATGCTTGGTTTAATTTCAATGTAGCTAAATCATATCATTGTTTTTCTCTAGGGTAAGTGCCTTTTGTGTCCCATTTTAGAAAAGCTTTGACTATTCCTAGTCATGGATATATATTCCATGTTCTCTTCAAAACCGTTTGCTTATTTTTTGGCATTTAAATCTGCAATCCATCTGAAAGTATTTTTTGTGTGAAGTAGGAGATTGGGTTCTACATTCATATTTTAATATGTAGCAATAGACCTGGCACTGTTTTTGAAAGTCATTCTTTTTCTTGCACTGCAGTGTCACCTTCAGAAGTCCTATCACTGAATGTGTGCAGACGACTTACTGATTCTATCTATTCCGCGGGCCTGTGTATCATAATTGTTCTCGACATCTTTTGGCGTTACATCCCCAGTGCTCATCTTCTTCAAGTTTGCCTTGGTTTTGTAAGGTCTTTGCGCTTATCTGCACGTTTGAGAATGTATATGAAATACAGAATTTTAGAATCCTGTTAATTTGCACAATTTGGGGGGATTTTGTTTGGGAATGTGTTGTATCTGTAGATTAATTTTGACATTACCGACACATTCACAATGCTGAACTTTACAAAACCTGTCCGTGATAAGTCTCTCCATTTAGTTAGAATTTTATTTGTTTGTTGTATGATTCGTTTTCGTGTAATTATCTTTTACAATTTTGTTAGATATAACCCTAGGCATGTGATATATTTTAGTGCCACTGTAAATAGTATTGTTTGTTAAATTCTATTCTGACTCATTTGCTGTTAAACATTAAGTCAAACAGTTGCTAACATTTGCTTGCCACTTTTCTACCACTTTGATCAGTAAGGAAAGGAGCGAAACTGGTTGTAGATAACTTATTAGGGCACATATTTACATGACTTTTTTTAGCTACCCCCCTTCCCAACCCCCATCAAGTTAATGGGGGTGAGGCAGAGTGGGCCAAGGGGAATTCTGCCCACACAGGTCTGTGGGCAGCTGAGCAACACTGAACATTGGAAACTCCCAATCTTTTTTTTTCTTTTAAGATTTTAATTTTTTTATTTGTGAAAGAGCGTAAGGAGGTGGAGCAGCAGGCAGAGGGAGAAGCAGGCTCCCAGGTGAGCAAGGAGCCCAATGCTGGACCCTGGTCCAGGAGGCTGGGATCCTGACCTGAGCCAAAGGCAGACACTCAACTAACTGAGCCACCCAGAGGTCCCTGGAAACTTCCAATCTTATGAGGCTGCTGTAAACCTGCCTGTTCTCCCTGCAGGAGACAGAGATTAGGCTTATTATCCAAGAATGTAAGCAAGTGGCTCCAGTGAGATAAATCTCTCAATCTCTCTAGAATGGTATATTATCTCTTCCTTCCAAGGGCTTTACTATTCACACTTGCCTCCTTATTTAGAATGTCAGGACTATACAGAAATGAAAATATTCATGGAGAATTTTCATTGAATCTATGTAAAATCACTTAAGAATTCTAATTGTTGGTGGATTTTCAGTTGATTAATTGAATTTTCTGTATACACAATCATATCTTCTGTGAATAACGGCAGTTTTATTTTTCCATTTCCAATAGTTTAGCCTTTGATTTCATCTTGCCTCACTGCGTTGCTTGGAATCTCCAATCAAGCTTGCATAGAAACAGGGATAGTGGGTCTCCTGGTTCATTTCTCATTTTAGGGAGAAAACCTTTCATTTTGTGTGTTGTTAGACTGTTGGAGTTAACTTATGTCACGTTCAGGAAGTTCTCTTTTTTTTTAAAAGACAATAAATGGACATTGAATTTTCATGAGATGCTTTTTTTTTTTTTTTTGCCTCTATTGACAGATAATTATATAATGTCTCTACTTTTTAGCACTTAATATGGTAAATTACACTGATAACATTTTGAAAGTTAAACCACCTTTGCCTACCTGAAATACCCATTTGGTGGTGATATATTGACATTTTTATGGGTGAGATATTCTAATATTTTGTTTTGGATTTTTTTATGTGAGCTCGTAAGATAATATGTTCTATAATTTTCCAGTCTCGTAATGTTCTTGTCGGATATTGATATCAAGGTTAGGCTGCCCTCAGGAAATGAATCTGAAAGCATTTACTATTTCTCTTCTCTGTAAGTATTGGTATGAGTGTTAATTCTTTCAATATTTGAAATAGTTCACCAGTGAATGCATCCAGACTTGTTGGAGTATTCTTTATATGGTAAGGTTTTAATAATGAATTCAATTGCTTTAATGGTTACCGAACTAATTATTTTTCTTTCTCTCTTTTTTTTTAGTTTTAATCAGTTTTTTTTTCAAGAAAATTGTTCATTTCATCTAAATTTTACAATTTCTTTAAATTTTGGATGTATATTTACTATGTCCTTTCTATTTTCTTTGGGGTTGATTTACTTTATTTTATTTAGCTTCTTGAATAGAAAGGTTTTTTAAAAGATTTTGTTTATTTGAGAGAAGGAGAGACAAAGCACCCACGAGTCTGGGGTAAGGGGCAGAGAAAGAAGGAGAAGCAGACCTCCCCCCTCCCCCAGCAGGGAGACCCATGTGGAACTCCATCCCAAGACCCCTGAGATCATGCCTGAGCTCAAAGGCAGGTCCTTAACTGTCTGAGCCACCCAGGCATGCTTATTTATGTATTTTAAAGGTAAGGTCTAGGGGCACCTGGGTGGGTCAGTGGGTTAAAGTCTCTGCCTTCTGCTCAGGTCATGATCTCAGGGTCCTGGGATGGAGCCCGGATTGGGCTCTCTGCTCAGCAGGGAGCCTGCTTCTGCCTCTCTCTCTGCCTGCCTCTCTGCCTACTTGTGATCTCTGCCTGTCAAATAAATAAATAAAATCTTAAAAAAAAAAAAAAAAAGGTAAGGTCTAGGTTCAGTCTGGGGCTTGAACTTATCACCCCCAAGATTGAGAGTCTTAGGCCCTATCGACAAAGCCAACCAGGTGCCTCCAGATTGTTGATTATTTTTTAGTCTTTTTTTTTAAAGTATATTTTTGAAGATTATAAATTTTCTTTTGAGTACTGTTTTAGTTGCACCCTTCAAGTTTCAAATTTTGATAAATCGTGTCTTCATTATTATTTAATTTAAAATCTGTTCTGATGTATTTCACGTTTTGCTGGAGACGATGATCCCTAGCGAGCCATGGACTGCTGACCCTGGAGTTGCACTTGGGCAGTGAGAAGCTCCAGACCCTCCTCCCTTAACCGAGGAATGTTGGTTCCATCCACTGTTTTTGCGGTGGGGGGTATTTTCAATGTCGCACGCAGCCTTGGAGGAGTACAGTGCTGTTGAGACTCTGGGGGACTGTGTCAGTGAGGGAACCGAGGTAAGGGCTCCATATAAACTTTAAGATTCTCAGGGGTGTTTGCGGAAATGCACTCATCTTATGACGCCCTCAACAAATATCGTTAAGTTCCCTCACTTCTAAAAACTGCCGGCAACCAGCGTGAAGTGGTTTGCTGCTTTCTTCCATCTCCTTGCCCCTGTGTATATGGCCAGTTTGCAAACCAACAGTTTTCTTTTTGACTGATGAATATGTATAAGAATGCTGTTCAGTTTTCAAGCAATTGGGGATTTTCTAGTTTTCTTCATGGGATTTTTTTTTAAGCCATTTGATTGATTTTGAGCTTGACCCCGTTATGGTCAGAAAAAAAAAAAAAAACAACGCTGAAATTATTTAAATCCTTTGCAATTTGTTGAGATTTTTTTTTATGGGGCAGCATATGGTGTGCTTTGTAAACACTCCATTTTGCACTTCAAAGATTTTGTATTGTTCACTTGTTGGATGCAATGATCTACATTTATCAGTATCCTTACTGATTTTTTTAAAATCTGCTTATTCTATCCCTAAAGTTTTAAACAACTAATTCTCTTTTATTTTGCTAGATTTTTTTTTTTTCAGTTGTCAACCTGTTATTGGTAGCCAAACTATCAGGGTATTTGGAAGCTCTGTTGTTGAAGTAATACAGATTTAGAACTATTACATCTTTCTGGTGGATTGGATCATTTATCATTATAAAATACTCCATTAATCTCTGCTAATGTTCTTGCCTTAAAATTTTTTTCATCTGACTTTGTATTTAGGTTTCCATGGTGTATCTTTTGCCAACCTATTGCTTTCAACCTTTTCCTGTCCTTGTACTTCAAATTTGTCTCTTGAAGCAATTTAGAGTTAAATACTGTATTTTTAAATACTGTATTCTTAGATGATAATCTTAGTCTTTTAATGGTAGCATTAAGTCCCTTTATGCTAATATGATTATATATTTGTGTTTAAATTAGCATTTTATTTGACCTCTCTTTATGTTCCTTTTTATTTTTTTTGACTCTCCTTCTTGGACTAATCAAATATGTTTTTATTTTTCTCCCTTTATATAGTTTATTCTTTTTCAATTTCTAGAGATTAAAGCATGCATATTCATTTTGAATAAGCTAATATTACTTTACCACTTCCTTAAAACTGTAGAACCTTAGAACACTTTAATACACCCTTCTCTGTATTTTTTTATTCATGTTTTTATTTTCTTTTAATTTTTTTTTAAAGATTTTATTTATTTATTTGACAGAGATCACAAGTAGGCAGAGAGGCAGGCAGAGAGAGGAGGAAGCAGGCTCCCTGCTGAGCAGAGAGCCCGATGCTGGGCTAGATCCCAGGACCCTGAGATCATGACCTGAGCCGAAGGCAGAGGCTTTAACCCACTGAGCCACCCAGGCGCCCCTTTTTATTCATGTTTTTAAAGATTTTATCTTTTTATTTAGAGAGAGAGTGTTTGCGCCTGTGTTCCCATGCTTGAGCGCGATGAGGGGGAGGACCAGAGGGAGACGGACATGCCAGCTCTGCACTGAGCTCCTAGCCCTACCTGTGGGGCTTGATCCCACATCTCTGAGATCCTCATCTGAGCTGAAATCAACAATTGGATGCCCTCAACCGACCCAGCCACCCAGGTGTCCCTAGTTTTTTTTTTTTATTGTGGGTCTACTGGAAATGATTTTTTTCAGAATTTGTAACGAAAATGTATTTATTTTGCTGTTTATTTAAAAATATTTTTTCTGGATATAGAATTTTAAGTTGGCAGTATGTCATTCCTTTGTTTTCTGGTTTTCATTATTTCTTTTGAAAAATAGCTTTAATCTTTTCATAGTCACCTTTGAAGACAAAATTTCTTTTTTCAATTTAAATAGTTAATATATTTTGTCTTTGTTTTTCAGCACTTTTAAAATAATTAGCCTGGTTTTTTAAAAAAATTTTTTTTCAAAGGAATTTTTATTTTCTTCCCACTTCCCTCTTCTACTAACCTAAAGTAAAGATACTGTCCTTTAAACATTTTGGGAGACAAAAACTTAATTCCCTGTATTTGATGCTTAATTTGTGGGTAGATTTTTTAAAAATTCTAATATAATTTCTTTAATTGTTACTGGATAACACAGGTGTTTTATTTATTCAGGTATCAGTTTTGGCAATGTATATTTTTCTATAAAATTATTTCACCTGAGTTTTCAGATTTATTGTTAAAAATGTTCTTAGTGTTCTCTCCCTCCCTCCTCCTATATGTTCCCCCCTTTCTCTCTTTCTCAGTCTGGATTTTTTTTTCTTTTTCCTTTTTTCTTTGTTAACTCAGTTGTATGGTTATGATTTTTAAATATATTTTCTAAAACATTTCTAATAATTTATTTTGCTAGAGAAGACCATATAACTTCTGTAATCTTAGTAACTTAGTAAGCATGTAACCAACCGTAACTGTGTTAGGCCTGGGCAGATTCAGCAGAATATTTTCATATTATCAGGAAACAAAACACAGCCAATTGTATTACCTTCCTGAAACAGCACAGTTTCTTTTGTGATAGTGTGACTTATAATTTATTATAAGTAGTGACTTATAATTTATTTATTTATAAGTAGTGAGTTATAATTTATTTATTTTCTTATCCTAATTCTAATTTTATTGATCTACATTTTCATCTATATTTATTTTCCTTTTTTGTTCTCTTCTGTTTTGGGGACGAACAGGGTCATTTTCAAAAACCTGCTGTCTTAGGAGAAAGAATCCACTTTTGACCATCCCAAAAAATTAAGTAAGAAACAATAAATATGTCAAGATAAAAAATGTTTCACCCATGTTTTCAGATAAACAGATGTATACTGTAGAGATGTCATTATACTTTTCCAGTCTATTGTAGTATTTTTAGCAAAATTTATCCTGCAATTTAAATAACTCTTCCTTGTCTGTACATGAGAATCCATCGGCATTGCCTTTCTTCTCAGAGATAACTTTTTTAAATACCTAGAATTGAGATGATTGTAGGTCACAGTCATAGAGACAAGTTACATAGTGATTATTTTCCTTGGCTATGCCATCTTAACAAACGTTGTTCTCCTCATGATGCAGAAATGATCCCTTCAAGAATCATTTAGGGACTACTATCTTACCAAAACAGGAAAAATTATATTTTCCTGCTTCTTGACCTTTCTTTTCATTTTTGATTGGATTGTGGGCAATGTTATATTGATAGTTTATTTTTGTCTTCTTTTAAAAGTTTGACAGGTAAGTAAGCTATTTTTAGATTCCTTTGAGAATTATTTCAGAGCTATAGATTGTATCTAGAGGAACTTTTATTCCAAGTAGAACTTTAGTTCTACTTTTAAGGAGTGAAACATCTGGGATCTCTACTGAATCCCTGGGTGATCCCTCTACGCTAAATACCAGAATTCAGGTATCTCCGAGATTCTGGGACCTGAGAATTGTTGAACTTACTGCTTTCTTGCTGTCGGTTGTTCTTTACCTACTCTTTAATTACTCATTGGAAGTCTCAATCAATGGATCTTGATATGCGGCCACAGCCCCAAGAGGACACCTGTGGACGTACCTGGAGATCATTCTCTGCATGGCTTGCTTTTCTGCCCCACAAATCTCGCTGTGTCAGCCTCCAGCCCTTCTCTGTTTTCCCAGCTCAGTGAGAGCACCGTGACTGCTTGGATTTTTGTCTTCCTGAACCACAGTTTGAAACTTGTCTCCCTGGAGAAAGCTCGGGATATCCTGAAGCTTAGCTCATTTGTTTCTCTTCTTGTGGATCACAGACTGAGGCTACCTGTTGTTTAATAACTGTGTATAATTTCTTCATACATTTTGTTAAGTTCTCTAGTTGTCGTTGGAGAGTGGAGAGTCGCGAGTCTGATGTTCATTTCTTTGTCATGGATAGAAGCAGAACCATTAGCCAGTATAATTCAAAGTTAACTAAGAATTTATTTTTCCTTGACTTGGGGAACGGAATTCTGTTACATTCTCCAAGGATACTTGGAGTATAAAATGTCTTCCACATATGATACAATAATGTATGAACCTTAATACAATTCTTAGGTCAGACTCCTTAATGATTTCTTGCCTCTAAATCTTAACGATTGCATGAAAGGGTTTCTTTCTCCAGTGAATGACCATCCAAACTTTTTTTTTTTAACAGAAGGCCAATTGTTAGCAGTAGAATGGATATTGATTGAACTCAACTAAGTATTTCCCTTAGCAAACTATCAAAGAATTGACAAAACTAGAACTATGTTAAAAATATACATGTACAGCCCAGAGAACAGATGGAATAAATAACAGTGGAATTTAGAAATAATTTTTAAAATCCTTAGTGAATGTTTTTCTCATGCTTCAGAATTGCCAATCATACTCTCTAAATCACAGTAATATTGAACTTAAAATAAAATCTGGTTTGCATATCTTTTCTGTCTGATATGACACACTGTAGTTAACATGCCATTTGCAAAAACAAACATACTATTAAGTAAATTGGATTAGTCATCCAGATAGCATTTACCTATTTCCTGAAACATCGAAGGAGAGAAAGAGGAGTTGAAGATGTAAAATGATAACCTGGCTTTTCCTAGATCATTGCAGACCCGTACCACGCTATCATATTCCTGAGTCCTTAGCTGTATCAGTGAGAAGAATGCCAGTGTTAACTCATAGGACTCTATCGACAATGTGTTCTTGATTATCTAGTTGACTTTAGGGGGACTAAATATTGTCCTCTTTTCACTATTCTAGCACTCTGCCAAGGGCTTCCCATCATACATACTTGAAGAGTTGAGAATTGCTCTTGAACTGACAATATATTGATAACTGTTGAAGTGATGGGCTCGTGGGGATTGGTTCCTGTCTACCTCCATATCAGTCTTTTGGTCTTCCTCTCTCTGCTTCAAGGGTTTTCCTTTCTCCACTGAGACTTTTTATTCCCTTGGCTTCATAACCTTTTCACTACGTAACTCCATCCACCTTTCTGTCCATTCTCTGATGACAATTCCTGTTCTCTGATCTCTTCCTCTTTCCCTTAGTCACCCTGAACCTAGAATTTGCTTCACCATGAACTCCAGCTTTGCCATGAACCCTTTGCCTCTATTCAGGATCCATCGCCTCTTTGAGTACCCTTTGTGGGGCCTTGTGTCCTGTAACCATTCACAGAAACATTTACCAGAATGTTCAGAGATCTCAGTCCTCATGGGATCAAACTTTGATGCACTGTCTGATTTTTTTTTTCTTATGTCTGATCTGTCTTCTGAGTATTTCTGAGGAAAGTCTTTCCTGCACACTCATGTTCTCTTGTTGTAAACTGGGTCCTTACAGCTCTTTGAGCACATATTTATTCATCTCCTTTGACTGGCAACTGTATTCAGATACTGACCCTGCTTCTGAATTCATTATTCCTAAAAAATGACTTATCTATCACTTTAAAGATGGCAGATGAATGAACATAGATTTCCTCAATTTTCATTTTTCTTTGTCAATTTCTCTGCGTTGTTTCCCATTTTTTTCCTTTCTCTGTGTGTCTGAGAATTGTGGCCCTTCTCATTTTTAGGAGTAGACTGTCCATACAATGCTCAAGTCCTTACGAGTCCTCTTTTAACCCTGCTGCCATCTCAAAACAGTACTTTACCTCTGTCTCTGCTTCTTGAAAGCATAGTACACATGTACTTACTATGTCTGCTTCTTCATGGCTTGCTTACTTCTTGATCCTTTGTCACCTGGTGGGCTCTCAGTCATCCCATATGATAACCCATGGTTGTTATTTGTTATCACTGGTGCTACTCATCTTCTCTTCAGAATTTTTTTCATTCTACTTTTTTAGTGCCTGAATCTTCCCTGACTTCATGAGGGAATCCGTGATGGCTGAGAACACCAACAGGCTGCGATGAAATAGGCTGATTGTATGGATAACTGTGGTGCCGACTGGGTGTTGGAGGTGCAGGCTGTTAGGTAGTCTGGAAGACCATCCGCTAAGGTAAATTTCAAATCTGAGGACGTAAAGGAAGGATCATAATTGAAGTTACCGAGGCAACAATTTAGAGCTAGGAAGACTTTATCACAGCAAAAGCAGCTGGAATTGGGCAGGAAATGTGAAGTTGGGGGAGATCATTCTAAGTGACAGCTTGCACATTGGTTGGTGTTTGACGATTGCCTTTGTGAGCTGGCAGAGGCAAGATAGTTGGAAAGGCCAGACTGGTTTTAAGGCCATAGGTGTATCTGCCACTTGACTTCTCTGAGACTCTGTCATGGGCAGGGTTGGGTGGCTTCTTATATTTTCCTAGTGGAACTCCATGAGGTCTAGTGCATTTTTAGAATAAGACTAGCTCCCAGATAAGTCCTTTAGTCCCTATGCGTTTGGTTACTTCAAGCATTAGTGAATTAAAAATTGCTATCACTGCCTGATCTGGGTCCCTATTTCTGGTCGAGTGGGCTGAATTTGGGTCTATGTATTCTTTAAAAGACAACCAAGAGAGACTGAGATCAGGTTAAGGTTAAGTTGCAGACAGTTTGTGATCAATACTACAGGCTCACAGGGATCTCTCCATTAGCACTTCAATTGAGGATGCTGTGTGCATCAAGGAGGTATACCAGGGAAGGGTGTCATCCACACCAGGGAAGGGTATCACCCATTACAGATCTGGGCAGTGGTGGGAGATTGAGGGATTGAGTTAGATGGCTAATTGGGCTCAGTGTGAGGTTTTATTCTGCAACACTTCCTTGTGTTCTTGGTTTCTCTATTAGAGGTAAGGCCCTGATTGACTCATTCCAAAGATCTATAAAAGCTGGTCTCTACTTCATTGGCAGAAACTAGCATTCAGTGATTGGGAGTCTCTAATGGAACCGGATTGTGTCACCCTTTACCCATGGGCAGCATTTAAATGTGAATGATGTGTTTTTGTGTGTTTAGTGTTTCATGATTTTTTTTTTCAAAATTTTGCAAGCATTTTCTGTATTATCATTGTGCTCTTTGATAGCAATAACCGTGATTTCTTCATTCAAGTCAAGATTTATTGTAGCTCTGACAGCAAGGACTTTTGTGTTCCATTGGTCATTGTGGACATGGTGTTTGTGTGCACGAGTGTGCTCTGATTTGATCAGAGGTAAAGAAAATAACATCACTCTCTAGTTAAGCACACAGGTGAACCTCCATTTTTGAATTTTCAGTCTTTGTGTCGGTTCGTTTCCTTAGTAAATACTATTGCACCCCATTACATTACTACACAGTCACATGAAATGACTATATGACTGTTTGATTGCCCAGGGCTATCTAGTGGTCCCATTGGATTATTTTATGTACTTGGCTTAATTTCAGTCTTTGCCGGTAGTGCTGTTGGTTTTCCTGTTCCCTTTCCCTCACCATAGCCTTGCGTTAATTTGATTACCCAAGGTGGCTTCCTTGAGAATACTATATACAATAAGGTAGATTATTAGCAATGGTTTTTATTTTTTTTTAAGATTTTATTTATTTATTTGACAGACAGAGATCACAAGTAGGCAGAGAGGCAGGCAGAGAGAGAGAAGGGAAGTCGCCTCCCTAATGAGCAAAGAGCCCAATGTGGGCCCCGATCCCAGGACCCTGAGATAATGACCTGAGTCGAAGGCAGAGGCTTAACCCACTGAGCCACCCAGTTGCCCCAGCAATGATTTTTAAAATCATTTGCAGGCAAATTGCTGTATCAGTGCCCCATAGCAATGTTGACTAGTTCTATTCTTCACAAAGTCCTTTTTATTCCTCCAGAAATAAGTCATAACTCTTAAGAACTTTGTCTCTAAACTAAAATATGAGCCAGCAGGCATTATACTAGAACACCCTCCAGGTTAATAACATTATTTCCATCATAATGGGCCTGTACATTTAACAGTCATAAGAAAAGGACCCATTCCTCATCTCAGAATTGTGCTCCAGTCTTTTCATTTTAAGTTTCTCGCTCTGTTGATGAGCATGAAGTTTGTGTTTGAACTAAGAAGGACATTTCTGTGGACATTTCTTTGCTCCCTAATCCTTGCATGAGCTGCTCATGTCAGCCATGCTATCCTGACTCTTAGTTTATTGCCTTCGTTTGTCCAATCTTGCTCTTTCATTCCCTTTAAAACACTTAATCCTTGAAATCACACAGTTCTGCTCCTACTGTCCTTTCCATATGAAAGGATCAGAAAACTCGAGGTGGGAATATTTTCATTTTTAGGACAGTCTTTGGGTATCAGTACAGCAAAGGTTGTAGTCACAATAATGTGCAAAGTTGGGATGGATTAGATTAAATTTCCTTAATTTGGGTTTCTTGGGCTCTCTTCGGCTCATGGTGGGCAGAAGGGAGAACAACTTTCTTCCCTAGGTTGGGACCCCATGTCAGGCAAAATATATTTCTTCTGCTTTGGGGAGTAAAGACTGAGAGAATTTTAATTTGCCTCAAGATGGCTACCAGCTTGTGCCTAGTGGGAAATTGCATTTTTGACACTTTTGTGACGATCAGATCCTGCCTTGAATTGCTTTCTAACAATGGGTTCCATTTATTGAACTCCTACTATGATCCAGATCTATATAAAAGTGCTTACCATATGTAGCAGTTGTGAATTTTAGTCTATAACTCAAATGTGCAAACACAGATCTATTTTATCTAGATGTAATTCACATATCATAAGATTCACCCTTTTTAAAGTGTACAACTCAGTGGTTTTGATTATTTTCACTAAGTTGTACAATCAACACCACTATCTAATTCCAGAAAATTTTCATCACCCCAAAAAGAAACCCCATACCCATTAGTAGTCCCCTGTATTTCCCCTTCTCCTCAGACCCTGGTATCCACTAGTCTCCCTTCTGTCTCAATGGATTGTCCTATTTTAGATACTTCATACAAATTGATCATATAGTATATGAACTTTCATGTCTGGCTATTTCCACTTAGCATAGCTAGTTCATTCATGTGGGAGCGTGAATCAGTACTCCATTCTTTTTTATGGCCAAATAATATTCCATTGTATGGATATAGCACATTTGTTTATCCATTCATCACTCGATGGACATTTGGAGTCTCTCCACATTTTGTGGAAATGGATAATGCTGCTATGAAAATTTGTGTACAAGTTTTTGAACATTCATGTACATATGTTTTCATTTCTCTTGGGTGAAATGGAATTTCTGGGCCATATGGTAACTACGTTTAACTTTTCAAGGATCTGCCAATGTGTTTTCCAAAGCAGCTGCATCATTTACATTCCCATCAGCAATGTATGAGGGTTCCAATTGCTCCATATCCTCACCAATATGTCATTATCTTTATTATAACCATCTTCATGTGTGAAGAGGTAGCTCATTGTAGTCATGTGTGAAGAGGTAGCTCATTGTAGTCCTGTCCCATTGTATGTTCTTCAAGTCAACTTACTTTCTATTGTAAGCTTTCATCCTGCCAGGCTTAAGCTCAGTGATTTTCAGTGTTTGCTAACTGAGGTCACATCAGGATCCTGGGAGACTTAAACAGTATGTGGATTTGGGCAGGTGATGAACAAAGGGGTCTGGTCACTTGAATTACCCACACACACAACACCTAAACATCCAGCAGTTTGGTCCACATGGTCAATATATGCACCTTTCGTGAGGTGGCCAAGGTTTCCATCTGCATATGCACATCAGGAAGCCATGCATTGCTTTGTTTTACTCTGACCACAGTGGGCCTTGAGTGATTGAGCCTGAGTATATGTTCCCCACTCCCCTAGGATCTCTCTGGTTCTCCTCTAATCCAAGGGAATCTAGCCTGAGAGAAATTTTTTCCCCTTTATGTTTCTTCCACCAGAAAAAGTCTTTTTCTTACCCCCCTACCCTCAACTCTGGGGGTTAAGATTATATAAACAAAAACAATGAAGACAAATGATTTAAAAGCAAAAAAAAAAATAAAATAAAATAAAAAATTTCTGCCATGCTATATGCTTCCTCCTGGGCAATAAGTATAGAGCCCACTTCTTGCTTTTGTGGGAGGTGGGGAGGAAACATTTTAAGGTAGATTAGGTCTTCATCTGGCTTCTTTTAGACAATACTAGGCAGACAGCTACCTAACCCCTAGACAACTAAGGTTTGCCATCTCAATATGTTATCTAGTCACTTAGGCAATTTATAATTGAATTCTTAAAACCTCAGAAGTAAGGATTATCACCCTGTTTGCAGGTGGGAAAACTGAGAGTCTCAGAGACTAAGTAGCATTTTAAGCAGATAATAAACATTGGTGTAATGAATTGAACTTAAACAGGGTTACATAGTTCATACATGATAAAACTGGGAATCGCACTTGAAAATTTCAAGCTCTCCATTCAATGTCAGTATTTGAAATTTGAACTTATTGAAGAGGTTGGCTCCAGATGACTACTTGCAGTCTAATAGTGAATTTTGTTCCTGGATTCCCTAGACAGTAATAGTATTTCTTCTTTTTTGTGCTGAAAACAAAGAAAATCAGTTGTCCTATAGACATGAATCAGCAGGCTCTCGTGTACTGCTTCAAGTCAGGAGAAGTGTAACCAGTCGTGGTGTAAAAGCCATGGAAGCTGGATTTTTGTTGTGGGGTGGTAGTTGTTAACAGTCTCCTAAGAACAAACTTCGGCACCAAGGCTTGATTTGCAAAAGGGTGAGTTGAACCCAGTGTGGGAAGATCTGAGTGTGGCAGGGGCACCATTTTCCATTTGAGGGGAATCACTATCCTGGTCACTGGAATTGGGGATATTACTGTTTTCTGAGACATTTTCCTGTTCCCATCCTTCCGATAGCTGTGGCCTGAGAGCTGTGTCCCACTGCACGTGGTTCAGAAACCACACCCTCGCCTTAGAGTTTACCTTACCCACAGGGAGGCCACATATTATTTGCAAATCGGTGAATTGACCTTTGCACATCATACCTTTTCCTTCAGTACTTTTATTCCACGTAGTTCCAAAGGCCCTCCTCTGCCTGTATATCTCCCTGATTAAAATGTGTGGTGCACCTGGGTGGCTCAGTTGGTGATGGCAAGGTCCTGGGATCCAGCCCCACGTGGGGTTCTCTGCTCAGTGGGGAGCCTCCTTCTTCTTCTCCCTCTGTCCCTTCCCCATGTCCTCCTCATGCCCTCTCTCTCAAATAAAAAAACAAAATCTTTAAAAAAAAATGTACTCCTCAAAGTGTTATCATCAGTCATTCACACCTTCCATCAATTCATCTAAATTTACCAGGGGTATATTTATATTTTGAGAAGCTTTGTCTTGAATCAGGGGGGAAAAGACTTTTATTTATTAATACAATTTTAACTTCATGGAGCAGACTACCTTGTGGTTTGATTTTCTAAAAATGGGGCTTATGTTGGGGATTGTGATGAATGCTGGTATTTAGAGAAGACTTTAGTCCAAGCCAGGAGAGAGCTAATGCTTTATATGTCTTACCTCATTTAATAAGAACAGCCCTTAGTTGTAGGTATTATTGTCATGTTATTTTACAGATGAGGACATTCAGGCTTAGCAATACTAAGTGGTTTTTCCAAGGTTACTTGATTAATAAGTGATGGTGTTAGAAATTAGATGCAAGGATTTCTAACTCCAAATACTCTCTGTAGTTGGCTGTTGTCTCCTTTCATGCTTGCTTTTGCCATCTCAAAATAGATCAGAATATTGTACCTGGAAACTAATGAATCCCCAGGAAAGAGCAACTGTGGATCAGGTAGAAGAGGTGTTACATATTAAAATTATATATTATACAAAATTATATATTATATATTATATAAAATTATTATATATTATATAAAAGAGTTATATAAAAGTTACATATTATATATATTATATAAAAGAGTTATATAAAAGTTACATAAAAGAATATTATTATAAAAGAGTTATGTAAATACCTATTATGACTGAATGTTTGTGCCCCACCCCCAAATTCATATGTTGAACCCCTAACCCTCAAAGTGATGCTATTTGGAGGTGGAGCTTTTGAGAAGTGATTGCGTTTAGATGAGGTCATGAGGGTGGAACCCCAATGATGGGATTAGTTTCCTTATAAGGGGAGGAAGCCACCAGAGTTCTCATCTTCTCCATGCAAGTATTCAGCGGGGAGGCATCTGTCTGCAAGCCCTCACTATGAACTGAATCTGTCGACACCTTGATTTTAGACTTCCCAGCCTCTAGAGCTGTGAGAATTAAATTCCTGTTGTCGAAGCCACTCAGTCTGCAGTATTTTGTTATAGCAGCCTTGGCTGACTAAGCCAGTGCTCCATCCTAAAATATCACCAGCCCCAAGTTCCTCTTTTCTCCCCCAGGGAATCAATTAGGGTTGTATTCCGGGTGCCAGAAGGCTTCGGATTTCAAGAGTTCACATTCCCATATGCCTGCATATTTGTGTGTGTGTGTCCATATCAGAGACTATCATGCCTGTAGCCCCTGCCAGCCAGCTACCTGCCATTGTAGCTGGGATTAATAAGAACCAGTGCTGAAAAATGGGCACAGACTGCCCTTCTCAGGCACGAGGAGGAAGAGGATGAAGGGAATACGAGGACCGGTGTGATGTGTACCCTGAGGCTGCCCTCTACCCTACTGAGTTGTCTTTTTATTTTTTTAATTATTTTGAGGAAATATTTTTTTTTTAAGATTTTATTTATTTATTTGACAGAGATATAGTGAGAGAGGGAACACAAACAGGGGGAGTGGGAGAGAGAGAAGCTGGCTTCCCGCCAAGCAGGGAGCCTGATGTGGGGCTCGATCCCAGGACCCTGGGATCATGACCCGAGCCAAAGGCAGCCGAAGGTTTAACAACGGAGCCACGCGGGTGCCCCCTGACTTATCTTTTGACACAGACAGTTGCCAGGGTAGTCCGAGGGCTGACAGAAGTAGGAAAATTCTGTGGACCTGTCAGGGAGAAGGGTCGTCTTCCTTGCAATGATGAGAGTAGAATCTGTCATTAGTGCTGTGATTTATGCCTAAACAGAGAGTTAATCTGGGGAAAGGCAATGTAATTATGTATTATTGTATTGTCATCCTTTCTTTGTTTTGGTTTCTTCTTTTCATTCCACAGACAGACTCAGTTCTTCCCCATCCTACAGAAAACTCTTTTGTAGGCTATAGATTTATTTTCCTTTTCCATAATTTCTCCCCACTCACTTACTTCTCTTTGGACTCCTTGTCCCCTTATAATTGGGCTTCTGCTTTCACCGTTCTATTAAGGTGTATTTCAGTGAGAGTGTTCAGAAACAAAGCACAACCACACTCCCAATAGGTAAGTCCAAAGGACATTTTTCCAAGTCATGCCACCACACCATCTGTAGCATTTGGCTCTGTGGGTTGGACTTCCCTTGAAATTCTGGTCTACCTCATATGCTGCAGTAGTACTTTCTTCATTCTCTTTTGTTCACCACATTCATTTATTTATTCATTCTCTCTGTTAGTTTCCTGGGGCTGCCATTACAAAATAACACAAACTGGGTGGCTTAAACAACAGAAATTTATGATCTAACAGTTCTGGAGGCTGGAAATCTTAAATTAAGACTGCTCCCAGGGTTGCTCCTTCTGAGGGCTGTGAGGGAAGGATCATTCCAGACTTCTCTCCTTGGCTTGTAGATAAACATTTTTTTTCTTTGTGAATCTTCATATTGTCTTTTTTCTAAGCATGTCTGTCTGTCTCTGTGTCCAAATTTCCCCTTTATATAAGGACTGCAGTCATATTGGATTAGGGCCCACCCAAAGGATCACATTTAACTTGATTACCTCTATAATGACCCTTTCTCCAAATAAGGTCACATCCCAAGATACTAGCAGGACTACAGCATGTCTTTTTTGGGGCGGGGACACAATTCAACTTACAACATTTAACCAACTTGATTTGGTTGAATGTAATTTGTCTGACATGTTGAGCTGGGAGTTTGGATCTGAAATGACCTAGTACCTACCTTTGGAGGGATTCAGAGTCTAGTGGGGATACAAACTTAGACCAGGTTTTCTCTAGAGCTTGCCAGGCAGTGAATTAACATAACCTGCTGGCTGGCTCCACAGTCCAACCCTGGAGAGTTCCCCAAAGTAAAGGAAGATCTAGGGTTCTAAAGAATGAAAGCAAAGACTGAGAAACCCAAGGAAGAGGGTTGGTGATTCTGACATAAAGTGTCCTAAGTGACAAAGGCAGAGAGAAGCCAGGTGGAATAGTCAGGGAGAGTCACAGGTGTATCCCTTTCTCTCCATCACACTGCCTGGAATGGCTAATAGGCACTTTTTTTTCCATCACAGTGGGATAGGAAAACCTTCCAACATCAGCCCAGTTAGTAGGGTAGAGGGGATTATGGGATAATCTCAAACTAGGAGAAGGGTGGTTTAGGAGCAAGAACACCAATACAGGCTAATTGGCTTACTTTTAGCTATTTTCTTCTTTTACCCCTTCATCCTTCATATCTTTAGGCTGTTATAGCTAGAGGTTTAAATCTTTCAGAGAAAAGAAGTGCTTTGAGCCAAAAAATGGAGTGGTTTCACCATTTAGAGGCTGAACTTCTAGGAATATCCCTTCAGGACTTTCTACAGTGTCTTCAGTGTTGTCCCAGATGGCCTTAGGACTAGATTGTTATAACATGTTTGGCACAATATGCTTGAAAACGTAAGTGTGGAAATACTTGGAGTTGGAATAAATATTAGCATGGAATTTAGTGGTTACCAAACTCTACAGAGGCTCATGGCTTCCTGTGAAACCCTAGGGATGGGCTCGTCATCTGCCCACCTCAATTCACTAGAGGTGCTTTGGTTGAGAATGGAGTGATTGAGTGCACAGACTCTGGAGCTGGGTGCTATCTAAATGTATGGTTCTTTGACCTTGGAAGAGTTTCTTAACCTCTGTTTTCTTTATTTCTTTCACTGTAAAATGGAATTTATAACCGGACTTACCTCATAGGGTTTTGTGAGGATTAAGATGAGGGAAATTATACATGAAGCATTTAGAATCAAGATTCCTGCAGAACATATGCTCAGTGAGCATTGTTGTTCTTAGGATTTATTTCAGATAATGGGACTTGGGGGATGATTTGGCTTGGCAAAGGAGTTTTTAAGCAAGTTTAGGACTTCTGCTTTAATTCTTTCTGTAATTTCACAGATGGAAAGATCATGACTCGCCCATAATCATGCAGTTAGTAGAGTGCGAATAATTTCTTGGAGCCCTGACTCTCAACAAGGAGCTCTGTACCCTCTCCCCACCCCACTTCCCACCAGCTGTTTTGGACATCCTAGCTCCCTTCCTGTGTTAGTCATTACTCCTGGGTCACAAGCAACAGAAGACAATTCAAACTGGCTTAAACAGAATAAGAATTTATCTAGCTTTGGTCACCCTCGTATCCAGGTCTACTAATTCTTATCTCCTTAGCATCTCCTACCCTCTTCCCAGTGAAAGATCTTTCTTCCTAATTATGGGAAGAACCCAATGACGCACTCATGGTCTTATTAGTCCTGTGTGTGGTGTGTGAGCCCATTTTTAAACCAATTATTGTGACCAAGAGGCCCACAAGCTCTGGCTAGGAATGGATCAGAGGCCCGATCCTAGAGCTAGAGGTGGGTAGGTGAGTGCTTAGCACACTCTACAGTGACTCTGAGCGCAAGGGAGGATGATCCCAATGGAGAACTAGGAATAGGGGAATGATTTCTGGAAAAGGAAAAACAACACAGGTCCTCATTTCCAAAAATTGACTTAATCATCAAAGAACTGAATACCTCAGAGTAAGCACTCCTGTAACTTACAAGAGCTGGGCCATTTCATTTTACATTATCAAACCATTCACTCCTTGTTCAACCCAGGTCACTCCTACCCTTTGCTCCCGGGGGTGGCTGCCATGTCTTTTCTGCCCCCTTGGCTCTGCTGGTTTCTTGTTCCTTTCCCTTTTTTGGGGGTAGGAGCAGAGGGGGAGAGAGAAGATCTTCAGCAGGTTCCACACCCAGCATGGAGCCCAATGAGGGGCTTGATCTCACAACACTGAGATAATGACTTGAGCCGAAATCAGGAGTCAGATGCTTAACCGACTGAGCCACTCAGGCATCCCATCTTGTCCTTTTCCTTTTAACCAGAGACTATCAGGAGGGTGCTTTTCAAAACAAGTATCTAAACTTTGGACTAGGAAGGTATGATTGGTATGTAACATTTTAGGTGATAATATATTGCCAACAACTTCCCATGAGTCTATCACTTTTTAGTTACTCTAAGGTTTTATAGGCGAGATAAACAGGACACCAGGCGAGGTAGGCGCAAGGCAAGATTTATTAAAGGCACTCTCCGGCGAAGTTTCAGGGCTCAGGAGAAGGGGAGCCAGGAAAGTTGCACCAGGAGGAGGTGGGCACCCTCGGGTGAGGTTCCTCCACTCCGGAAAGGGGAGTGGGGGAAGTCTCACTGGGAGGGAGTTGGCGGGGGTCTTTAATCTGTTTCCTGCATAGGTATCGGGTTACCTATGGAGACATGACCTGGGCATACATTCTTTTGGCGGGAGAGTCAAGGGTAAGGAAAGGGGTGGGAGGAGGCTGGAAGACTGCGGACCAGGCGGTCATTTCTCTTGTTCCTCCTGCACTCCCGGAACCCGCTGACCCAACAGTTACGAGAGTCAGTGTTGGCCCTTAGAGATCCTATGGGAATATAGCCTGTCCCATGTGACCGCTAAGTGGGGTGAGCTACAGGAATATGAGGCCCCAGTGAGCTCAGGCTGCCTTTTCCATCCTGGTGCAGTTCTAACTAAGACACGGGCCTCTCAGGCCCTGAATAACCCCAGTCTTGGAAATTGCACCTCTCCCCATGTGCCACCATCCCAATTAGCGTGACTTGAAGCATTCCAGCTACAGTTTAGAAACTCAGGCTTCAGGGAAAGAACTACAGAGACTTCCTAGGGAAGGTCCTCATTTGTAGAATTTTCTCTGCCTGCCCTGATTGCAAAGCCCCAGTGAGAAAACCTTCGTTTTGTTATGGGGAGTTACTCTTGCTAATATAGGCAGTCAGTGTTGTTTTCAATCTATTTAAATTAAACATTATTTTGTACTGGCTCCCTGAAGAGTCTGTATCACACACACAAAAAAGCACCATTTCATAAATCTAATAAACAACTAAACAAATACATGCCTTTGTGCATTAATATCCCTGGGAATGGCTGTGTTTTCCTAAGTTTGTTCTATATGATTGCAAAGACAGCTATTTCTACTTATTTGTGCATGAGGAATTCCTGTTTCCTTGGAAGTAAAGCCAAAGGCAGACATTGGCTGCTTCTCTGCACATCTCTATGTGTACACAGGGATCTATAAATATGAATGCTCCTACTTCCAGAGTTTGAAAATAAAACGACCAAATATTTTTTGAATGAAACTGGTCTTGCTTTTAATTCATACCAGCTCTCTGGAAAACATGCTAATAAAACCACTGTCACCATCGCATGTTTCTTTGGAAACATCAGTGTAATTAGCCCTTTCAGGAAGGGAACAAAACTGTATTGGAGACCTCAGTACGCCGAATACAGTATCTAATTACCGTGATGGAGGTTTTTTCCTTTTGCTTGGATTTCCTGGCAAGTCGTTATTTTAGGCCGTTGTTCCACCTTGTGAAGATTGTGATAGTCTTGGCATAAATTTCGCCAGGTGGAAGAGAAACCTCCAATCTTGTGGGTTTTCTTTCTTTCTTTCTGTCTCTCCCTCTCTCTCTCTGTGTCTCTCTGTATGTCTTTCTGGTCTTTCTTTCCTTTTCCTCTTCTTTCTGGTAAGGTATTCTTAGAAGTAATCAAAAGGGCTACGTGTTTAGAGGGTTACCCCTGGAAAGTCAGGAGTCCCTTCAGAGCCAGGCTCTAGACAAACATTTCCATCTCTTCCCTTTCGTCTGTATCCCCCAAGACACCCAGGCCCTTGAATCTCCTCTTCCCCATGGTTGGACTCCCTTCTGCTCCAGGTAAGGATTCTATTGGCGTGGGCTTTCAGAGTAAAGAGAGATCTTGGAGGAATCAGGGAAGGCTTGTAGAGGCACCTCCTGGAAGATTTGAGCTAGAATCCTTACCCTCTTCCTCAGCCAGCTTTTGTCTTTTCAGCTTTGTCTATCGGATGAAGTCTTTTGTCCCTTGTGAAAAGAATCCCTCTGTGAGCAGGATGGGGGAAACTATTTGTGAGTTAGGAGTCTTTCTCTGGGGGAAAGGGATGAGGATAACAAATAACAAAAGCATCATAAATACAGCTGGTGAGAGCTGGGATTTCCAGGTGACTGTGCTGGTGCTCCTAGGGGCTCCTGGGGTTAGGAGTTAATACCCCTCCTTTTGCACCTGACTCAAGGACTAGCCAGAAGCAAGACTTATTCTGGCTGATTGTAGTCTCTCTTCACTTCCTGATGTGCCCCCAAAACATGAACTTAGTTGAACAATGAGGCTCCTCAGTACTCCAGTCTCATTTCACCCTCACAATACCTAAAGTACCCCTGATCCTATTGTGTGAATTTTCACTCATTGCCATAGCCTCAAAATGAACACCCATGCTACAGACTGCGGACTGTTGAGGAAAAACAAACCAGTTGGGAACATTTGCACTTGAATTTCATTTATAGGGCCCCACTCCTTTAAAGTTCTCTTTGTAATTATTTTTCCTCAAATATGTCCAAGTAGTGCACACTTTTAAAATTATGTTTGAAACCTGTCTTGAGACACAAAGTACCATCAATAGTGATTATCTTTCTTCTGGAAATGGTAATAGGTATCAATAAGCATGTTTTCCAACTGGGAGCTTCTGAGGCACTTGGGATAAATCTGAAATAATTTACCATGGTTCCCCAAGATGAGCACGGGGCCCCGCCTAGCACTTAGACTCTTCTTTGTTCTTCATAACTAGTGCCCACGGTTTTCTTTCACTGCCTACAGTCTACTCTACTTCGCTTTGCTTCTGGGAGTACATGCTGTTTCCTTAGCCTGGAGCACTCTGGGCCCCATCGATCCTCTGAGAAACTTCTTCCCACTTTGCAGATTTCAACTTTGACATCACGACATCATGTCCTCTCCCTTGTGAGCTATGCCCTGAAGAGATACTCTGGACCTCTTCTTCCATATTTGTGGTTGTTTTTTCAGTATCTTTCTTTGTCAGTGGATGAAGTTTCCTGCGGGCAGGCGCTGTGTATATTTTTTTCTCGTATTTGCAACTGTCAGCACTAGCCTTGACATACAGTAGTTGCCTAGTAAATCTGTGTGGGAAATGTAGGCCTGTGACAGAATCAGGAATTTACTGTATGCAAAACTTCGGGGTAGAAAGTCCTCTTTTCTGTTGTCTTTTAAAAAGTGCACACACTAGATTCCGCATCATTTCTTTGTGAGTGATAGAGGACAGGAAGTGTGAACAAATCTAATAAATGAAAAACCGTGGTGTCATTTGCAATGTAATTAGCTCAAAATAGGCTCCATTTTCTTTCAGGCATGACCTTAAGCCTCATGGATTGCTCACACTGCCTCCTGGTCGTTCTTTCCAAGGCCACCAGTGTGAGACTAGGAATAAATACTTCAAGAATGGGCTTTGGCTTCACATTCGTCCTTTTCTCTGGTATGTGTTGGAAACACTGATCTTACTGCCTCTTACCCTCTACCCTCCAAACTCCAGGATATTCAGTTAGGTCTGGATAGAGTGTTCCAGAAGTTTTGACCGGAAAGTGAAATATAGACTGAACAAAGAATGCTTAGTTCTCATTGATTTGATTGTAATGACACCAAGCTCCCAGGAGGTCTAGAACATAAGGAAGGAGAACTTTACAAATCCTGTGTGTGGAATGTTCATAGCCTGAGGTCTTGGTAGGCTTGTGTTTCCATGCTGACCTCTTCTACAACAGCTGCCTTGCTCCAATCCCGGGAAAAGGGCTGGGGGCCCTGGGCTTCCTCTTTGCTGGATGACGAGCCATCCCAGCTGTAAAAGGGTCCAGTTCACTCCTGATTTAACCTTAATGCTTTCTGAAATCTTTGCTGTGTACTCTTGGCACCATCAGAACTTTTCATTAGTACTGCAGTTTTATTTTGGACCATTAAATTGTTGGAGTTCTAATCAGCGTTTACAAATTATTTTATTAACTTTTTAGCTTCTAGAGTGTCTTTGAAGCTTGTGAGTCTTGGGTAGTTTGAATAGAGCCTTAACTCTCCATAGACAGTGTTCACACTGAATCAAATGATGTTTTTTAACAGAATGTTACACCTTTGAAAATTTACATAGGAAATAATTCTTTGATCAAATTAAGGACATGCATTGTAATAATTTACTTGGATACCACAAAACTTTGCAGCAATACGAAATCTTCCTTTTCATTTCTACTCCCTGCGTTTTCCCATCCCAGCTTATCCCGGTATTAATAACTTCCATGGAAACGGTGAAGTCTGGAACCGATTTATAACTTCATCAACTTCGCAGCATTTACTGAACTTGCTCAGAGAAGTTAGACTCTTTTCAGGCTTAAAAAAATACACTTTCAGACAAACATTAGTTTACCAGAAAAGCATTTGCTAGGGATGAAACCCATCTACACATTATGAAACATAGAACAAAAATTTCTTATGTCCTCCTATGTTCCTGAATTGGTTCTAGCCAAGGAAGGTCAAAACAACAGCTTTGAAGATAACCAAGACAGGGCACAGGGTCTGTTGATGAAGTCAGGAGCCTTCTGATTGAATGAGCTGTCGTTTGGAGCCCTTAGAGTTTCCTGATCCTCAGCACTGGTTAAACATTGCCTGTCCTAGGCAGCCAGCAGCAGTCCTAGGTCTTAGAAGGCTGCAGGGTGTATAGGTACAGTCCTTGCCCAAGGAGCTCACTGCTTCTAGTCTTCTGAAAACATTCAGAGTAGGCCTTTTGTGAGCACAGGTCGTGGGGTTGTAAAATGAGGTCACATACGGCAAGGTTCTGAGAATGCCCGACACACAACCTCCCTGGGTTACTCTAAAGGGCGTAACACCATTTTAGAGATGAAGAAAATTTTGGTTTATGTTTGGAAACACAAGCTTGAGGAATATCTCAAAGTGAATGTCTAAAGTTGGCAGCTGCTTCTCTGGCCTTTGCTTCAAGTCTCCTGTCGTATGAGTTCCAGCCTCTGAATTAGCTCATTACCAGACACTGGTGTCTGGGTTATTACTTCACCCCTTTTTTTCTCATTTTAATCGTGACAGAGTGCAGCCAGACTGCAGGGACAGTTCCTTAGTATAAGGAGGTCAATTTAAAAAAAGAAAATCAAAATGTTAAAGAAAAGTACTTTTTTTTTTTTTTTTTTGACTTAACGGAAAATTCAAGTTGTGCAAGGCCTTTAGAAATTAAACAATTGCGTAAGTTTGTCAGTGTCCGGATTTATTCATTCATACCCTGCTTTTTTCTAGAATGATTTCAAGTAGATAAAGCAATACATGAAATACATCAAAATAACAGGTGAAAGTGAAAGAAAAGAAACAGGTGAAATACATCAAAATAACAGGTGAAATTTCTCCTATAAGGAGAAATACAGATGGGTGAACACAAACTGGTTTTGGAATAAGCCTGAAGACACATCTATGGAGACACCTGTGAAAGGAAGGGTATGCTTATGTCTATAATTTCTGACACCAAAGGAGCATGGAACAAATGATGGAAAAAAAATTCCATGTAATTACCATCTCCTCCTGAAGTACTGAATTGAATTCTGTGGGCTGGTCTTCCTCAGGGGTAACTAAGTTGACAGACTATTTTCTGTCAAACTGTTCAAGAGATTGTAAGCTCCTTGGGGCAGCAGCTCTTTCTTTGTAACTGTGGAATCTGACAGAGTTCCCAGCACATAGTGGGTGCTGAAGAAACACTGTTGACCGGCTGAGTAAATGAGGAAATTCAGAAATGTGAATCAAGTGATCTGCCAGTTTGGAGCAAGGGTTAATGTGTCTGTTTGTTGGTGACTAAGTGACATTCTTAGACTCCAGCAGATTTTAGCTTACAACATGATTATTGTAAGGACTTATTTAGAAACTGTCCCTGCTCCCCTCCCCCCAGGGGATTTACTTGGAGACAAGTCCCTGGAACCAGCTTCAGGTAACAAAGCCCAGATACAACGGTGGGTCAGGCCAGGTGGAGACATCCGATCAGTGTGGGGAATGCATATTGTCTCCCTCGTTACCAAGGAGTATGGGCCCCACCCTTTGGGTGCCAATCCCAATCAAGGTGTAATAGGCTGGGTCAAATGTCTACTAGGGTAAATTGTAACTCAATTGGTCACCTAGCATCACTGTGGAGTTTCCTGTGTGTGTTACGATCTCATTGGCCACCTGTGCGTGGCCAGGCCCAACCTCATGGCCTTTGCCCTTAAAAGCTAGTCTGTGAAACAGAGAAGTGTCTCCCTCTCTTGTAAGAGGTGCGTCCCTGAACTTTGGTTAGATTCTTGATGCTTGGTGCAATATAAAGCTTTGCTTGACCTTTGCTTTGTATCATTCTCACTCCTTTAATCACAGACCCATTATTGGGGCATAACAATGATCTGGAATAAAGATAGATTTGCAGGGGCGCCTGGGTGGCTCAGTGGGTTAAGCCGCTGCCTTCGGCTCAGGTCATGATCCCAGGTCCTGGGTTTGAGCCTCACATCGGGCTTTCTGCTCAACGGGGAGCCTGCTTCCTCCTCTCTCTCTGCCTGCCTCTCTGCCTACTTGTGATTTCTCTCTGTCAAATAAATAAATAAAATCTTAAAAAAAAAAAAGATAGATTTGCAAATCAAAGTAAATTAAATTCCTAGAAATCACTTGGCAATTAATAGATACCACTCTTAAAATGCAGCATTTTAATACCTCTTACTTAAGAAAACCTTAATGGAGCTAGCTTACAACAACGAAATTGTTTCTAAAAAAGAGAAGGAGGCTGTTCACTTATTTGTGGAGCATAAGAAATAACACAGAGGACATGGGGAGATGGAGAGGAGAAGGGAGTTGAGGGAAATTGGAGGGGGAGATGAACCATGAGAGACTGTGGACTCTGAAAAACAATCTGAGGGTTTTGAAGGGGCGGTGGGGGGGTGGGAATTTGGGCCAGCCTGGTGGTGGGTATTGTGGAGGGCACGTATTGCATGGAGCACTGGGTATGGTGCATAAACAATGAATTCTAGTACACTGAAAAGTAATTAAAAAAAAAAAAAAAGAAGGAGGCTGTTAAAAGCATGTTTAAATTTTCTAGAATACAGAGTTGGAAGGAACCTTCCAGAATGCTTCATTTATCCCCATTTCCCACCCTAGTTCTGTAGACGAAGAGATAGACCAGATCATTGACGGTTTTTGCTCAAGTTTATGCCAGAGTCAGGATGGGAGCTCTGAGTGACTTTCCATTTGGTCAAGCCACAGCCTGTCCACCATTCCCTTATACCAGTTTGTGATAAGGTTGTCTCAGAGAATAAAACTGAATAAAACATCAGGAATTGCATGAGGTGATACTGAAAATGTAAAAGTCTGTGTAATTGTTTGGCAAATTTTAACAGTGGTAATATATCAAGATTTTAATTTGCCTGGTGATGTATCTGCTCACCCATAAGGTGTATCCAGCTTGAGTTTGATATGATTTAGTACTGGTGGTGATTACTTTGATTCAATACCTGATGTAGTTACAGAAATTCCGGAACAGGTGTTTGTGATTCAGCAATGTCTCCAGCATCTAATTCGGTATGCAAGTTAGCAGGTCATGTATCATATTTATAGCATTACATTCATAATAGGGTAAATTTTTTTCCCTGGGCAAAATCTTGAAGTTTATCAGTGAAGTAACTATGTATTCATGGCCATATACATGAAAGTTTGTAAATCTGAATTTAAATTTTTCCCCCCTTGTTCTTTCTGAATTAGCTTGTTGTCTGAGAAGGAAAGCACTGAGTTGCTTTTACTTTATAAATTTCTCAGCTTTGTTTTCTGGCATCCCAGTGGCGGGAGGTAATGCTTTAGAAAGTGTTTGGAAGTGATATTAAATGAAAATCTTGGCACCTCAGGAGAGGGGCCAATAGGACATTGAGTAAGGCCTAAATAATACCGCTGGATGTTGGGATAAAGAGCTCATTCAGTCTCCTGGGTCTGTAGACCTTGTTCTTGCTTCCAGGCTGTGAACAAGATGCTAAAATAGATTGCTGATCCTCGCCTCCGGGAGCTGCATCAAGGCTTAAACTTGATTTAAGCACACAACACCTGGAAATATTTTTATCCTCTTCACTCCAGGCTGGATTTGAACTGCTGACTTGGAGATGAAGTGTTCTACAGCTCAGACCCAATCCCTACAGTCAATCAAGCTCCTTCCTCAGACACTTTCTATTGTGCTGGGCCCTGAGAGGTGATATTAAATGGCCCTGAGGAAAAACAGGATGTTGTTGCTACTATTGCCATTGATGGTAATATTGAGGTGCTATCGCTTGGCTAGAGAGTTCTTTTATTAAAATAAAAAGTGAAAATTAGCTGTATACCGTAAACCCAAACTGGAAAGACAGGCCATGATCTATACAAAGAGAGGACAGTTGGCTTATACGTTCTGCACAAAAGAAACAGATAAATTTTTCTGAAGAGGCTTGCCAGCACCACTCTTCATAAATGTGTGTTCAACAGATAGTCTAATTGCCTCATTTATAGTAGTCAGACATGCTGGTTTTCTTCCGCATTATTTACCCTTCCACTGAGTTTTGGATTAAACAGTGAGATGACATTTCAATCCTGAGGGCTGCTTGTCTTAAACATTGCTTCTGTCTTCATGACAAGTGTTTTATTGTCACTTCTGACTGGATTCCTATTTTGTTTAGTCAGTTGTCTGTCTTTGCAGTTTGCGAGTTTAGCAAAGCTTCTGAGAATAATTTTTAAACCCTTCAGTTATCATGGCTCTTCAAAAATGAACTCTATTCCTTTGTGAATGAATAAGACAAACTGGAAGCAATACTGTGACTTATTCCTGTGGATTGGAATACAATAATTTACATCCTGTTTTCCTTTGTGCATATTAATCCATAAAACTGTTACAGTCACTTGGTTAGATATGTAAGGTATTCATTCATTCATTCATTTATGTATTTATTCAGCACTGATTGGGCATTGGGCTAGGTTCTGGGAGTACAGAATATGAAAAGGAACCATCCGTGTCTGCTGGAAGCTTCCAGATGTTCCCTTCTAGTGGGCGCTAACAAAATCCAATACCACAAAGTATGTACAAAGTGTAGAGGGAGAAACAGAGAAGGATTGGTAAAGTTTGTTGGGAAGAACAAGAAAGAATAAAACTTTAGGGTAAGATGTAAAAAGAAAAATGTTTTCCAGACTGGTCAAGGGATGATACTGAAGTAGGGGTGCTATTACCATTGTTTTATAAAAGAAGAAACCGAGGCTAATAAAATTATGAGACTTGCTCAAGGGTATAAACCAGTAGATGAGACTTCTGGCACTTGAACCGAGATCTTCCATTCTTTTTTCATCACGCCCCAGTCACCAGTCAACAACTCAGTATGGATTTTTTAAATTTTCATAATTCTATAAGAGCAGAGTGCTATATCCATTCATCTTGTTTGAGTATATAAAGGCATTGAAGTCTTAGAGAAAAAAAAAGTAACATATTTGTAATTTTGTATATTATTTTTACTGATGTATGAACCATATATGATTCAGTATAAATCTTAAGTGTATAGCTTGATGAAATCTTATAAAATGGACATACCCACAATAAAAAACTAGAATACCACAAGCCTTTTGACAGCCTCCCTCATGTCAACTCTTAGTAATTTTACTCCCAATAAATTAACCACTATTCTGTCTTCTATACAAATACATGCTTTTGTGTTTTATAAAAACAGAATCACATAATACGTAGTCTTTTGTGTTTGGTTTCTTTTTCTCAACGTTATGTCTGCAAGATTCACCCAAGTCACAGCATGTAGGAGTAACTTGGTTTATCATAATTCTGTACTATTCCATTTGTAGGAATATACTTTATTCATTCTATTGCCTATAAACGTTTGGGTTATTTCAGGTTTGGGTCTATTATGAATAAAGCTTTCAGGAACATTTCATGTGTGTCTTTACTGTACATATGTGTACATTTCTGTTGGGTATACTTCTAGGAGTAGAGTTTCTGGCTCATAGGATATGTATATATCCAACTTTAGTAGTTCTTGCCATGTCTATTTCAATTCAGTCTAATTTTTCAATGTCTTTTATTATGACTAGTAATTTCCTGTGTCTTGTTTAATAAATCTTTGCTAGTCCCAAGGTCATGAATATGTTCTCCTGTATGTTCTTCTAGAATGATTGTTTTATCTTACACATATAGGCCCAGAATCTGTCTGGAATATATTTTTGAGTATGATGTATAATGGCGTGAAGGTGTACTTTCCCCTTATATGTATGTGTAGTTGATCTGGTGATTTCAGTTGAAAAGACCATCCTTTCATGACTCTATTGTTTTGTCAATACAGTGGAACTTTTGTCAAATATCAGGAGATTGTATAAGTGGATACACTCTTCTATGTCAGTAATATCTAACTGTCTATATATATGCCAAAACAATGTTTCCTTAATTATTGAAGCTTTATGATATCTTAATATCTGGCACTATAAGCCATGTCATTTTGCTTGTTGTTGTTCTTCAGGTGTCTTTCCTGTTCTTGGCCTTTGCCATTTCTACAAAGAAAGCTGCATTTTAATTAGGATCTGCTGAATCTGGGAAGAAATGAAGTTTTATAATAAAACTCCAGTCCGTAACTGTAATACACCCTTTTCTGTATTTAAGTGTTCTTAAATTTCTTTCACCATGGTTTTACTTTTCTATGTAGAGGCTCTACATAACTTTCTTTTATTTCTAGGTATTTGAGGATTTGTTTGTTTTTGAAAGTGAGTGAGTCGGGGGTGGGGGCTGCAGAGGGAGAAGGAGAGAGAGAGAGAGAGAGAATTTTAAGCAGATTCCATGCTCAGTGCAGAGCCTGATGTGGGGCTCAGTCTCATGACCCTGAGATCATGACCTGAGCCAAAACCAAGAGTCAAACACTTAATGGACTGAGCCACCCAGGTACCCCTTGAGGATTTTTAATGCTCTTATAAAAGTTCTGAATTAAAAAACTCTTAATTATATGCTGCTGCTACTATCTATCTATGCATATAAAATGTACTGATTCTTAATACTGAGTTTAAATGAAGAAACATTGTTATATTCATTTATTAATTCATTGTCCATAATTTGAGAAGTTTCTAGTGCTTATCATTATATTATCTGTGAATAAGAATGCTTTCTTTCTGCTATGGAATAAATGTTTGTATCCCTCCCTTCCCCCTTCAAATTCCTATGTTGAAACTTAGCTGTCACTATGATGGTATTAGGAGGAGGGGCCTTTGGAGGTGATTAGGCCATGAGGTGGATCCCTCATGAATGGGATTAGTGTGCTCTAAAGGAGATCCCAGAGAGCTCTTTCTCCTCTTCTGCCATGTGAGGACACAGTAATGACAGCTGTGTAGGAACCTGCAAGTAGGTCCTTGGCAGGCACTGGCCTACTGGTACCTAGGTCTTGGACTTCCCACCCTCCAGAACTATGAGAAATAAATTTCTGTTTATAAGCCACCTAGTCTGTAGTATTCTGTTAGAGCAGTGTGGATGGACTAAGATGCTTTCTAAGACTTCATATATTTTATTTTTATTTTCTCTTGCCCTGCCTAGCACTTCCAGTAAATGAGTCAGTGATAACTGATGTCCTTGTTTTGTTCCTGATCTTAAGCAGGGAAAATTTTAATGTGTCACTATTGAAACCCCTATTAAATGTGACATTTGTTATAGGAGTTTTCCATAACCTATAATCAGATTAAAGATGTTTGCTTCTATTCCTAGCTTGCTAAGAATAGAATACCTACAAAGTAGATAAATTGCTCCTCCTTTTGGGGAGGAAGAGATGAAAGTTGACAAGAAGTTCAGGAAATGTTATTCCAATATGGCTGAATCCTGGTCAGTGGCATGTGGGGGAAACAGAGAATTTGCCCATAACTAAAAGGTAGAAGAAAAGAAGAGAGAGAATAAGGTATAGACAAAGGAATTTCTTCTCTTTTTAATTTTCTCTCCTAAGTCACATTTCTCCTATCATGTGCCTCTCACCATTCTTTTGTCTCTTTTTTCTTCTTGTAGATTCAGTTCACGCAGGCTCTGGCTATAATAAGCAGATATGCATCCTTCTACCCATTCCACTGTTCCTTTTCGCTGGGAAACCACTTTTTAATTTGTAGTGTGAGTGACTGGTGAGCCCCTCAGCCGATCCTATCCCGCGAGCCACTGCAGCAGATGTCTCTTGACCTCACCTTCTAGGCAACAAGGTAAGCTCTGGTGCTTTGCAGCTCCCCTCCAAAATTTTCTGCCCCAACCCCTCACATTTTCTAGTAACAGCTGTGCTGTTGGAGTCTTGGTGATTAACAACGTATCAAACCATTCCCCTGGAACCCTCTCGAATTGCCTCTCATGGGGAATCTGATGGATCTCTACTTCACAGATGGTTTATCAGTACATCAAGTAATAACTTGCTCTTCTGTCTCCATTCTCCTGGGTACATTTTAGAGAAAAAAAAGATCTCCAGGTCATATGATAGGTGTTTCATCTTTGTTAACACGAGCACCTGGTAATGAATCTTTATAATATTAGCGGCATGCTGAACCAGCCCTATCCCTGAATTCACTCGGAGACTGTAACTCCACATTTGCTTTAGCTTTCTTACGAAAGCTCGAGGCTATTTATTTTCTCTGTGTATGTTCTTGGCATATTTCTGCCTAGAGGAAGAGCAAAATCAATAAGTCCTACAGTTTTATTAAGTTTCTTAAAGAGCACGATATCTGATCTGCTGGTTGAGTTGGTTAATCACTATCCTGTATGAATCCATCTTTGGATGGTGCTTTTTTCTTTTTTTCCTGCATGTTTTTCAGTTGTCTTTAGTAATAGTGTTGTCTAACTTGCTAACCTTATTTAAAGAATGATTGTTGCTCCTAGCAGCATGTCCGTGCCTTTGGGTATATCACAAAGCAGCCAAAGGTAAAGACTATTTTCCTACATACACATTCTTTCGCCTTTAAGCCCTCTGTACTATGGTTCAGTTTCTCTTCTGTTTCTTCCTACAGGTCTAGTTGTGGCAGTCTTAGCTGCCACTCAGCCTACCCCAGTTTGCAGTGAAAGTCCAGTGAGATAACGTGACATGTATCCAATTTCACTCTAATATGGAGAGTCATGTACACAGGGCATGGGATCAACGAGTCTGTCCCCAAGTTACTCTGCTCTACTGGGAGAAATCATCCAGCAGGTTGAACAGACCCTTCGGTCTCAGCCCGACTCTCAGGGCTGCCTGGAGTCATGCCCCCACACAGCCAGTCAGCTGCTGCTCCCTTTTCTTTCAGTAGCTATTCCGAATGTTCACCGCTTTCTTCAGATCCCTTCCTCTACCCTATCTTCTCCTGCTCTCAGCGGATGACCTTCCCTCCTCATTCTTTCAGAAAAACAAGGAATAACTCACCCCCACAACCCGAAACCACCCCAAAAATATATTTCCATCAGGACCCACCCTTTCGGTCTTTCCTGTTTTCCGTGAAAGACTGTCCGTCTCCCTGGGAAAGTCTGATTCATCTACCTGACCACCTGCCCTGGAGTCTGTCTTCTGCCTTGACAGAGACCTTGGGCCATCCATCATCCATTTTATATTGTTTGCTCCCTTCAGCATATGAACATGTTCTTTATAATGATATCCTCTGACCCCTATATCACCCTCTAGCTCCTGTTGTATATCTCTTTTCATTTGCAGCCAAACTTCTTAAAGAGCCATTTACATTTCCCATTTCCCTTCCTCACTGGCCATTTACTGCTCAATGGACAGCAATTTGTCTTCTATCCCCAAAACAGCCATGAAATTGTTTCCACCAGTTAACTTCATATTTTTAAATCTGATGGATATTTTCTTTTTCCTGTAGTTATTTGATAGTGTTAACGACGTCCTTTTCAACCTCTCTTCTTTTAACTTTCATAACATTTTTCTCCTCTGGTTGTCCTATTATGTCTTTGGACACTCCTCTCAGTCTTTATTGGCTCCTTTTCTTGGGATCCTTCTAAATGGCAGCATTCACAGAGGTTTCTTCCCAAGTGTGGCTACATTTTTCCACACGGACTTCTCCAATCACTTAGCTATGGCTGACTCCTAACTTTAAATATACAGCCCATTCCTCTCTGCATAGTTTCAGACTCACATTCATTTGACTATCTCTTAGTCGCCGGAACTCAACATCTCCCAACTAGTCTCATTGTCCTTGTTCCTAAGCAGGCTGCATCTGTATTTGTTTTAAGGCATGGCACCCAGAGGCCCAGAAGGAAACCTGAGTCACCCCTGAATTTTCCTTCTTAGCCAGTACATCTTTATATGCTTTATCTCCTGGACATAAATCTCTTTGTTCTCATTGTCACGGCTCTATTGCGCCTAATTGTCTGCCTAGCTTTCTAGCTAGTCTTTTAAAAATTCAGTCTGACTCCAGAAAACCCAATACACTTACTTTTACTAGAATGATGCTTCTAAAATGTGGATGCATGTAAATTGTGCCAAAACTTAACTATAGAGTTGAAGCAAGTCCAATAAATATTGTGACCTTTTTTTTAAATGGATTTAAAAAGGTGACTCTAAAAAGAATAACAAAGGGCTAAGAACAACCCAAACATTTGTGAAGAAGATTAGGGTGGAGACACTTGATTTATTGATATCAAGTTTTGTTCTAAAGCCATAGTTAATGTGTTATTGCCTCATGGATAGACGATCACCCAATGATACATAGTGGAAAACCTAGGAAGAGACCCACTTATAAATGGAACTGTGATGTTTGACAGAATGATTTAGGGGAGATGGAAACTATCCCATATTTCAAGTATGAGGGATTAAAACAAAAAATAGATTATTGAAGGGCTGGAAGGGCAAAGGTGTGGGGCACAGCAGTGCCATTAGCTTTGCAATTCACAAGTACAACCATCCAGAGAGTCAGAATTTAGCTGCTTCAGTGAGGTCAGCAAACTTCAGGACACTCCTACTAAAGACACAGAGTCCCCAAGAAAGGCGACTAGCATAGGAATTCCGAGTCTATCTGGCTCCTGAAAACCCTTCTATGGACCCACATCTGTATTTCCTTTGCCATTGTTGCTGGGAATGGGTTGTTTGTACCTCCCCACTGTTTTCCAATTTGCATAAGTGCATTTCTTTGACAGCATCTAAACCGCATCTCAAAGTTGCTGGCAAAGAAGTTTGGAAAAGTCAATTCCTAGGTTTCTAGCTTTTGTGATACTGGGGACAGCAAGAAGAGGAAATCAATGGGTGCCAAGGGCCACAGAAACCATCTAGCACAGGGAGCATTGAAAATCAATGAAGAAAAGAAGAACTGTTCAATAAATAGTGCTGGGACAACTGGATAGCCATTCAAAAAACTGAAATTGAATTCCTGCCTCTTGCTATACACAGGGGTCAACTCAGAGAGAGAAGGACTTTGCAAAAAGAAAATCTTTAGGCGGAAAATATAGGAGGATATTTTTCTAGTTTGGGGGTAGGGAAGGTTTGTCAAACAAGATATACAAAGTTTTAACCATAAAAGAAATTATTAATTCAAATATGTCAATAACCTCTGTTACTGACATCATAAAGAAACATCATAAAGAAAACATCATAAAGAAAGTGAAAAGACAACAAAGTGGTAGAAGGTATTTGTTATACATGTAGCCTACAGAAGTTTAGTATCCAGAGTATATTAAAAAAGAATTCAGGGGTGCCTGGGTGGCTCAGTTGGTTAAGTGTCTGCCTTTGGCTAACTAAGGTCATGATCTGAGGTCCTGGGATTGAGCTTCTCGTCGGGCTCCCTGTTGGGGAGCAGCTTCTCCCTCTCCTTCTCCCTGCTGCTCCCCCTGCTTATGCTCACTCTCTCTGTCAAATAAATAAGTAAAATCTTAAAAAATAAGAAAAACATACACAAATAGAAAAATGGGCAAATGACATGTAAGTATATGGCCAGTGAACATAAAAAGGCCTTAATCTCTTTAACAATCAGGGAAATAAAAATTATGATCAAACTGAAATATTACTCTTACTATATTGGTAAACTAAAAAGTAAATATTGAATCATCCTGGTAAACTAAAAAGTAAATATTGAATCATCCTGGATTCTCCTTCCTACCCACCACTTCTTCGTATGTTTTGTCTATTAAATACAGCCTGAATTTTTTTTTTATTTTTCATTTTTATTCCCATTGTCACTGTGTTAACTCACAAAGTATTGGTTAAAATATGGATCATGAGGAATTCTTATGTAATGGTCTTGGAGAAGTAAATTAGAAAATCACTTTGGAAAACAATTTGGGATTAGCTTGGGAATCTGAGCATGGAAACACCAGACACCTGAGCAACTTCACACCTAATATAGATAGAGAAATTCTTGTACATGTACCAAGAGGGCAGGCTCCTAGAAAACAGTCTGTAATTGACAAAAGTTGGAATTGTTTAGAATGCATTCTTAAGAGAATGGATGTATACACTGTGCTACATTTGCACACTGGAATATTATATTGTGGTGAAAATGAAGGATGCATAGATGTACTCAGGAACCTATACTTCCTAGAAATCTAATGTTGAATTTTTAAGGAAGTCTTAAAAGTCCATAATCGGTATGATATCATAAAAATGATATACAAACATTAATATGTTTAGATATACATAAACATTTAATAAAGCTATTTTTAAAAAGCAAAGTAAAGATAGATACAGAATATCTCTGGTTTAATGGGGAGGGGATGAGATGAGGTAGAAGGGAAATACTTATTCATAATATATTCACTGGATAGTAGGTTCATGTGCATTTCCTGTCTTATGCTTTTCAACAGAAGTATATGTTAATAAACTATGTTGTATGTGTCAGAAATAACACTAAAAATTTAATGGAAAATAATCCATATTCTAAGATGTTGAGCTTGTTTTAAGACTAAGAACTGTCATTTTAAAATGCTTCATTTTTGATGTTGAGTAAATAAATTATATTAAAAAAACCTGTACTTTGTCATGAATCTCCGTCACACAGATGACCACACAGTTGCTAAAAATATTAATTTTAGCTCCATGCCAGAATGGCTTACTGCCCACCAAAACATAAAGCAGAATATGGAAAGCAAATAACTCTGATTTACTAAACTGGAGGAAATGTAACATACATTGAAAAGCACCTGGGGATTTTATGTGCTAACATCCAGCAGGGGAAATAAACCTGTGAAAGTGACAAAGTCAAGTCAGAATCAATCACTATGGGTTTCGGTTTTCTTTTGAAATCTTAGAACATTTCACTGTTGGAAGTAGTGGGGAAAAAAGCAAAAGGAAATAAAAGACAAAATTGCTCATTGTCTCTCTTTTTAATCCTCCATTATCTCCCCGTTCCTTTTTGGACAAGGTTTCAACACCTTCGCTTTACACACGGCTTCTCCTCTTAGGGTCTCTCATTTTTCTGCCTGTCCGGCCTCATCTCCTGTCACATTTGTGACCCTCTGCTCATATCTTTCTGGTAAGCCAGATTCCACTTCCTGTGGATCCCTGAGTAGGTCCTGCTGTTTTATGCCTCTGTGCTTTTGTCTAGGCTGTTCGCTTTTCCTGGAAATGCCATGCTATCTTCTTTCCCTCACTGACCTCTCACTAGGAAGTCTCGACTGACCCTTTAGTACAAGTCTCCCCTTGTACTAGGTCCTTATGCATAACTTTCTTACTGTAGTTATCATGCTCCCATAAAAGTTAATTTTCCTGTCTTCCCTATTAGGCCTTAAGCTCTTTGGGATCAAGGATTTTTTTTTTTTTTTTTTAATTACAGAGTGCTACCCAGTATTTATCACAGTGCTTTATAGTCAGTAATATTAATTGAATCAATGTGTGTGGGGAAGTACTATTTGGGGCCTAAATTTCTTCACTGCATTGAGCTCTCCTCCACTGCTCTCCTGAGAGCTGGAGGACACCTCCCACTCACCTCACCTAGTTAACTCTACTGATTTTCTCAGGAATCTTTTATCTCCATGACTAGTTGTTTTCCTCTGTATGTGCTCTTCATAGGACCATTTATTACTCATTGCATTTTACTTTTATATCAACTTGTATCATTCTTTTTTTTTTTAAAGATTTTATTTATTTGGCAGAGATCAAAAGTAGGCAGAGAGGCAGGCAGAGAGAGGGGGAAGCAGGCTCCCTGCTGAGCAGAGAGCCTGATGTGGGGCTTGATCCCAGGACCTGGGGATCATGACCTAAGGTGAAGGCAGAGGCTTTAACCCACTGAGCCACCCGGGTGCCCCTCAACTTGTATCATTCTTTGAGTAATGTCCGCTTCTCCCACTAGACTGTAAGCTCCATGAGTGTAGGGACTACGTCTGCTTTTTTTGTTCATTATCGTGCTTCTATATGGCAGAGGGTAGACTTGGAATAAGTACTGACTGAATGAATGAATTATGAGTATGTCTGGAAGCCAGGACACCAGAGACATGTCTGATGGACTGGCAGGTGATATGTAATCCACTCTGTTAAGGAGAGAAGACTTCCAGGCAGAGGGTGAAGGACCCCTTCCCATGAGGGAAACTCAGGTGCATGAGATAGCCCGCTGCGAGGCCCAGGTGACAAAGTTGCACACGTTGGAGTGGAGGAAGAAATTCCGTGGCTGCTCCAGAATCCAGTGTGGTGCTTTGGGTGCAGGGCAACTGAACTTGAGTATTCCCTCTTTGACATCAGATGCAGCATCCATGGCCAGACCCTGCTTTCAGCTGGCTTTCTGGGTCAGCTATCCCCACTAAAGATGGCGGGGGTGGGGGTGGGGTAAATAATCAGGTGTACTCCTACAAGATAGCCTGAGGTAGACATAACGAACACTCCAGATCCCTATGAATCCTGCCTTTTGCATGTGGAACCTATAGCAGTGAAATTAAAAAGGTTTTAAAATTTTTAAAATTTTCTTCCCTTCAAGTCCACAGATGGCTGAGGCCTGGAAAAAATCAGAATGTGACGTCGAAGTTCTTGGCATTTCCAGGTAAGAACTAGGGTTTCTGAGGTATTTGAAGTCTTCCACTGGATGTAGTTTCTGGTCTCAATCTGTAGTGATGTGTTTTACTGGCCAATTTACATAGTTGATAGTCTGATTTGTAAAAAGAGCCCTTTAGTTTGACCATCTGGAAGTAGTACAAATTATTGATGTTAATTATGTCTCTTCCATATTCTATTTTTGTGATCCTCTCAGTTTTCAGCCTTTGGTGATACATATGACCATCATTAATATTTCATGTCACATAAGATGGCCTCTAGGTCTTCATTAAGTGAGCTTGTATTGCCAAATAAATATGTTAAATCTGGGAGAACAAAGGCACTTATTGCCTCAGACTTTTTGCCAGAACTGGCTTATATTTTCCGTATTATCTTCACATGGAACCTCCTTTTATTCTTAAGCCTTTGATTACTCTGGAAGCAGTCTTTATTATCTACAAGATACTCGAGAACTTCAATTCGGTTACCAATGACGGTGCCTCCGTCCCTCAACCAGAGGCACTTCACTAGATTCAAGAGAGGAAACCTGAGCTGTATGTGTGTATGTGGTGGTGGTGGGGGAGAGGGGTACCACCCTGTACGTAAGGGGAGCTTAGATGTGTTTTCGGCTCTTCCACTGACTCTCTGGGCCTCAGATTTTTCCTCCATACAATGAAGTTGATGAATACAATGGAATCAAGCAAAGAGAACAGATCTGTACTCAGTGGTGGTAGGAAGGTCAGGGCAGACATTGCAAAAACTCAACAAATACAAACACACACCCACATACACGCAGACACCAAGTATGGGGAAGGCCTGATGCCCATCAGAAGGTGGTAGAGGATGATGTGGCCCAGACCTAGAGAATTTCTGCACGTCTGAGTGGTCCAAGCAGGTAACTTTGCTTGTTGCCGTCTCCTCCAGCTTCCGTTTGCAGAAAAATATTGTATTTAGCCTAATTCTTTATACCTCTTCTCTCTCTCTATCACTGACCTGCTTCCCTCCTTTGGCATCTCTTTTTTTTTTTTTTTAAAGATATTTTTTATTTATTTGACAGAGAGAGAGGTCACAAGTAGTCAGAGAGGCAGGCAGAGAGAGAGGAGGAAGCAGGCTCCCTGCTGAGCGGAGAGCCCGATGCGGGGCTCGATCCCAGGACCCTGGGATCATGACCTGAGCCGAAGGCAGAGGCTTTAACCCACTGAGCCGCTCAGGTGCCCCACCTTTGGCATCTCTTTAAGAGAATATTTCTGCTCTAGCATTGACTTCTGTCTTCTCACATACTCGAACCAAGTACTTTGGATAATGCTAGTCCTGGTTTAGTTTTCAAGGGTGGCCTTAATTAGCTCCATTGTCATTGTGTCAGGCCATCAAGCCTAGCGCCTACATTCAGAAAATCCAGCCACAGTGAGCTCTGACTTGTTGGCTCTTTCCCGAGTCCAGCAGTCTAGAATTTCAGACACACGAACATTAATGGTCACCAACACTCAGATTCACAAGCTTCATGGCGTACTGAAGTGACAAGTAGGAGAGGAATAGATTTCCTCCTATTCTCGTTCAGTCCGCTGCTCCAGCAGGAAGAACTTCCAGCCTGCTATATCTTAGACTGGAGGCCTTTTTTAATAAGGGCATCTGAAGATAAACATTAATTAATTAATAAACCATTACCTAAGCCCACACTGAAAAAGAGATAGTACCCTTCTCACCAGCCCTGTTCTTGAGAAACTATGGTTTGTGCTCTGCTAAGGGTTGGGTTACTGCATGCTTAGTCTTGGATCTGGAGGCACCAGCAAAGTCTCAGACTCGATTTAGTTAAATTATTTTAATTTTAAGCTTCTCTCTAATGGGATATCTACTGGTACTTTATTTTTTTTTATCAGTTTCTTTATTTTCCACTTTATCATCTAATATTTTTCTTTACAACAAATGGAAATGTGATATAAATACCTTTTTTTTTTTTTTTTAAACAGCTTGCTTTTTCACATAGACAGCATTTTGTTCCAACAATTTTCTGTGTAAGTTTATTATAGTATTCCACTCATGGTATTTTCTGTATTTATTTTTCACATTCTGGATTATTGGTCTTTTAAATATTGATACTTTTAAAAATCTATCTTTGGATATGTAATTTTGATATCCACCTGGATATGTAATTTTGATAGTCACCAAGTAATGTACTATGGTTTTATCACTTAGATGTTTGACTTATGGTCACCAAACAATCTGAGCTGTTTCATATTATTGGCTTCAATTGGCCCAGTGCCTGCACTGTTAGATACAGAACTGGGATTCCTTCCCTTTCTTGGTCATCTCCATAAAGTAGAAGTCCTTAAACAGCTAAAATTTTTCAGGGAGTCTTGAATTCTGACCTATCTCATAGGGCCCAGGATGAGAATTTAGTTTTCTTAGTATTCTTCAATTTCCCGTTCTAGAAACATGGCATAAAAAACACATCTCTGCAAACCCACAGGTGACAAACAAGTTGTATTCCTTTCCTAGTGCTGTTAGAACCAAGGACTACAGACTGGGTGGCTTTAAACAACAGACTACTGAGGGAGAATCTGTTTCATGCCTCTCTACCATCTTCTGGTGGTTGTTGGCAATCTTTGACATTCCTTGGTCTCCAGGTATATTATTCCACTCCCTACCTCTGTCTTCACATTCTGTTCTCCTCTACCTGTCTCTGCAAAATTCCCTCTTCTTACAACGATCCCAGTCAAATCAGATTTAAGGTTCATGATATTGGGATGCCTGGATGGCTCAGTCTGTTAAGCATCTGACTTTGGCTCAGGTCATGATCCCAGGGTCCTGGGACTGAGTCCCGCAATGGGCTCCTTGCTTCTCCCCTTGCTTCTCCCCTTGCCTGTTGCACACTCTTCCCCCATCTCCCTCTCCCTCTGATAAATAAAAATAAAATCTTAAAAAAAAAAAAAAAGAAGTTTGGGGCCCCTAGGTGGCTTGGTAGGTTGGCCCTCTGCCTTTGGCTCGGGTTGTGATCTCAGGGTCCTGGGATCAAACCCCGCATCGGGCTCTCTGCTCAGCGGAGCCTGCTTCCCCCTCTCCCTCTGCCTACCTCTCTGCCTACTTGTGATCTCTCTCTCTTTGTCAAATAAATAAATAAAAAATCTTAAAAAAAAAATTTCACCCTGATCCAGTATTAATTCATCTTACCTTGATAATATCTACAAAAATTCTATTTCCAAATAAGGTCATGTTCACATGTTCTGGGTAGACACAAATTTTGGGGGGACAATATACAGCCCAGTAAGCTCACCACCAAACTTTGATTTGCCTTCTCTTCTTGAGGACTCCTCTTAGGAAAATTTTATCTCTTCCTGTTTTTAATGGATAACTCCTATAAAAATTAGAACTAGATTTGGATGTAAGTCAAAACCCAAAGAACATTTTTTTCTTATTCTCGCTCTCTCTCTCTTTTTTTTTTTTTTTTTTGGTATGTGACAGGAAGTGTGGAGACAGATGGTACAGAGCAGGTACTGTGACTCACGGTGCCAACTGGGAGCCAGGTGCTCCCTGTCTTCCTGCTCAGTCACCCTTAGCGTGTGAGTTTTGACCTTATGCCGCTGCCTTTGGTCACAAGATGACGAAGACTCCACTTTAACACAGTTGAACAGAGGGTACCCAGCAACTGCTTCCTTTTACAGAGATTTCCTAGAAGGTCTGTCCAAGGCCTACCACTAAGAACTCACTGTTCAGAGCCAATTTATTTGCCAGGAAGGTGGGAAGGAGTTTTTTTTTTTTTTTTTTAAGTTATTATTATTTTTTAACAGGACAAATTACTGCCCTAGAACAAATGATGTTTCATTGAGTAAGGAAGGAGGGAAATTAGATAATGCAAACTACTAAACTTCCCAAAGTCTCTCAGAGCCAGGACTCTGGTCCTCAGTGAGGAATGAGAGTTACTGGACTGGTCCGTGTCTGGGTGTGTGCGCAGACATGCGCCCACGCAATAGAGACCCAAGACTGACTCCCTACGGATCCTGGCCAGAAATGCTTTTACCTTGAACCAAACAACACCTTCTGCTACAAGCTTCAGAAACTCCCACACTGTCGCAGCTTTCTCGTGAGGCTTGTGTTTTGTGGATATAGAATACTGGCTCAAAACCACAGACTTCAATGACGGGTTGCATCATCTTCTAGTAAGTGTATTTATTTGTGTTATTGTACATTCTGATGTATGTCTTATCAATTTTCCCTTACATAATTGGGTGACTTTCCAAGCTTCCTATGGTCCTGTAGGACTCAGTTGCTGCGTAAAGCTGAGATGGTGAGAGGGGCTTGATTTTATTAGGCCTGGGTGGGATGTATCGAATTGTTCTGTGTGGGTGCAGTGCTGTTGTGCGCTGTTGGCGTGATGTTTCAACCAGGCAAGGAAGCCATGGCAGAATATCAACTAATAGATCTAGCAGAGTAAAGAGGAGAGAATATTCAACAGCCTTCCTCTTCAGTTTTCCCTTTTTGTCTCCCCATATGCTTGGCTTTGGGCCGAGTTGCCCTTCCCCATGATTGTCATTTTACTTACCTCTAAAATTAGCCCAAAGGTCTTAGTGGGTAGTTAATTCTTTAAGACAGATTAAAAAAAAAATCCGTCTCAGTCACCAACTGCATTTCATCTCCTCCTCTCTTCAGCTCCTTTGATGGTGACACAACCAGCTGACCTCGTGCTTCAGACTTGGGCTCTGGCATCCAACAGATGCTCGGCTTTTCTGTATCTCTTCTCCCTTTGTTCCTGGGCATGTCTGCTAGGGACTTCTAAGGCAGGAAGAAGCCCAGCATTGCACCTTTTCCCAGACTGCATGCAGCATACTAATGCTCTCTCCCCGGGCGCTTGTAATTGCAGATATGGACTGTTTATGTCAGGGGATGAAAGTGGGTGAACAGCTGCAGCTTCCAGGCAAAAGATAATGCAGAAATGAGAATGTCAGAGCAGCTTTCTTGGGCCTTAAATTAACTTTGCTTGTTTCTCTTCTCTCGCTCTCTTTTCCCTTCAGTCTTCCCACCCTCATGTTCCTGGCATCCTTCTCAAGACTTTCATCCATTTTGCTGCAGGAACTGCGTTGGCTGTTCTGGAAAGGTCTGGCGGCCCTCACCGGAGGGGGTGGGTAGACCGATGGTGTGGTGGGGGCCTGGAAGGTAGAGGTAGGGATAAGAAGGCAACGGCGCAGAGTACGGAGGGAAAGAGTTTGTCGTGGATCACAGCACCTCGCTACAAGCACTGATGAGAGCATGTCTGAGATGGTAATTCAGTTTCCGGTTCTAATCCTTAGCCAGCAAGCTAAAAGCATATACAGAGAGGCTAGTGATGTTATGCTCACATGGAATTTTAATACTGGCTAGTTGTACCTGCCTCTGGGGATTAAAATGAATGATGCATTGCACATGCAATGAGTTATTCTCCATCCTCCTCCTCCGCACAGTGAGAGCACAGCTCATCTGTGCACCCCTGGCTTTTCAGTCTTTAATACTTGCTTCGCCATTCCTCTCCCCCCTTATCTTGCAGGAGTTCAAGTGGCTATTTGTTCCTCTCTATGCCTTGCAGCCCAGCACTGCAATTCACCCTTCCTCTCCTTATTGACAGACACAGACATCACTCTGGCAGTGAGGACAGAGATGAGCTAGCTGCCCTCTGCCCGAGCCTGACCTGGCTCCATGTGGGAGGCCTGGCGGCAGCCGCTTTCATAAACTCCATGGGCCCTGCATCAGTGGACCATCCTTTGGTGTTTCCAATATATGTGCTCCTCTGTGATCTGGCCCTTTGACAACACCATTTGTTGTCATCGATTTCTTGATGCTCCGAAGGCAGGTGGAATCTGCAGGCAGTTTCTTAAATCCTAGAGGAGGAGAGGCTGCATACTAACCCTGGTGGGACTCGCCCATCTTTTCTGGCTGGGAAGAGGCCCATCTAGGGCCCGAGTAAGCACACAGTAGTCAGATCCATTTATTTCAGCAAGTATTTATTGAGAAGTTGATTGGAATCAGATATGATGCTAGGCAGACAAGGCATAAAAGATGAATGGGACCCACACCTTCGCCTCTGGGTGCTCAAGCCTAGCGAGGGTTATAGTAAGACATGCTCATGAATAGCTCTCAGGTCTGATATACAGAAGCAATTCTACAATCCCTTGGGCTTTGGGTGGGCTGACACATGGTAGGTTCGTTCTGACTGGGATAAGATCTGGGAAGTTTTAGGAGGCAGTAAAACGGGGAGCAGGACCATGAAGAATGTACATAGCAGGAGTGTGTGTATGGGCATGTGGTAGGAAGGAAGGCTAAGAAAGTAACTACTATGTGTCTCTGTGAGTGAGTTCTATTAGAGTTAAAGCTACTAATGACTGGTGCCTTAGTTCCCTTTCCTGTCCCACGATACTCAGCTCCTAGACATAGGTGGGAGATCTTTAGTTTCCTCTACAGGAGTTTTCTAGTTAGACAGAACTTGAGTTTCTGGCCTCTTAGGATTTCTCTGAACTGTCAAGAGGTGATTGTCTGCTTTCCTTATAATGGGTAGTACTTAGTACATTGGTGCCATTTCCACTCACTTAGATAAACTGAACTCAGTTATCAGGAAGGTTTCTTGAGAATTCCAAGAGATTTTTCCTCCCATTTTTGGCAGACAGAGTGGAAGAGCAAATCCACACAACAAATCTGTGATGGCATATCTATCAGGCTTATTGTTTCTCCCATTTTCCATCTGCTCTAAGTTGCCCCATGGGAGCAGGCAGCCATTAGAGGACTCTCTGTCCAGATCCTTCACCCTATGGAAGGATGACTCTAAACAGAATTGGGTTTTACTGTTGTCATTTGCTGAAAGTTCATGATTAGCTGGAGACTGTCGGTCACCTGCACCCAGCTCTCTTTTGACACCAAGAGCCTTCCTGTTTTGGATCACTTCTCACTGCCCAAGGTTATTATGCCCTGGCCACTCATTACCCATAGCAAAGCTCTTTCCAGCTCGCTTTTCTTTATATCCACTCCTTCATGGCTATTCTAAACACACAATTACTAGGGAAGAATAGGTGACTTTGAGGGATAATGTTAACATCAACACCTGGCTCTCACAGTAGTGTGACAGAGTCTACCTTGCAGAATTACAGGTTCTGTTTTGATAATATGGTCTCACCTGGTTTCTTTCAGGAATCATTTGAAATTTTGTATACCCATGCACACACGCACTTTTCTCCTCAGGAGACCACAACAGTGACTGTTTTTGTTGAACGAAATAGAAACGACATCACATCTCAATGATTGTATAAACAGTGAGCAAAATCATCTACCAGGTAGTTTTTGCTTATACAGAATCTGATTATTATTATTATTATATTTTTTTTAAGATTTTATTTATTTATTTAACAGAGAGAGAGAGAGAGAGAGAGAGACCACAAGTAGGCAAAAAGGCAGACAGAGGGGGAAGAGGAAGTAGGCTCCCGGCTGAGCAGAGAGCCCGATGCAGGGCTTGATCCCAGGACCCTGAGACCATGACCTGAGCCAAAGGCAGAGGCTCAACCCACTGAGCCACCCAGGCGCCCCGATTATTATTTTTAATAATGATACTATCATTTATGGAGATTTGTTATATGCTGGACACATTTCTAAGCAGTTTAAGGTCTTAATTCATTTAAAGACACTGAATAAAGCTGAAAAAGATGTAAGCAAACACTGTGTCCACTGATGCAGGTGATTCATCAACACTATACTTTCTTGGAAATTCATATCTCTTAGGTTGTTCAGGATAAGTTCTTTTTATCTCCCTCTTTTTTCCCCCACAGGACCTAGAAGTAGGTTGAGGAGAAAAGGCCTCCCTGAGAAGTCAGCACAGCATGTGGCCCTGTTCTCCGAGAGGAGCCAGGGGCTCTTGGTTCTTCCGTCCCTTGTCACTGGTGCAAACTGAAAGTGTATCTCCTCTCCTTCATACCTTAGTATGCCTCTCCTTAGCACAACTTTATCTTCCCCAAATCTGGCACACTGCGAGGTGTGGTACGAGTTTAATGTCACCATTTGGCAAATTTGGTAGAGCTCTCTGCTTATTTACCCTTGGTGTCCTTGCTACTATCCTTGAGGTTTCTCACCTGGATAGATGATGTGGAAGGCATAAAAGTCAACCCACATAGGAATTAGTGTGTGGATAGGCTGTCCCCCAAACGCCAATATTCTCAACCTGTGCTTTCCTCTTCTTCGACTCACTAGGATGCCTGTGGCTCCTACAGGGTTGAGATTAGGAAAAGGAAGGGAAGCAGGAAGTAGGTGTATATATTCTTGCTGACTGACATTTGTATAGCGCGGGGCACATTTGTGGAGTTGTGGGAGACCTCTCCCACTGTCACTGAGAGACGCTGTCCTCAAATTTCACCTTGGTATCGGCAAATGAAATCTTCAAGGAAGTTACTTCTCATTCCTTCCTCAGCCTCAAGGCTGGGAGTAATGCACTTTCAGCTTTTCCAGACTGGGATTACTTTACCTCTACAAGTGGCCCACGGAACAAGGTTTAAGACAAACTCAAGCCTGCCCTTCCCTGAGCATAGACCACTTATGGTCCAGAGAAATCTGGTCCGATAAATTCTTTGTTCATGAAGGTCTGGGGAAGGGTCTCCTTGTCATCAGCCTGCTGAGGGGCTGGCTGCCCACAGTAACCTCCCTTTAGATTTCTCAGGAGTGACTGAGATCTCAATCCCCTTTGTCCCTAAGCCCTTTAAGGCATGGATTCAGTTTCATGTTAAAGGAGGACATCTTTAAAGACCTTTTCACTGTTTTGAGCGAGAAAAATGTGTCTCCCACTCCTATATCTCCCCTACCTCTCCTTAAAATTCCCTTCCATCATTTCCACTCTTTCTCAGCCTTTCTAAGTTCTTCTAAGGATTAGAGGTAGATGTTCTTCTACCTCTATCCCCAAACTGGTTCTCAGCCACCTGCTTAGAAAGCCCTGCTTTGGCTTTCTCACGGCTCATTTTGTAGGTGGGATTGATCCCAGTCAAAACTGTACCAAGATAGTTCCATTTGAACATTTTGTTTCACCTCCGACCAAACAGAATATTGGCAAAAGTTATGGCTCATCAGTTCATAGATGCATTTATGTAAATAGCTAACACGCATAGTAGGAGATGCTTAGCCTAATTATATAATCTTGGAAATGCGATTAGAGCAATTAGCTGTCATACTTATTTATCATATTGGTGACATGTAAATGATTGATAACAGCCAGTGTTAGTGGCATCTAAGAATGTGATACATTGTTGGTAGAGTATGAACTGGTAGTCTTTTCTGGAGAGCAGATTATCAGTCTTCATTAAGAAAAGTGCATGTCCTTCGAGCCATCACTTTATACCTCACTTTGTACCCTGTACATACAAAGACAGGCTACAAGATGTTCGTTTGATCATTACTCAGAAGAATAAAACCTAGAAACAACCCATCAGTGGCAGAGAAATTGGCAATTTCCAAATCTTCCTGGAAGTTATTGGTATAATAACAGTGGAAGTCATGTGTGTTGCTTCTAAGTTACATCTTTTGAAAAGTAGATGTACAGTCTCTATGCTCTTCTCCTGACTGGATAAATAATAGGAAGACCCTTGGGGATGTCCAGCAACCAGATGGAAGGAGCTTGGTTCCTGAATGGAGGAAAGCTTCCTGTTGGCCTGCGATATTCTCAGTGGACTGGTAGGTGAGTTAAAACATAAACTTTTACTGTACTAAGCCATCGATATTTTGGGATTTATTTGTTAAAGTAGCTACTGTTACCTCAATTGAAAAGATACATATAACAGTTAAAAAGAAGGGACTAGATTACTATGACTTGATTGAATTTTATTTCAAAGGTGTAAGTGAAGAAAGCATATGGTATCGTGTATATTAAATAATACATTGCCTAATACATGGATAAATGCATAAAAAAAATTCTGGAAGGTAAACACCAAAGTCATAATAATGGATTCCTCCAAAGAAGGGAGTAGGATCAAGTATCATGGTAACTGGGGACTTTTGCTTTGTATTATTGAAATTTTTATGAGGAGAATATTTTTTGAATTACATGTATAATTAAAAATTATTAAAGAAATTGGATTGTCTCCCTGGGCAGTTGCTTGGCTTGAACTGCTCCTTTTTGTTTCTTTTCTCATTTATATGAGAGAAATAGATAAAGACTTTTCATCCTGCCCTGTTCCCAATATCCCATAATCATTAGAGATTATTGGGAATAATTCCCAAATTAGGGGTTTTGGTCCAGTTGTAAGGAAATTTATCAAAGCTTTAGAAAACCCACAGAATACTCTAAAAGAACTTAGAAGAAAAATGCTAACAAATCAACCATGAGAGCAAAAACAGTGTTAGGTAAATTTAGAAGTATTTTGGTGGGACTGTTAATGGAATGCTACTGAATTCATAAGTAAGTCTTTTAAAGAAAACTAGAATCACTCAACGGTCTCCTTTGGTAATTACAAAAGTGATCATGTGACGTCAGCTTTCAGCAAGCTACGATGACCTAACTCCTCATTTAGAATTCAGTATGATAACAGTATGGTAATAACAAGAGTACATTTCCTCTCTGCACTGCTGTTGGCATCCAGTGAGTCATTTGGGTGTGTCTTCTAAGAAAGTAAGGGTCTCTTAAGTGTCCAGCACGAGTGACCCAGAAAACAGCAGTGACAAATGCCTTCTTTCCTACTCTACCCCTCAGCCCTTTATGCACCGCTTCCTTCAGGCTCACCCTCTCAGGCTAGATCCTTGACACATTTACACAATGGTAATTGGTGCCTCTTTGGCTACCCCTTCTGTTACCAAGGCAACTGCCTGTCCCTAGGCCCTTTGGAAAAAACCACCATCAGAGACTCTTAGAGGCTCTGTGGCTTGGAATAGGCTGATCATTCTCCCCCCAACAGCTTCAGGAGGTTTCCTCTCCAGATCCATGCCCGGAAGCTGTGTAGGTTTCTCCCCCCCACCCTTTTTTTTAAGATTTTATTTATTTATTTGACAGAGATCACAAGTAGGCAGAGATGCAGGCAGAGAGAGAGAGGAGGAAGCAGGCTCCCCGCCAAGCGGAGAGCTCAATGTGGGGCTCGATCCCAGGACTCTGGGATCATGACCCGAGCCCAAGGCAGAGGCCTAACCCACTGGGCCACCCAGGCACCCTGTTTCTCCCTTTTTCACTGCACTTCCCTAAACTGGATGGGATTTGACTTCATACTGCCCATTTCTTTCCCTGTTCAGGGTTTCATTCTGGCATTCCTGCCACAGCATTTAGTAATATTCAGATAGAAAAGATACAGTCATGTCTAGCTCCCGGAGTTTTTGTGAGAAGCAGAATGTGTATCGATGTGCTTAGCAGGAGCACTGAAATGTTAGCTTCTTCCCCTCGGTTTCTCATTGCTTATATTCTGCAGGTGTTTATCCGTGTTACAAAATACCAGCCAGGTGGGGTCTTAAGTGGGGAGCTTTAAAATGAATGCCAGGAGCTGTGCTTCATGGGAGACGGAAGTGGCTCAGTCTGGGAATGATGAGGTGGGTGAGGGTGAAGGGGCTGGGGAACGGGGGGAGTAGGGAGCGGGGGAAGCCAGGAAAAGACAAATGCTGACTGTGGAAGCTCACTATGCCAAGAATTACATCCTGGCAGTAAACTTCGCTTCCATTTGATTGTCATATGTTAAAACTAAAAATCAGGGCAAAAGAAAAGCAGCAGAAAGTCTAACTCCTACCCCACTGTGTGTCTGATTGCTTTCTAGTGCGAAGAGACATAGTGAACAGAGCCACCAGAGTGATGGAGGGCCGAGCGTTAATGAGAAGATGGATGACTGTAAGTCAGAATCGCAATTGGGCAAGGTGTCTCCGATCCACTCAGCAGGCCTCTGCTGACCTCATCTGCATTCTGCCAGCAGTTTGCTCTTTCTTGCCATCTCCAGTCTGAGGCTCCCATGGATCCGGCATGGGGCAGGCACACAGGCTCCTCCGTTTCCTTTCTCCTGCATCCTCCTCCTGCTGTGGAGAGGCAGGCCTTCGTCTCATACCCACCTGCTCCTTTCCATCTCTTAGTAGAAACTCTGCCTTCCTTCTCCCGTATAAGAACCCCCTTGCTCTCCAGAGCTCTTTCTGAACCATAGAGGATCCTTACACTTGGAATGCTTCAAATGATGACGCTGTTGTCTCCCACTGCCTCTGCTTGTTTCCTTTTCCTTAGTAATTTTAATGCTTTGTGCAGTTCTTTCTCTTCTGCCTTTTTGGGATTCAAGTTAATGACCCTTAATCTCCTCCTCCTTGATTCAGTTGAATACTGATTTTGTCCCTTCCTCCATCTGTCCAAGTTTTATCCCTTCCAGGGTCAACTTAAAAACTCTTTCTCTCTTCACAGCCTTTCCTGAGTCTTGCAGCAAGAACTACTAGTTAGCAAATTTCTCTGGAGGACCGTATTCCTTTATTTGTATAATTATGCATTTAAAATTTTGATCTCGAATAATAAAGGTTTCCCTTGTTAAAAATATGATATTTAAGGACAGGAACTGTGTTTTACTCACATTGGTGTTTCTACCAACCCTGTTCCAGCACCTCATCTTACGCTTGGCATGTGTAATAATGTTACTTATTACTTAATAATGTTAATTTGAAGATTGAATGATGACATTTGCTTCCTTATCTTTTCTTATTACAGTTGCCATAAACTATAAGCCTTGAACCTCGAGAATTCCAGGAACTCCCTGGATTACTTGATCACTTCTATAATCCGGTGTTTTTAATTATTCAGTAATATTTTTAAGCATATCTTGTATGTTAAGCCCTGTCCTAAATTGTGGCATATGAGTATTTTTTATAAATATTTTTTTAAAAGATTTTATTTATTTATTTGACAGAGAGAGATCATAAGTAGGCAGAGAGAGAGAGAGAGAGAGAGAGAGAGGAGGAAACAGGCTCCCCGCTGAGCAGAGAGCCCAATGCGGGGCTCGATCCCAGGACCCTGGGATCATGACCTGAACCGAAGGCAGAGGCTTTAACCCAGTGAGCCACCCAGGTGCCTCAACATATGAGTATTCTAACTGGCTCAGGATGAAGTCATTTGTCCATCCCTGGGGCTAGATAAGGGAGGACCCATCAGCCCACTTGAACCACCAGGCTTGTAATTTAGGGGAAGGATAGTCCCTGAAGGAAGAGCATGTGTCCACCCCATTTCCCACTTAACTTCTTCCTTGTCTTCAAACCTGTCCCTCTTAATACATCCTGTAGCCCTCCTCCAGAGCAGGCTAAGTTGCAATTCTGAACAAGTCCTATTTTGTTTAAAATCCTTCAGTAGCTTTCTGCCTGAAGTTCAAGTACCCACTTTAGCATATACGGCTTTCCTGGGCTTCCTGTTTCTGAAGCATTATCTTCTTTCTCGAAGGCACATGTATGCCCACCCTTTAATCATGCCAACCTTCTTTTAGTTCTCAAACCTGGCATGCTATCTTGAGCATCTGTGATTTCTTCACTTCTTATTTTTTTATTTCTAAAATGGTTTTCTTTTTCTTTCTTTCTTTCTTTTTTTTTCTTTTCATTTTAACCTAGTATATTAGCCAGCTCAGGCTGCCATAACCAAATAACATAGACTGGGTGGCTTAAACAACAGACGTTTATTTCTCACAGTGCTGGGGGTTGGGAAAACCAAGATCAAGGTGCTGACAGATTCAGTTCTTGATGAGAGCCGCCTTCCCGGCTTGTACATAGCTGCCATCGCCCTGTTTGCTCACATGACCTCTTTGTCCTCTTGGAGAGGGGAAGAGAGAGAGAGAGAAAGAGAGAGCATGAGTGAGCTCTGGTCTCTCTTCTTATAAGGACAGTGATCCCCCCATTATAGGGACTCCACCCTCATGACCTTATTTAAACCTAATTACCCCCAACCCAATACCATCACAATGTGGGTTGGGCTTCAACATGGGAATTGGGGGTTGGGTGTGGGCAAGCAATCAGTCCATAACAACTAGTAAACTTTTGACTTTAAATTCAGTTTAAGGATCATATATCTTGGCAGTCCCTCTTGACTTCCCCGTTTAAATATCTCCTCTCTGTTCTTACATCATTACATGGTTTGCCCTGTCGTAGCACTTGTAACACCCTCTGTAATAGACAGTTGACATGTCCACTTTCATTTTACTGTGGGTCCTTCTGTTTTACTCAGTTTTTATGTCCATAGCACAGACTGGAGCTTGGCTTCTAGTAAGAACTTCGTAGTTTTAAGGGATCTAACTCAGTATTTTTTAGGCCCCTCCATTAAATCCAGAATAAATAATTGCTTCGTTTATTTATTGTCCTCACTTCCAGAAGTGTTTACATTGGGCATACGTGTTATTTGATTCTAGAATTTGGTGCAACTTGACTTCTGTTCAGATGAATATTCTCTTGCTAGTTGGATGATTAATAAATTATAAAATAAAATATATAAAATAAAAATTAATAAATTATAAAATAGAATGATCCTCATTATTCATTTGCTCCTCTGGCTATGGCGCTGTGTTGTGAAGTGCCCCAGGTGGGGCCCACGTCCTAGTCACTGTTGCCCATCCTGTGCCTGGCATACACACAGAGTGCACTGAATGTTGATTGGATGAATACAAATACGTACCCTGTTTTTCCAGCTAACCTCTCATCTCCTTGTAAAGGTACTGAAATCAGCTCTCCTGTTTTCCAGTTTTCAGATCCCACCTCTCTGTATCTTTAAAGAATTGCTGCTTTTGCAGTTATCCCCATTTTCTCTGACCAGGAAGTCTAGACACTGGGAGAAGGATATGCTCTGTGCTCGTGATGCTCTACCACCGACGGGCTTCAGCTGCAGGGCAGGGGCGGCTAAAGGAGAGGCGTGCCGGGAATCCCGTGTGGCAAATTCCCGTCCTCTTTGTGTTAGGTCGCATCCATGAAACCCAGGTAGTGGGGTTGGGGGCACGGCGCAGGGGGCTCTGGAAGTCAGGATCGGTTAGAGGCTGTGGGCACCAGGGTTTTTTTGAGAAAGTTTTTGTGGCTATCCCTTGCTTTCTCGTTAGGGGTTAGGAGGTAAATGAAGTAATGAGAATAAATGAGTAGATGAAGGGGTGCTGGAATAAGAATCAAAAGGTTAGAGACTTGGCATCAGCTTTTTTTTTTTCTTCTTTTTCTGCCTAGATGCCAAATGTTGAGCTAGTCCTAAGTCTCCCATGAGCCTTGGTTTCTGTATCGCTGGTGTGGGATAGTAAATTCCGCCTCCTTGGCTAACAGAAGTGCTTCCGTAATCAATGAGATAATAGCTGTAAAACCAACTGCAAATTGCTAAGAAATTTAACAGAGTTAGGGGTCATGGTCACTATTGCTTTATGAAAAGGTGGTATCCTCTCGTAATTCCCAGATTTACAGAGGTAACTAGATAGCCTGCTTCGCTAGATCCTGTTATTACCAGTTTCACTTTTTTCTTTGGAGAATGGGATTTCATCTCACTCAACAGTCCCAAAGGCTCATTAACTTGTGTGCTGTGCCCAGGGGGACTAACCCTTGTTACGGGGATTTAACTCCTTGTTGAGAAGTCAAGCAGGAGAAGGGAGGGCGTATGAGAGGGGCCTGCACACCAGCAGGCTCTCACAGCACCATTTCACTTGGCGTTATTTTTGGACAAGCCTCGCTTTGTTAGAAAGCCACAGTTTTCCTCTGTCACCCACCATCTCAAGCTTCTCCTCAGAAAAGTCGTCACGGTCTGGCTCTTAACAAAGATTTATTGAGTACTTTGATTTTGCCAAGGAGTAGAGAAAGACAGTGGGGAGCAGACAGATGGGTTTATAGAATTTATGTTCCAGTGGAGAAAATGAACAAAAAATAATTAAATATAGGGGATATTGGGGAAATAGCATTAAAAACCAAATCTTCTTCCAACCTAGAAAACCTTCCTGCAAAGGTAGTAGAGACAGAAAATTGTTTTATTATTGAGATATTAAACCAGAGAGGGACATGTACCATAGGCAAACCCTAGGAGACTATAAAGACGGAAAGAAATCTCACCCTTTCGGTAGCCAGGCAGACGCAACCCATTCCTACGTGTTTTCGAGATAATAACTAACCCTCAAGTAAGAGGACTTGACAGCGCCATTCGTCAAACATAATTGTCCTAACCATACCATGGTAATTGGGGTGACTGTCTGTGTTAGCCTGTTGGCTTTATCCAGAAGAAAAAAAATTTTATACCTTTATGACACAGGGTGGTTTTGGAACTTGGAGCAAAGTGCCCACCAAAATTAGGCTCCTGCCCTCCCAGAGAAACTGGGAGATAAGGGTGCTATCCTCCTTGATGTTTATTTTTCAAAGAGGTAGCTCTCATGTCTTTGAGAAAGACAGTTTTAGGTTATCAAAATGACAAAGGGCCCATCTAGGGTTTTTTGTTTTTTAAGCTTTTATTTATTTATTTGATGCAGAGAAAGAGAGATCACAAGTAGGCAGGGAGGTAGGCAGAGAGAGAGGGAGAAGCAGGCTCCCCTCTGAGTAGAGAGCCCGATGCGGGTCTTGATCCCAGGATCCTGAGATCATGACCTGAGCGGAAGGCAGAGGCTTTAACCCACTGAGCCACCCAGGCACCCCTAGGTGGTTTTTTTTGTTGTTTTTTTTTTGTTTGTTTGTTTTGTTTTTGTTTTTAAGATTTTTATTTATTAGAGAAAGAGTGTGTGCACACAGGAGTGCCAGTGGTGGGGTTGGGAGGGGCAGAGGGAGACAGAGAAGCTGAGTCCCCTTTGAGCAGGGAGCCTGACACACCTGACACAGGGCTGGATCCCAGGCCCTAAGAGCATGACCTGAGCTGGAGGCAGAAAACTGATGGAGCCACCTGGGTGCCCCATGGGCCCATTTAGTTTTCAGAAGGTTTTATAATCATTGCACAGGGATGAGAAGGTGCTTACAAGTTTTCTAAAGTGAATGGTCCTAGAAAAAAGAAGAGAGGGGACTCTTTGCCCTTATTTTAAACAGGGAGAATTAAGCCTCCTGTTTGAAATTTTTTATTTGTCCATACACAGGGAACTAATATGAGATTTCCAAAAGTAGAAAAATGTTCCTCTCAGACTGCACTTGGGGTTTACTTTTTCTTACTGATTTGTGAATGCTCACTCAAATTGAGGGTAATATTTATCCGTCGTAGCCTGCACATATATTTTCATAGTATTCCTTTTGTCTTATAAGTTCATGGTATATTTTACTGCACAAAACCACTAAGACTCTGTACCCCCAGAAACTGGGGGAGAAGCATCAGTGAGATTCCATTTACTGAAAGTGTTAAAACTCCATTCTGTAAGCAAACAAGGACCGGAAACCAGAGGGTGTCCCTCAACCTGGAGCTAGTTCTGACTTTGGACTTAGGGATTGTTGAAACAGCTGGCAGTGATCATAATCATGTCTTAACTTGATAATATTTCAGCATTTTAATCTGAGCACCTTGCAAATCCTGGGACAAAGCAGGTTCTCCGTAAACCTTGGTGGATTTGATAGGTAGCTGAGTTGTCTAAAGACAGAACACCCAGAGAGGGATGAGTGTCATATCAGGGTCAGCTGATAGCCCTGCAGATTCCCCCAGATAATTATCTTCATGAATACTGATGCCTCAGCATTTTCCTCTCCTCTGCCAGCCCTTGTGGGAATATCTGAAAAGCATTTATAACATAGACTTAAAGTTAATGAACATAAAGCCATATTAATTAAGCTGGCGAAGCTTCTTTGCTATATTCTGCCAAATCCTAGAACTTCTGCTGGATACATCTAGTCTCTAGTGGCTGAATTGGGGGGGGGGGGGCTTTCTGTTCTTCCTCCCCCGACAAAATGCATGCCTTCCTGATACTTGGGCTTGATTCCCCAATTCTCTGAGGTCGATCAATTTTGCTGACCGTTGGTAGATATACACTGTTAACTGATGGTAGTTTTCAGTGGTAGATAACCTGCTGCTTTCTGTTTTTGACCACCATCATCTTTCTCACTTTGCCCAGATACTTTTTCCTCTGCTGGTTAGGGTCCATTTTGACTGTCTTCTATCCCCAGGAGCCTCTGGGGGTTTCTCTCTCTCATCAGTTCTCGGAACACCAACCTCCTTTACATGCCGCACTCTATTACAGCCGTGTGTGCAAGATAGGCATTTTACTATGTACATGTATTTAGGATAATAGAGTCACCTAGAGGTCATCACTGACCTAGAATATGACATTGCAAGTCAGCAGTGTCCTGCTTCTTCAGGAAATCCTCAGATATGTAATTGTGTTTTTCTGGATTCAGCCAGTAATATGTTCATAATTAATCTTATTAGTGATCATGAAAAAGGAAGTCCATTTTTCACTTTTAGGAGGCGCGGAGCCTTTTGAACTACTGTGAAAGAAGAATTCCCCACAAGGAAAAAGGTGTAGCATTGAATATAAGGAAACTGCAATTCGTATAAAGCTACCCTAGGAGTTTGCAAAGACTTAGGCGACAGCCAAGCTTTAAACATTTAAACATTCAGTTAGTTAGCTGCTTGGCATTATGCCACCTAAACATACAGATGATTGATTTTATTTTTAAATCATTTGACCACATCATCCTGATGTCTTGGCATTTTGCCCATAGCCTCAGCATGCAGGACTTTCAAAGAGAGCTCTTTACTGCCGTCTCATGGTGAACCAATGAATGGCTGTGGCTATGAGTTAGGAGGCCGTGGTGGCTCTCCCACTCCCTTGGCAGGTAAGAATGTGGATAAATTGCACAGTCTCGCGTGAGTTCATTTGTGTGGGCCTCAGTTTCCTCTTTTGAAAATTGCGAAAGCCTGTGAATACGGAGCTAACTGGCAAGGAAAATCCTCAGGACTCTGGATAACTTAGCATAAAGCCATACATTTGGCTTCTGTGCTATCTTCATTTTGACTACCGATGTTCCTACTCCCTGCCTCACAGGTACTAGTGGTTGGCGAAGAGTTCTGTGTCATCCCTGTGAATGAAGACACTTTTAGATGCTCCTTGTCCCAGGGTATAGGAGTCCCTTCGTTTCTGGAATCCAATAGAGGCATTCTTCATGAGGATAATTAAAAGCTTTTGCCCTCAACCAACAAAACAGGCTTTAATCAAAAAGTTGAATGTGGAAAAGTTGAATAAATCAGGCACAAACCAGGATGCAGATATGGAAAGATCAAAGTGGAAATTACCTTTGCTGGTCCCTTGAAGAGCAAATTGTTTTATTGACTTTTCTTAAGCATAGTTCTTGTTCCGCCTTATAGGACTTTTCTTCTTTGCATTTTTTTTTTTTAATGGAATTTGATGATCTGTAAGGAGAGGAACAAAGACCTTTGACTAACACAGCCTCTGACTAGTTAGGGGGGCAGAGCTGACTTTGATATTATACTTTCTAATTACAGTGGAGACTTTCATGGCCTCTCGAGTAAAAGCTGGCTACTTTCAAAAAAATAGACAAGGGGTGCCTGGGTGGCTCAGTGGGTTAAAGCCTCTGCCTTCGGCTCAGGTCATGATCCCAGGGTCCTGGGATCAAGCCCCGCATTGGGCTCTCTGTTCAGCGGGGAGCCTGCTTCCCTTCCTCTCTCTCTCTGCCTGCTTCTCTGCCTACTTGTGATCTCTGTCTGTCAAATAAAAAAATAAAATCTTTAAAAAAAAAAATAGACAAGGGTGTAAGCAAGGAAACAAGGGCATCTTGGTATTTCTGGAAATAGGAGCCCGAGATGCTTATGTGAGGAGGACCTGCTTGGGCAGTATCTGTCCCTACCCAGACGTCAGCCTTCTGGGGATGGGAGGAGATGTGGTGAATCCCTCTCCTGAGAATCTCTGAGGAACACATGGGGCCTGAACAAGTCTCGTTCTACCACTTAATCAACCCAAGGGATATGAGCAGCAGTGCTTTGCCTAGTAGTTATGTAAGATGAAAGGAGTCTCAAAGTCGAATGAAACTGTATTATTCAGCTGCTTTCATTCACTCTAAAGACATCCTACTCTATAGGTTATGCATGAATTTCTCCCATTTGCAGGAATAAAGCACAGTAGCCAAAAGTCATCAATGTTTTATAAACTGTGACTAATCCCCTCCATAGTGTCTCTCTCTACTTCCCCACCCTTCCTTACTGTTCAGAGGTTTTTATTTATTTACTTATTTTTGTATTTCCTGATATTTAGCTGCTACTTTTCTGTGTCGTTATTATTTTTTTTTAAATCACTTGAGACCGTGGCATACTATGGGGTTTAGGATTGATAGGGTTATTAGGAAAGCCTGCTCTCCCAAGCCTTTAGATTGCTTTGAAATATTTTGCTTGAAAATAGCAACAAATGAATCTGCTCTGCCTTCCAGAAGCAGCAGCATAGTGCATTTCCGGGGTCCTTTTGGCTTTTACCGAGCTGTTGCCACCCAAAATAGTGGTGGGCTCATAAATGTTTAGCAAATCATGGTAATGAATGTGGCAAGGACAGACATAGCCAGTGTGTGTTTTTTTTAATCATGCATCATTTAGTACAAAGATGACTCTTGGATGTTTTGGCAAATTAATTTTGAGAAGGGAGAGAGCAGCTGGGCTCTAGCCCACAAACCAATACTAGCTATGTCTGCTAATGAAGTTGCTACCGCTCCTTCCTCCTCTGAACACACACATGGAACTGGAAGGCACAGGGAGTTCTTTGCTGTTTTCCTCCAGGGTTTTGGCTGAAGCCATGTCTGTCACTCTCCATTGTTCTCTAGGTTCTAAGAGTTCCTGCTGCACTGTGTCAGCAACCTGAGTGTGGCGATAAGCACCCGTTTCCAACAGTCACTCTCTACAATTTAAAAATCAGTCACAATGCCACTTTCTTTGAAATCTGATTAAATATGTACTCCTAGACATGTCTACCAACATCACTCCTCCCCGCCGTGCTTGTACGTGTGGTATTTTCTGTGATGTTAGATGGAAGGTCTTAACATGACAGAGGTATTTCCTAGGTGTTGTTTTAAAGATGAATAGCCTGAAAGAAAACCACATTTGAAGGAAGTTCCATATTTAGGTAGTCTTCTAAGAAAACATCAGATGGGAAACAGAAGGAGTAGGAGATGTACATTAAAACACATGTAGACGCGGTAAAAATCTTGCTCGGGCTTTGTTGTTCTAGTAGCCTCTACACTAAGGGCTGACATTAGCCCCAAAATCTTCATTAAGTCTCCTCTCCCAGCCGAATGATACCCCCAGCACAGACAGCACACATGAGCCACCAGATTTTCTTTTCTTCTCCTACACTGCCTCTTTCTGTTCTGTTACCATTCAGTCCTTTAATGCACACACACATACACACACACACACACACACACACACACACAGAGGAGATGTGTGTGTGTGTGAGTGTGTGTTATAGAATATATATAAATCAGGAATATATCTTTTTTTGGTGCAAACCCTCTTTCCCTTGATTTTTTTCTAGTTCTACCTCTTAAGCATCCCTAGAGTCCGCCAACACTAAATCCCAGGAACTATCCTTGCTCTGTTTAGAGGAACGGGAGGAGCCAAGTGGGCAAAGCCAGAATTCTCTTCTGCAGGAGAGAAGAAAGGCTGGGAATATTTATATTTTCATAATTTTTTAATGGCTACAGTCTTGTTCCAGGGTACACATGACCTTCTTCTAAAAATTTCTAAGAAAATTGTACCCTTTTCTGCCTTTCAGAAGAGCTGCGGGGCATGGGGAGTGGACAAGGGGGAGATCGGGGGTGGGGGGGCTTTGTTTCAGGTGTTTCCTATGGTGAAATGTATCTTCTGAGACTTTGATTATCTGACTTGGAGTTAACAAAGAGACTTAGGAAGAATGAAGGCTTTTCATATCATTTCATAGCACCATTTAATACTAAAATATAATTTTATATTTTGATGGATGAATAACTCTTTGACTATCTTCACTGATAAGAGTTGAATGTTATAAGTAATTTGTACTCGAAGCCTGTGTGTTTGGCTGTTTGGTTGCTATGTGGTCTCAAGGATGAAGAAGTCCGACAGGCAGGTATTTTGTGGTTTGACGCCCCCCAGCACCTTTTGTGGTGATGCCGATGTGGTGATCCTGAAGGGGAGGATGATACCTGATCTCTTTGGGGAACTTAATTTGTGCCAGCTGTGTTCCAGGAACTTTAAGTGTATTAATTAATTTTTTTTTAAAAGGTTTAGTTATTTATTTGACAGAGGGAGAAAACACAAGTAGGGAGAGAGGCAGGCAGAGGCGGGGTGGGGGGGAAGCAGGCTCCCTGCTGAGCAGAGAGCCTGATGCGGGCCTTGATCCCAGGACCCTGAGATCATGACCTGAGCTGAAGGCAGAGGCTTAACCCCCTGTATACAGGCACCCTGTATTAATTAATTTAATCTTTGTACCAACCTCATTAGGAACTTCTGTTACTTCAACTTTTTGTGTAAGGAGACAGAGAAGCTAAATAACTGGCGAAGCGGGTTTGGCGCCAGGTTGCTCATACTGCCCAGGCACACCCCGTGCCTCATGCTGTAGCGTTTAATAAATGGCTCAACAGAACTTATCCTAGGGCTGCCTTGGGTGGGCTGTCAGCCAGTTTGCCACCTCTGCTCCACATTTATCTCTATTAGAGACACAGATTGGAAAGTTGCCACTGGCTTCTGATGTCAGATAGTGTGCCGTCCAACTACACATTAATAAATAAGGACAGAAAATAGAATCACAGCTTTTGGCCTATCTGTGGCAGACACACTTGCCCTTAGGCGCCCGGATTCTGAACAAATTAAAGAAATTACTGTAGAATTACCGTGAGCAGCTTTCAGATACGAGCATCTGCTATTTTGTGCCCAGTACTGTGCTGGATAAAGATAATAGAAAACATAAAAGAAAAAGAAAAATACCATGATCAGTTTTAGATCCATATGCAATTTTGTAGGGAAAACATGACAACACACGGGAAATAACTAATGAACAGCACGTGGGCACGTGGGGTCAGGTTCAAGGTGTGTAGTTCAGATAATGAGCATTAGAGGAGCTTTGTAACACATGGCCTCTTCAACAACTCCATCGTCAGTGAGCCCTGGGAAATAGATTATGTCCTTCCATGCTCACATCTTCAAAATCTTTAAATATGGCATGACTATTAGCATTGAGTCAAAAATTGGCCAGGAATATTTTTCCACATTTACTTTGGACTCATAGATGTACAGAGGAGTTAGAATTGGCATTGGAAAGTATAGCGTGACCCCCTCGAAGTGTCTCTGCCACTTGCAGGAAGGCTAGGGTCATGGTTCTTCTTTCGTTCTAAAATATCCAATGACATGGCATGACCCAAATGGCTAAGCCATTCATTTGTTCAGTACATAATTAGAAGTTGCTACTGTGTACCAGGTTTTTGTTTTTGTTTTTGTTTTTTTTTCCCTAGTTTTCTCAGATTTCAAATTCTAGGAAGATAAAGCATAGAAGTTAATGTCAGGAAATCTGGGTTATAATCCTGGCTCTCTCCTTAATTTATAGTGAGGCAGAATGAAAGTCAATTTACCTACCTTGGCTTCAACTCCACATTTGTGAATGAGGAATTGGCTACATCTGTTGTTTATAAACTGAGCTCCATGGAGTTCTCTGATTTCTTTCTCAAGGTTGCCTGGGGAATATTCTGGAGTGGCGGTTGTCAGCCGGGGGCAGTTCCTCACCCTTCCCTTCACTCCCAGAGGACATTTTAGTATCTCTTGGGGAACGTGTTTGCTCTTGGCACCTACCAGATAGAGGCCACAGATGCGGAAAATCCCACAACGCGTGAGGTAGCTCCCACAACGAAGAATTATGTGGCCCCCAGTTGCCGATAACACCAAGGTGGAGAAACCGTGCTGTGGGAGATGTGCAGGAGCCTGAGCTTGTGGGACTCTGGGCCCCTAACCCACTAACCCCAAAGCACATCCACTTCCATTTGGTGGCTACAGCAGACATGAATTTGACAGGCAGTGAACAAATGTGCAGACTTGAACTTTATGTTCTATAAGTGAGCTTAAATTATATCTTAATCCCCCCATGTTGGTTCTCAGTCAGTTCAGAGTTCACACTAAGGTACTTCAAGGTTCTGCTCCTTCCTTTTTTCCTTGTTAGCTCTGAATCTGTCTCTGGGGCTTAAAAAATCATCCTGGCCTTGGAAGAGGTATGTGCAGGTCTAGTCCACTATCACCTTTGATGCTACACTCTTCTCTGCAGTCAGGAAGCCCTCTCTGCTAGTCTTCAGCCATCTGGATTTTTGTTTTGCTTTTGTTGTCTTTAAGATTTCATTTTATATCAGGGAAATACAAATCAAAACCACAATGAGATATCACCTCACACCAGTCAGAATGGCTAAAATTAACCACTCAGGAAATGACAGATGCTGGCGAGGTTGTGGAGAAAGGGGGACCCTCCTACACTGTTGGTGGGAATGCAAGTTGGTGCAACCATTCTGGAAAACAGGATGGAGGTTCCTCAAAAAGTTGAAAATAGAGCTACCCTATGACCCAGCAATCGTACTACTGGGTATTTACCCTAAAGATACAAACGTAGTGATCCGAAGGGGCACATGCACCCGAATGTTTAGAGCAGCAATGTCCACAATAGCCAAACTATGGAAAGAACCTAGATGTCCATCAACAGATGAATGGATAAAGAAGAAGTGGTTTATATATACAACGGAATAGTATGCAGCCATCAAAAGAAATGAAATCTTGCCATTTGCGACGACATGGATGGAACTAGAGGGTATTATGCTGAGCGAAAAAGCCAATCAGAGAAAGACAACTATCATATGATCTTCCTGATAGGAGGAAGTGGAGATGCAACGTAGGGGGTTGGGGGTGGGTAGGAAAAGAATAAATGAAACAAGATGGGATCGGGAGGGAGACAAATCATGAGACTCTTAATCTCACAAAACAAACTGAGGGTGATTGGGCGGAGGGGGGTAGGGAGAGGGTGGTTGGGTTATGGACAGTGGGGAGGGTGTGTGATATGGTGAGTGATGTGAAGTGTGTAAACCTGGTGATTCATAGACCTGTACCCCTGGGGCTAATAATACATTATATGTTTATAAAAAAATAAAAAAATTAAAAAAAAAGATTTCATTTTATAGAGCAGTTTTAAGTTCACAGCAAAACTGAAGGGAAGGTATAGAGATTTCCCATGTACCCCTCGGCTCTTACACAAGTATAGCCTTCCCCATTGTCAACATCTCCCAGCAGAGTGTGGAATCTGTTGCAGCTGAGGATCCAACACTGACACATCATAGTCACGCAAAGTCCTTAGTCTATCTTAGGGCTCACTCTTGTTGTACATTCTGTGGGTTTGGACAAATACATGATGACACATATCCATCATTATGGTGTCATACGTAGTGTTTTTAGGCTGCTGTATTTCACCTATTCATCCCTCTTCCTCCTCAACTCCTGGCAACCATTGGTCTTTTGGCTGTCTCCATAGTTTTTCCTTTTCCAGGATGTCAGAGAGTTAAAATCACATAGTAACTAGTCTTCTCAGATTGGCTTCTTTCACTTAGTAATATGAGTCCAAGCTTCCACCATGTCATTTCATAGTTTGATAGCTCATTGTTTTTTAGTTCTGAATAAATACCTAGATATACCACAGTTTGTTTATTCACTTACTGAAGGAAATACTGGTTGCTTCCAAGTTTTGGCAGTTAAGAAAGCTATGAACATCCATGTACAAGTTTCTGTGTGGACATAAGTTTTTAGCTTGAGTCATCAGGGTCTCTCTTGCTGCTCTTGTCCCTCACCTGCCATAACCACTAGCTCCAGGACCTCCCAGCATGTACAACAGCATGCTCTAATCACAGATTTAATGACATGTCTGGTTCATTGCCTCAGCCACTTGTGTTCTCATTTGGGGGAGTCACTGGAAATTTTCAGATTTGTTCTGTTACCCCCTGGACTATGGAGCCTCTAGGCGGGCTCTCTCAGATCCTCTCTGCCTATACCTGACCTGCCCCCATTTCTACTCATGGTTCTGGTCCCATGCTGGAGAGGGGGGCTTCTCTCTAAGGCTCCCTGGCACTCCTCATGGGGGTCTGAGAAGTGGGACATATTTTTCTCCAGCTCTCAGACCCCCTAATTCTATCTAGACTTCCTTTATAGGGATCCCCACCAACAGCTGTCTATTGTTATCCCCTCCACTCTCCTTTCCTGCTCCCAGCTGGTTGAAGTATATCTCTTTGTAAGAGTGGAAAATGGCTCCTATGTAATCTGGCATTTTTTCTAACCTTATTGTATATAGTATAAAATTAATGCTCTTATTTTTATCAAAACTGCCGTTTCAATAAATGCTTTCTTCTTTCAAAAATCCTTCCTCTTGAAATAGAAAAACTTTGTCTTTTAAGCTATTAACTCTGCCATGAATTTCAAAACCCTCGATGTAAAAATTGCCTTCCTTGAAACCCAGCAGCGTCTGGCCTCTCCTAATGATATGGAATGCCACTGATTCAGTGGATAGCTACAGTTTCAGTGCCTTTTTTTTTTTTTTTAAGATTCTATTTATTTATTTGAGAGAGAGAGAGAGAAAGAGAGGGCATGAGGGGGAGAGGGTCAGAGGGAGAAGCAGACTCCCTGTGGAGCTGGTAGCCTGATGCGGGACTCGATCCCGGGATTCTGGGATCATGACCTGAGCCGAAGGCAGTGGCTCAAACAACTGAGCCACCCTGGCGCCCTCATTGTGTTTTTTAATATATATTTTTTAAAGATTTTATTTATTATTTATTTGACAGAGAGAAATCACAAGTAGACAGAGAGGCAGGCAGGCAGAGAGAGAGAGAGAGAGAGAGAGAGAAGCAGGCTCCCTGTCGAGCAGAGAGCCCGATGCGGGACTCGATCCCAGGACCCTGAGATCATGATCTGAGCCGAAGGCAGCGGCTTAACCCACTGAGCCACCCAGGCGCCCCCTCATTGTGTTTTTAAAATGTGACTTGCTGCTTAAAAAAAACAAATGGAAAGAAGGAAGAAGGGAAGAAGGAAGTTACATGGATGGAAGGGTTGAAAAGCCCTGGGTCAATGGTCTTTATTCTTATTGTTTCATCATAAAGTGATCTGAATGTGTGAAGAGTCTGGGTCTCTCCTCTGTGTCCGTTGCTGTTCTTCCTTGATGTATAATTTTCTTCCCTCAAGGGACCACTGGAACAGAGGCCTCTGGAGTTTCTGTAAGAAAGCAAGGAGATCCACGAGGAATTTTTCCTTTGAAACTCATTGTCAATGGATAAACAAGATTGGATCATTAGAAACATTTTACATACATATATGGCTGAATACTACTCAGGTATTATCCCTACCTAGAGTATTTGCTCCTGATCACCTGGAAATATTCAAACAGAGCAAAATTTTTTTCCTAAATGGGAAAAGTAATACAATTTCCCAAATTTAGGGATTAAGGAATCTTATCTCCCTGAATCTTTTTATCATCTGTCCTACCAAGCTATCATCATATATGTATTGATTATTTGGTGTAGGTGGTAATTTCTATTATTTAGGAGACTAAGATATAAATCTCCAATGGTGGGGCAAGAGTTTATTTGAGAGTTACTATGTTTCATTCATTCATTTCAAGAATATTTACTGAAAGTACATTCCTTGGATAAACCCCTTGACCTGGTTTAACATTAGAATACTAGATCCTAGTCCTGCCAGTTTATTAACTAGTGATGTGATTCTGAAAAAAGTCACTTAATCTTTATAAGGCTCAATTCTTGAATCTTTAAAACCAAGGGCTATTTCTGTGGTTCTATTTTAGCAGACATGTGTACCTTTTTCTCCCACTAGCCACCCTAAGATATAAACAGCTTTCATAAAATCTAATGTGCAGGTGAATGTAACTCCTACAGTTAATGATTTATACTGTCATTGGTTAAATACTCAATCAGTTCTTTTTCACCTGTGTTATCTTCCTTAGCAATAATTATCTGATCAACTGCACAGCAAGTAACAATTACCAATGTAATGAGTGTAAGCCAATGGGAACCCAGGAACTCAAATCTATTTTGACTACAAATAAACTTTCTGTATTTCAGATGAAGTCTAAACTATAACATGTGTATTTTTATTTATTCAAAGTAATTTGACAAATAAGATACTTCAGCTGAAAACAAATAAAACCAATCTTATTTTCCCTTTTCTCTCCATTTAATTTTCTACGTTGGGCAAAGTTTAATCAATGAAGGGTGATGTTGAAATCTAACACATTTATCTGGTGGTCAGGTTTCTGATTAAAGGAGGAACGAGCATTGAACTTGTTGTCAGGACAACATTCTGGGAAATGCAGCTGTTCAGTCATGTTGCATCTGCTCTTGGAATCATTTATTATGAAATTCATTCATTTGAAAGAAGGTGAAGATAATTAGATTTTCACCTCAAAGCTTTGCTCTGTGGGGGGAGCTAACATTTTAAATAAAGGGGACTTGGGGAAGGGCACATTTTTATATGGGGGTTAGTAGGGTCCCTAGGAAAAATAATGTACCTACCATTGCTAAACCTCATGTCATGCCACCAAAGTGCCTCCCGGGAGGTTTTCCATCTATGTTAATGCTCGTATTCCCATCTCTTCTTGAAAAGGGGACTATCTGGTTATTGAAATTGGGTGATAATTCTGTAGGTTCACATGTTCACATTTACTTTTGAATTAGAGTATCTGATAACTCTACTATCCACTGACTGTGTAACTCATTTTCCCTGATGTTCTGGTTTCAGATGAGACTTTACTTGCAATCTCCAGATGGACTAGGCATTTGTGTTTAAAAGTCTGTCCGTGTGTACTTGTGTATGTGAAAAGCAGAAGTAGTGCATGAAGAGTGCAATATAGGTTTTGCTCTAGATCCCCTTCTTAACCTTCCCACAGTCAAAAGATTGATTGGAATGCTGATCCCAAAGCTGGCTCTATTTTGGGTTACTCTGAAATGCTGGCCAAAGCATTAACTCGCTCTCTCTTCCTTGCCAAGGTAGTTGATGAAGACAGTGATGGGCTCCAAAGCAGATTCTGTTGCTATTAGTCAACACGTAGTAAAGGCCTAGTCTAGTACATTTTTTTTGCAAACGTGAACGAGCCAGGAGTTTTGCCCTTTACAGATTCACATGGCTTTAAGATGAGTAAATAAAAATAACTTGGTCATGTACCACTATCATCTGAAATTTCATTTATAGCAGATACTGTTACAGTGTTTCTGTTATTACAGATTCAATATTGACTGGAGTTGCATCTAGATCCTATCTCCTAGCTATTATGTAGGTGAGGAATATAATCCTTGACTAGGTCACTCGGATGCTTCTGCTTTACATATTCTGTTCTCATGGAGAACTCCGAATACCTCCGTATTTAAAGTGAACACAACCAAGAATCATCTTTTGAACGAATAAGAGCTCATCTGTGGTAGAATATGACTGCAATTGTTTCTTCTCCTTAAGTGTTCATTTGCTCAGAAAAAGCACAGAAGAGAATTTATGGATCATTTGAAGCTTATCAGGATCTGTTGAACGCGGAGCAGTATTTGGGGCTGCATATTTTCGGTTGTGAAAAGGAAATTAATAAGAGATGAAGATAATCGTGGCTTCTATGCCAGTCAGCTTGCAGTACAGGTATGACTGGCTCCCACTGAGGTTTACACAGCGAGATAAGCTGAGCTGCTGATTGTTTTGTGGTTTTTTGCAGAGGCCTGTCACAATGCAGTGTGGTGAGGATGTATCAAAGCACCGTCCGCCACCACAGGTCAGAATATTCTCGCGCCTTGTATTTATGTAGCCCCTGGCTCTAGGGACCTCACAGTGCCGGCACACAACATTACTCCCTGATTACATTTCACAAGCCCCTGCAGCAAGAGGGTGACCGCCGTGCAAACCCAGCCCTAACTGCCTGCTCTGAGCATGGAAACAGAACAATACTTGGAAATTCAGCCTCACATTTGAACTTTAAGTGCAGAGCTGCATGATGAATTAAAGGCAAGGAGGCTTGGGCTGGCTGGCAGAAAGGGCTTTTTCTCCAGAGCCACATTAAGTGTAAAAATTAGGTTCAAAGATAGAGTGGTCATGGTCGGTAATATTAAAAAACATGGCTGGGTGTATGGATTATTATTAAGAAATAAAATAAGAGATCAGTTATCAAGAGAAAGATGGTCTAGCTCGTGGATTCAGTTTGGCCATCATTTATTTGCTGCATGTCAGTGGCTCATCAACACACAGTAAAGGAACTCTGCTTATTTTAATGTCTATCATGCCATAGCTCTACTTGTGGGAGAGAAGTGTAACAGAGGCAGGAGAAATTTGTGGCCCAGGGAGCATCATATACGTCCAAGCTATCTGGGAACTGGCAGACCTCCCAGTTCAGCAATTTAGCACATTTATTGGGAGTAATGGAATACACCTCTATATCAGAGGGACGTGTGCTCAATCTTTCGTATCGTATTTTCTGGATGTGAGTATCAATGTTTTCACTGACTATGCTGTGAAGCATATGGAGTCCTCAAAGCCTAGAAAACATGTGGCTGTGATTTCCACTTAACAGTAATGTCCCCAGTATAGACACTTATCTGTGACAAATAATGATAGTTAGGTTGCTGCCCCCCTCCCCACCTTCTGCCCACCTTTTTTCCTGGCATCTGGCACATGGGCTAAGGGCAATGATTCCTTCTCTTCTTTTATTAGCTTGGCCAGATAGTTACAGGTGGAATGATAATCATCTTATTTTCATATGTGAGAAAACCCAGCTAAACCTTCAAGAACCAAACCATAATTAGGACATTGATCCATATTGAATAACTTGCCAATATATTGTCGTCACTGTCAGAAGGAAAGAATGGAATGGAATCCATAGCTATGGGTCATTACGATGCGTGTAGGGTTTAGTTTTTTTCTTTAGTACTCAGAACGAATGAATGTTTAATAGACCAAAGACCATCTTAGACCTAGACAGTTGTGACTTTTGCCATAGGCTCAGTGCTTTAGTGGAAATGCCTCTAGTCTGGTTCTGATTGCTTCAGTCCTGATGGGGAGAGGAGTGGCTTGGGGGCCAAGGGAACATGTCTATTTAAAATCTGCTTTTAAATAGGGCGCCTGGTGGCTTTAGTGGGGTCAGGTCATAATCTCAGGGTCCTGGGATCGAGTATCGCATCGGGCTCTCTGCTCGGCAGGGAGCCTGCTTCCCCTCTCTCTCTCTGACTACTTGTGATCTGTCTCTGTCAAATAAATAAATAAATAAAAATCTTTAAAAATAAATAAATAAATAAGTAAACCCTGCTTTCCCATTGTTGACCATATTCTACCCACAGTCTGGTATCGACTAGCCACAGATCTACCTCTAGTGATTTTGTGTGCCTTTTTCTAAGACTTCTCTGAGGACGAAGGACAGTTCTTTCAAAGGTATGTGGATGGAGCTTGGATTTCTGGATTGCATGTCCTTGGTATGCTTGTGAGGTCCTTCACCATGGGATCACTAGTAGGAACAAGATGGGGAAATGGATGTCCTGTGAGCTGGGTCTCTGTTGGTACCCTTGCTCTGTACCATGCAAACACTAAATGTGGGTTAGTGTAGACAGATGCCAAACAACCCAGTACCCTCCACCTTGTCTACCAGTATTACCTCCATAGTGAATTTTAGGCTTCTGGCTATAGAAGTAAATTTTTATTTTTTCTTGAGTTGCTTCAAAGCTTTGGCTCTCTTCCTTTTTGCTAAAACCCAAAGGCCAACCTCAGATTACATCCCACTTTTTCAATCTTCTTAAATCTTTGTAGGGACAAAGAATGCCAAAGGCAGCACACATATACTCAATCAAGAAAGTAATTCTGGAAACGATGGTCTGCACAAATGGATAAGGCAATTAGGTAAGATGCCAGTAGGCCTGGTTTTAACGCTCAGGGTGAAACTATGTTGAGGGACTTTGTGTGTGTGTGTGTGTATAACTGATTGCCCCCTGGCCTGCTTTAGTCCCTGCTTCTTGGAAATGATTTTCATATCCACAGTTTTTCATCATCAATGGTTTCTTTCCTTTTTATATGGCAAGCATGAGCCTGGCAAGGCTCAGGATCAGCAGGACTTTGAGATGAGTAGACAGAGTAGCTGTTGTGGGAATAGAGCACTGGGTATAATTTTACAGAAGCTAGCCAGGTCTGTCCTCTTCTCTGTCTAATACCTCTCCTAGTCTGTAGTTCATGCCTTAGGAAGGGGGGGGGGGGGTGGGTACAAAAGGGATAGGAAATGGAAGACTCTGGGAACTTGAGAAAAGGGAAGGGGGATCAATGAAGAGGTGAAGGTACAGTAGGGAAATAGCAACCAAACTTGGTCTTTTATAAAATTTCAATCAAGGAGAGGCTTGGCAAAGTGAATGCCTGTTTAAAAATTGTATCATAAGCATTTAGAATCATTTCTTAGGGTAGATTCCCCAAAGTGAGCGTAGATGGGTCAGAGGTATCAATATTTTGAGTCTCTTCATATCTATGGTAGATTGTAATTTGCCATCCAGACAGATGTGTCCAAGTTTCCTATTTTATAGGATCTTTGCTGGTGTTAGCAGTTACTGCTTTTTTATTATTTAAAAAGTGCTTTGCTTCATAGCCAAGTGTACCTCCCCATTTTTATTTTGTTTTCTATTATGAATCAAATCGTTTTCAATATGTTGCCTTGTATTTTCTCTCTTAAAAATATTTGTTTAGGTTCTTGCCCATATATGTGTATTGGTATCTTAGTATTTGGTTACATAAACCTTCCTTTTAGATACCAAATGGCGCAGTTAGCATATATATGTATGAAATAGAATACCATGAAAACTTGTGCAAAATGACAAGATATCAAATGGCGCAGCTAGTGTGTATATGTAAAAAGTGACCAGTGTAATGTGTTTTAACCCAATGAGTTCCTTTTTTTTTGTTGTGTTCACCCCTGCATGCTCTTTTCTATTTTGTTTTATTTCTATTTTATTAAAAAAAATCAGTTGTGATATTATAGCAGTTGAGTGATTTAGGATGAGGATAAAGCTGACTTTGTCCCATTATAAGGCTGTATTGAAAGACTGGTCATTTAAAATCCAGCCAAAAGCTACTGTGGTCATCAACTGAATCATAACTGTAGCTAATTCTAGCTTGTTTTTAAATCAGCTAACAATGTTTTTCATGTAAGCACTGGTATGTGATACATATAAGCTGATTTTCTCAGCAGCAGAAAAATAAATTCAGGGAGGTTTTTGCTCCTTTGGGAAATATTACAGAGAGATCTGTTAAGAGAGAGGGAGGCTTGAGCTAAAGACTTTCCCTTGGTCCCCAGAGACGGTAGAAATGAAACGGCCACTTGAATCACAGTCTCCATCTGCTATAAGGGTTTACACTGAAGACTTCTTTCACTTAATTTTCTGGACTAGATTATTTCTAAATCTTTTTTTTTTTTTAAATTTTAAAAGAATAACCCGTATACCATGGGTGAAGAATGGGAAGACATAGTAAAATGTACTTGTATCTCAAACTAAATCAAACTTGATCTTTTCTGATCACTGGAACCAGTGGTTACTCTTTTCATTCATTTACTCATTTGTTCAATTAGTATTTATTGAGCTTTGTGCTTAAGTCATGAAGCTAGGTGCAAGGGGGATATAAAAACAACTCAGGAAATCTTCTTAAAAAAAGGGGGGGTGCCTGGGTGGCTCAGTGGGTTAAAGCCTCTGCCTTCAGCTCAGGTCATGATCTCAGGGTCCTGGGATGGAGCCCCGCATCAGGCTCTCTGCTCTCTGCCTGACTCTCTGCCTACTTGTGATGTCTGTCTGTCAAATAAATAAATAAAATCTTAAAAAAAAAAAAAATCTCAAAAAACAACTCAGGATCCTGCCTCACCAGCATGTGTGGTTGAGTGGGTAAGATATGGCTCTTTCTTAAACTGAAATAATCTAAGTGAAAGTGATAAACACAGATGAGGTTCGGCCAAAGTGTCCTGGATATTCGGTGTGGGGAGGGCATCCTCATATTCCTACCTTGACCAGACTTTTGAACTGTTCCTTAGTGTTCCATTTCCTTGTGCTTGTGTAGTCTGAGGCATTCTGCTGCAAAGAGCAGAGCTTCCTGGGTATGTAGCTCCACTGCCTTGCTGTCCAGCAGAGGATCCATCCATGATTAAAATAGGCAATTGATGTTTCATGGTGTGGTACTTCTCTTCTGCTTTCCATTTGGGATATTATTTCTTACCCATTGAGTATAATCTGATGGTACTGAATCAGGGATGTTGTCCTTCTTAACTAAATTTGATACATTAACTAAGCTATGTGAAACCTGTAAATCTACTCTAGAATTTGAATCTAGAATAAAGAGACAGAATTCATCCTCTTTGGATTGTTACTACAGTTCCCATTTCCAGTCTTGGTTTCTGCTCATATCTGAGTCTGGTACTCTAATCTTCCTGAGGTGATTTTTCAAAATTTTCACCTGAGGTAGGTTTGCTTGAGTTTTTGGTGTTATTTGGAATATCTGTTGTTTCCTGTTCCAGACCCATTTGGACTCTTTTCCGCCCCACTGTGTGTCTGTCCAGGAGGCTGACTTGAATAGACTATATATATATATCAAGAAGTTTCTCTTTCCCTCTGGTTTCTGGTTGGGTTTTGACAAAGGGGAGTTTGTATAGGAGCATAGAAGAAGGAGTGTGCAATCATATCTCTTGGTCCCTTCCTTGTGAAGTCAACCTTGGGCTGCTGTGTTTGTCAGCTAGATTCTGACCATAAGGGATAAAGAACTGCCATGCTAAGTAAACACAGAACACTACCAAATCTGTCAGGCTAAAGATTAGGGAAGTGGTAGAGAAGGGGCGAGATCCTAAGGAAATGAATGAGATTAGATATGAACAAGGTTGAGAAATTTTTACTTCTAATTTTTCCAGAGCTCCATCTTGAAGAGAGAGCCTGTTCTCATTCCTTTTCCATCTGAGGAAACTAGCTCTCTTCTGCTTAAAGTTTTTTGATGACTGCACTTGAGATAATGTTTCAATTGCTTCAGAAATTGATATCCATTTTCTTGGGCATTTACCCCCTGCACATTTCCCTGTGGTCCAAGAAAAGAGTTAATTCCCAACCTTGACCAGGACCAGGTTAAAAAAAAAAGCTATATACTGTAAGAGTAAATGGCCTTATAAAATGAGTTTGGAAGTATTCTCTTGTCTTAAATTTCTTTAAGAGTTTAAGAAAGCTTGGAGTTAATTCTTTATTTAAATGTTTGGTAGAATTTACCAGTGAAGCCATCTGGTCCTGTGTTATTCTTTGTTGGGAAATTTTTTTTTTATTATTGATTCAGTCTTTTTATTTGTTATTGATCTGTTTAGGTTTTCTGTTTTTTCATTATTCATTCTTGTTAGGTTGTATGTTTTTAAGAATTAATTTCTTCTTCTGATCCATGAGCATGGAATGCTTTTCCATCTTTTTGTGTCTTCTTCAATTTCTTTCACAAGTGTTCTGTAGTTCCTTGAGTACAAATCCTTTATCACTTTGGTTAGGTTTATTCCCAGGTATCTTATGGTTCTTGGTGCTGTTGTAAATAGAATTGATTCTCTCATTTCCCTTTCTTTTCTTTTTTTTTTTTTTTTTTTGACAGAGAGAGAGAGATCACAAGCAGGCAGAGAGGCAGGCAGAGAGAGAGGGGAGGAAGCAGGCTCCCCGCAGAGCAGAGAGCCCGACGCGGGGCTCGATCCCAGGACCCTGGGATCATGACCTGAGCCGAAGGCAGAGGCTTTAACCCACTGAGCCACCCAGGCGCCCCTCATTTCCCTTTCTATATTTTCATTGTTAGTATATAAGAAAGCGACTGATTTCTGTGCATTGACTTTGTATCCTGCCACATTACTGAACTCTGTATGAGTTCTAGTAGTTTGGGCTAGAGTCTTTTGAGTCTTCCATATAAAATATCATGTCATTTGTGAAGAGACAGAGTTTGACTTCTTCATTGCCAATTTGAACGCATTTTATTTCTTTTTGTTGTTTGATTGCTGTTGCTAGGACTTCTAGTACTATGTTGAACAACAGTGGTGAGAGTGGGCATCCTTGTCGTGTTCCTGATCTCAAAGGGAAGGCTATCAGCTTTTCCCCATTGAGGAGGATATTCGCTGTGGGTTTTTCATAGATAAATTTTACGAAGTCGAGGAATGTTTCCTCTATCCCTATACTTTGAATCATTTTAATCAAGAACGGATGCTGTATCTTGTCAAATGCTTTTTCTGCTTCAGTCGAGAGGACGATGTGGTTCTTCTCTCTTTTTGTTCTACCTAATTTGTTCTATCACATTAATTGATTTGCAAATGTTGAGCCATCCTTGCATCCCAGCACCAAGAACTATAAGATAGCTGGGAATAAACCTAACCAAAGAGGTAAAGGAGCTGTACTCGAGGAACTACATAACACTCATGAGAGAAACTGAAGAAGACACAAAAAGATGGAAGAGCATTCACGCTCATGGATTGGAAGAATAAACATTGTTAAAATGTCTATACTGCCTAGAGCAATCTATACTTTCACTGCCATCCTGATCAAAATTCTACCAGCATTTTTCAAAGAGTTGGAACAAACAATCCTAAAATTTGTATGGAACCAGAAGAGACCCCAAATTGCTAAGGAAATGTTGAAAAAGAAAAACAAAACTGGGGGCATCACGTTGCCTGATTTTAAGCTTTACTACAAAGCTGTGAACACTAAGTCAGCCTGGTATTGGAACAAAAACAGACACATTGACCCATGGAACAGAGTAGAGAGCCCAGATATGGACCCTCAACTCTGTAGCCCAATAATCTTCAACAAAGCAGGAAAAAATATACAGTGGAAAAAAGACAGTCTCTTTAATAAATGGTACTGGGAAAATTGGACAGCTATGTGTGGAAGAATGAAACTCGACCATTCTCTTACACCATACACAAAGATAAACTCAAAATGGATAAAAGACTTCAACATGAGGCAGGAATCTATCAAAATCCTAGAGGAGAACATAGGCAGTAACCTCTTTGACATCAGCCACAGCCACTTCTTTTAAGATATGTCTCCAAAGGCAAAGGAAACAAAAGCGAAAATGAACTTTTGGGACTTCAAGATCAAAAGCTTCTTCACAGCAAAGGAAACAGTCAACAAGACAAAGAGGCAACCCACGGAATGGGAGAAGATATTTGCAAATGACACTACAGACAAAGGGCTGATATCAAAGATCTGTAAAGAACTCCTCAAACTCAACACACACAAAACAGATAATCACATCAGAAAATGGGCAGAAGACATGAACAGACACTTCTCCAAAGAAGACATACAAATGGCTAACAGACACATGAAAAAAAGTTCATCATCATTAGCCACCAGGGAAATTCAAATCAAAACCACATTGAGATACCACCTTACATCAGTTAGAATGGCCAAAATTAACAAGACAGTAAACAACATGTGTTGGAGAAGATGTGAAGAAAGGGGAATCCTCTTATACTGTTGGTGGGAATGGGAGTTAGTGTAGCCACTTTGGATAACAGTGTGGAGATTCCTTAAGAAATTAAAAATAGAGTTTCCCTATGACCCTGCAATTGCACTACTGCATATTTACCCCAAAGACACAGATATAGTGAAAAGAAGGACCATATGTACTTCAATGTTCATAGCAGCAATGGCCACAATAACCAGATTGTGGAAAGAGCTGAGATGCCCTTCAACAGACCCATGGATAAAGAAGATGTGGTCCATATATACAATGGAATATTACATAGCCATTGGAAAGGATGAATACCCAACTTTTGTATCAACATCGGTGGGACTGGAGAAGATTATGCTAGTGAAATAAGTCAAGCAGAGAGAGTCAATTATCGCATGGTTTCACTAACTTGTGGAGTTTAAGGAGTAACACAGAGGATATTGGGAGATGGAGAGAAGTGAGCTGGGGGAAATTGGAGGGGGAGACAAACCATGAGAGACTGTGCACTCTGAGAAACAAAGTGTTTTGGAGGGGAGGGGAGTAGGGTTTGGGTGAGCCTGGTGGTGGGTATTATGGAGGGCATGTATTGCATGGAGTATTGGGTGTAGTACATAAACAATGAAATCTGGAACACTGAAAAGAAATAAAATAAAATGAAAAAAATTAATTTCTTCTGAGATATCCAATTTGTTGCTATATAATTGTCCAAAGTATTTACAGCATTTCCCTGGTATCAAAATGAGACAAAGATACTACAAAACAAGCAAACAAACTATAGATGAATACCCACAATGAACATAGATGTAAAAATCCTCATAAAATGCTACATTGAAAGGATCATATGCCATAACCAAATAGGATTTAATCCAGGGATTCAGGTATGGTTCAACATACACAAATCAACTAATGTAATATACCACATTAATAGAATGAAGGGGAAAATAGAGTAAAAGATAAAAACTACATGATCATCTCAATAGTTACAAAGAAAACATTTGGTAAAATTCAGCATCCTTTCATGACAAAAATGAGGCAGAGAAGAAATTCACTCTAACATAATAAAGTCCATATATGAAAATCTCACAACTAAAATTACAGTCAATGGTGAAAAATTAGAAAGTTTTCTTATAAGATAATGAAGAAGGCAAGGATGCTCACTCTCACCATTTCTAGTAAACATAATACTGGAAGTCCTAGCCAGAACAAGTAGGCAAGAAAAAGAAATAAAAGGCATATAAATTAGAAAGAAGTAAATTTACCAGTTTGCAGATGACATGCTCTTATATATAGAAAACCCTAAAGACTTCATGATAATAAAAGCAGAATTTGATAAGTTTGTAGGATATAAAATCAACATGCAAAAATCAGTTGTGTTTCTATACACTGCAAGGGACATATTCAAAAAGGAAATTAAGAAAGCCATTCCACTCATAATAGCACCAAAAGGAATAAAATATTTAGAAATAACCTTAACCAAGGAGGTAAAAGACTTGTACCTTGAAAACTTTAAAACGTTAATGAAAAAAATAAAAGATACAAATAAATGAGAAGATATCCTATGTTCACAAATTGAAAGACTTAATGTTAAAATGTTCATACTATCCAAAGTGATCTACAGATTCGATGCAATCCCTGTCAAAATCCCAGTGACTTTTTTTTAAATGGAAATAGGAAAAACAATCCTAAAATTCATATGGAAACACAAAAACCTGGAATAGCCAAAGCAATTTTAAGAAAGAAGAGCAAAGGTAGAAGCATAAAAACAGACATACACCGATGGAACAGAATAGAGTCCAAAAATAAACCTATGCATATATAGTCAACTGATCTCCAGCAAAGCTGCTCAGAATACGTAATGGGGAAAGGATTGTCTCTTCCACAAATGGTACTGGGAAAAGTGGCTATCCATATGCAAAAGAATGAAATTCGAACCTTATTTTATACACAAAAATCAGTTCAAAATTGATTAAAAACTTACACATAAGAACTAAAATTCTTAGAAGACGACATAGGGGAAGCCTTCATGATATTGGTCTAGGCACTTATTTCTTGGATATAACACCAAAGGCTCATGGAACAAAAACAGCAAAAATAGACAAGTGGGATTATGTCAAACTAAAATGCTTATGCACAGAAAAGGAAATAATCAATGAGAGTGAAAAGGTAACTTATGAAATGGATGAAATTCTTTGCAAACCATATATCTGATAAAGGGTTAATCTTTTAAACATATAAGGAACTCCTACAACTTAATTGCTTAAAAACAGATGCTCTAATTTTAAAAGGGTCAAAGAACTCGAATAGACGTTTCACCAGAGAAGACATGCAAATGGCCAACAGGTATATGAAAAGATGCTTACATTGTTAATCACCAGGTAAATGCAAATCAAGCCACCATGAGATATCTGTTAACAGTTAGGATTTTAAGATAATTTTTGTCCAAAAACAAAAGACAATAAATGTTGGTGAGAATGTAGAGAAATTAGAACACTTGAACAATTTTGGTGGGAATGTAAGATGTTGTAACCACTATGGAAAATAGTATGGAGGTCTCTCAGAAAATTGAAAGTAGAATTATGCTATAAACTTTGCTAGAAAATACAATAGAAAATGTCCAGCAATCTCATGTCTGTGTGTGTGTGTGTGTGTGTGTGTGTGTGTGGGTGGGTGGGTGTGGGTGTGGGTGGGTGTATGGGTGTGTATAAAGATTTATTTATTTTAGAGAGAATGGGAGGAGCAGAGGGAGAGAGAATCTCAAGAACACTCTTCACTGAGCACCGAGCCTAATGTGGGGCTCAATCCCAGGACCCGAGATCGTGATCTGAGCCAAAACCAAAATTCAGATGCTTAACCAACTGCACCACCCAGGTGCCCCACATCTGTTTATATATTGAAGTCAGGATCTCAAAAATGTATCTATACTGCCATGTTCTTTGCAAATTTATTCACAATAGCTAAGACATGAAAATAACCAAAATGCTCTTTGATAGAAGAATGGATAAAGAAAATATGGTCTATAAATACATTATTCAGTCTTAAAAAAAGAAGGAAATCCTGCCTATATAATAACGTGAATAAATGTGGAGCATTATACATTAAATAAAATAAACTCATCATAGAAGAACAAGTGCTGCATGATTCCATTACTGTGAGGTATCTAAAATACTCAGACTCCTAGAAACAGAGAGTGGAATGGTGGGTGCCAGCGGCTTAGTGGAGAAGGAAATGCGGAGTAACTATTCATTGAATATAAAGATTCAGTTGTATAAAATGAAGTTCTAGAGATCTGCTGTACAACATTCTGTCTATAGTTAACAATACTGGGTTGTATACTTCAAAATTTGTTAAGGTAGTTCACAACAGCTTTTAACAATAATAAAGAGAAGCTTACTTCCAAACGACATATTTCATTATCTGGAAAAAAACAGTTGTAGAGGGTATTATTGAGACAAGTCACATATTTCAAATACAGATAATGAATTATGTAACATATATCTAAATCACATTTCCGGATTTTGGTAACTATATAGTACTTATGTAAGAGAATGTCCTTGCTCTTGGGAAATACATATTGAAGTGTTTTGGGCTAACAGTGCATGATGTCTACAGTGTCCTCAAATGGCAAATAATTAAGAAAAAGTAGGGAATGAGGATATGTTTCTTTAGAGAAAGAGGAACAAAGTTAGGAACTGGATAAAAGTTTAATTCTCGTTGAATCTAGGTAAAGATTATATTGAAGTTCATGTAACCATAATGTATTTTTGAAGTTATATCTCAATAAAAGAACTAAATGAAAAAGAAATACGGTTGCAAAAAACCCCCACAAAACAGCAAAATAGCCTTGTCATTCTTTATTGTTGGGAACCCGAAAAGTAAGCTATGAGGGAATTCTTGAGGTGTTTGAGAAACACTCATAAAATATACTGAGAACTCATAAGCATCTCTGCACTCCAGGAAACAAACTGAGGGTTACAGAAGAGAGGCGGGTGCAAGGGGGCAGGTAACAGGGTGATGGGTATTAAGGAGGACGTGTGTGGTAATGGGCAGTGGGTGTTATATGCAGCTAATGAAGTGTTGAATACTACATCAAAAACTAATGTATTATATGTTGGCTAATTGAACATAATAAAATAATCAGAGAAGGCTAAATTCATAGAAGTAAATATACATTTGGGATTCAAAATACAGTATGTTGGCTTCAAACTCTTGGTAGGGGCTTGAATAGTTTGCTGGATTGACTGATCTAAACCTGCACCCAGAGCTGGCTTACAGTTAATAAGGTTAAAATGCTAGCTCTTCCCCATGCCTGCATTCTGAAGAGGTAGCTGTAGGAAATGGGAATGGTGGAATGGATTTTTTATGTGCAACCAACTCAGCCACTTTCGGTCACACCCTCTGGGAGAATGTGGAGGGTACTGCCGTCTCTAAAGCATTAGAAAGTCATTGGTAAGGAGCACACCACCATTTCTGAAGACTTCTGAATTACCAGTTCTCTGCTGGTCAGGTACAATGTAGGGACATTTTAGTGGATTTGGATTTTTTTTAATCTCAATGGGAATAATGTCATATGCAGTTTTAGAGAACAGGTGGTAATACAATTACTACAATAAAATCTTGTCTAAAGTGGTAATTAGAGGATTTTGACCTGCAGGAATTTCTGGCAATTTCACCTTAGAAATGATATAGATGGGCATCCTAATAGAATGCTTTTTGAAAGATTTGAAATACATAGCAAAAGGGGAGGGCTGCCTGGGAAGAAAATAATTACAAAATTATTAAAGTGGGATTTATCCATTTCCTAAGTTAGTGCATAGCTCCAGAGTCCCTTAAGTGAAGGTGAAATAAAGTCCCTTTGAGGAACAACTGTGTAATAAACCCTTTGAGGAACCTGGGCATGACAGAAGATTCCAGGGTGACTGTGCATGGGAGAAATGGAACTCAGCTCTTCAGGCTTTATTGGGTGCTGGCTCTGAACTTAAGATCCTCAGAGACCCAAAATGACATGGTAGTTCACAAGTCATAGTAGGAATTTATGGAGCTCAGGTGATATGGAGTCCTGCACACTGTCTGTCTAAAGGTGGGTCCAAAGGGAACAGGAATCCATCCTGAGGTTATTTTTCCCAGTTGTAAAACATTTACTTAGTCATTGGAAAAACTTCCATGTTGGTTTCCTGACTTGTGGATTGAGGAGAGAAAAGCATAAGCCCAGTCTGTACTTCTATCTGTATAGTATGTCTGCACCAGTAAGAAGAGTTTGGCTACTACACTGCAGTATGACCTGAAAGACCATGGTGAACAGAAATCCTCCATAGGATCAGAACTCGTGGTTGTTTATTTTGTGTGAAAAGGAGACAGCCTAAAGCAGAGACCTACAGTTAACCCATGGGCAGTAACTAATGGGCTGATGGACTGATCAGGGCTTTGGAGATAACCATGCTGAAAAACTGGTGGCAAGGTCATCTGAGAGGGAGGAATGAATGGATCTTAGAATGGGTACAGCATATGAAGATATTCATGTTTCATATAGTGCACATCAGAGGACATCCACTGAAGAGATGGATATGATGTTCTTTCCCTTGATTGCCAGTCTTTTCTTCAGTCACCTACTTCTCACCCGATGAGTCTAACTACAAAGTGTCTAGAGTGGCAGGAATGGAAGTTATGCAAACTTGTGGTCTTCCTTCAGTTGGCTGCTGCTGCTCCTGGTCACCAAGACCATCAGCCATATATACCAAAACAGTGAACTCCTGATAAGGCACCATTGTCTTTCTTTTTCCTTCCTTCCTTCTTTCTTTCCTTCCTTCCTTCCTTCCTTCCTTCCTTCCTTCTTTCCTTCCTTCCTTCCTTCCTTCCTTTTTAGATTTCTTTATTTGAGAGAGAGAGAGGGAGAGCAGGGTGGGCACAGATGGAGAGAGAGAATCTCAAGCAGACTCTCCACTGAGCAGGAGTGTACTCAGTGGGTTTGATGTCAAGACCCTGACATCATGACCTGAGCCAAAATCAAGAGTTGGACTTGCAACCAACTGAGCTACCCAGGTGCCCCAGGCACCGTTTTTCAAGGGAGGACCAGCAGTCAACCTGGTGGTACACTAGTTTGACCACTCTCTAGATAGGGTGGGCACTAGTTTGACCGTTCTCTAGATAGGGAGGGCACATCTTTCTCCTTATAAGGGTAGATTCATATTTCAGGAAGGCTCAACCCACCGTCCATGTATCTGAGGAATGTTTTCTTCATTCCCAAGGTTTACCAAATGACATCACCTCTAGCCAGGGTACACATTTTACAATAGAGCAAGGTGCAGAAACACAGGCACACACCCATGTTCTCAGACCTCTTTTTGCTGAGAAACCGAGAAGCACTTGGCTCCATAGAATGATGGGATGGTCTGCTGGAAGTTCATGTGCATTTCTAGCTAGGAAACATGTTGTGAAGTTCAGGTGCTGTGTGATAAGATGCAGACACCAGAAAAAGCATTGTTCTTAGTTACGCATACACTGGTTTATCTTTGTGCCTCCTGGAACCAAAAAGTGAAGAAGAGTCTTACTATTACATACAACAACCAGTTTGGGAAACATTTGCTCCCTATTTCTGCAATTTTGGCTCTGGTGGTTTTGGAGAATTTACAGTAGAAAGGAGGGATTATTTTACCAGCAAGCAGTCTTTGTTGTGACATATTGGATGTTCTGGTTATTTTGGTTTCCTTGTGATTGTCCCAGTTACCTAGAAGGAACGTGATTTCTGATCATCCCTGAAGGCAAAGAGTAGCAGGGGAGCAGGGGATTTAATGGGGAATTTTTTATACAGTCAACAATCTATACTCAATAGTTCTGGTCAATGGAAAACTAAAACAATCCAATTAAGACTGCTAAAACCTTAGATTTCGTTGAACTAGAAGTTTGTGCCACACCATCAGGTAAAGTTTTTGTCTAGTTGAAGGCCTGGTGGAGATGATTGAATCATGGGCTGGCATGACAGAAGATTATCAGCTCAGGTTTCATGACTAGCTACAGAAGCAGCAACTGTAGCAGTTTTATTCTGTATTTTTTTCTTCCCTCCTTTTCTCCTCTTCTTCATTTGATGGACACAAATGGTGAATAGCATTTTAGGTTTGAGTGGGACTTAATTGATACCAGCCTTTTCTAATGCTTTAACTAATGAGACATTGTGTAACATCTGTACCGGGGACACATGACTTAAAAACTTCTTTTTAATTTAACTTTATTGAGGAAGAATTGACAAATATAGTTGTATATACTTAAAGTCTTCAATGTGATGACTTTTTGTACATTGTGGAATGATTACCAAGATCAAGATAATTAATAGATTATCATCTCACATAGTTACTCTTTTCTTTCCTTCTGTGGTGAGAACGATTAAGATCTGCTCTAAGCAACTTCCAAGTATACATGTGTTATAAACGAGAGTCACCATGCTATACCGTAGAGCCTCGGAACTTACTCTACAACTTATTACTAGGAATTCACACTTACATCACCCCATTTTCCTCTTTCCCAGCCCCTGGCAACAACCATTCTATTCTCTGTTTCCAAGAAATTGTTTTATTTATTTTTAGATTCCACCTATAAATGATACTGACCTTACAGTATTTGCTTTCTCTGGCTTATTTCACTTAATATAACTCCCTCTGATTTCTTCCATGTTGTCACAAATGGCAGGATTTCCTTCTCTTGTAAGTCTGAATAATAATCCATTATATATGTGTATCTATATATGTCACATTTGCTTGACCCATCAAAGGCCATTTAGGGTTTTTTTCCATATCTTGGCTGCTGTGAATATGCTGTGGTGAACCTGGGTGTGCAGGTATCTTTTTTTTAGATACTGGTTTCACTCCCTTTGGATATATACCCAGGGATGGGATTGCGAGATCATATGGTAGTTGAATTTTTAATTTTTTGAGGACCCACCGTACTGTTCTCCATAATGGCTGACACACTTTGTATTTGGATAAAGGATAAGAGTAGATACTGGTGGGGTAAAAAGGTGGAACATTCTAAATACCTTCTGATATCACTCTAGATTCTCTTCATTTTTCCCCATCCAGGTCTCCACCTCCGAAGGCTGTGGATTCGTTTGGTTTCACCGTTGGGAGTCTCTGTAGGCTCGCTTCAGGTGTTTGGGTCTCTTGATTAGGAGTGACCTCTTTTACACAGCTCTCTTCTTTCTGGTTCTGTTAACCCCTCCCTCCCCCTTGTTACTGCACTCTCCTTTGTGGTTCTTCTACACTGACCCACAGCTGTGAATAGAATTTTGACCTTCCTTGGCATATTCCAGAATATGTTATCCATTTCTTGTTGGGTCCCTGACTGATATTGTTGCTTAACACGATACAGTGGCAAATAAAATGAACCAAAATCCCGGTGTGCATTTATCTCCACTTCATTTATTTTATTTATTTTTTTTTTAAAGATTTATTTATTTATTTATTTGACAGAAAGAGATCACAAGTAGGCAGAGAGGCAGGCAGAGAGAGAGAAGAAAGCAGGCTCCCTGCAGAGCAGAGAGCCCGATGCGGGGCTCGATCCCAGGACTCTGGGATCATGACCTAAGCCGAAGGCAGAGGCTTTAACCCACTGAGCCACCCAGGTGCCCTTCCACTTCATTTATATGTTGACATTGTAGTGATGACTAACCTTCTGAATCATCAAAAAGATTAAATTATGTGTAGTAAAAGTTTAAGATGTGAAACACTTTGATATCCCATGTTTAATACATATGATATTATTTTAGTACTGTGATAAACTTTAGAAATATTTTATAACATTTTAAGGGCTGAAGAAACAGAGCCAGAAATATTAAAAGACTTAGCCAAAATGTTGAAGTAGTACCAGAAATGTGACTAGAATCTTGTACTTTTCTCAGAATAACCTCTATTCTTTGGCTTGTGCAATATCAAAAACTTGGTGTTTTTATTTATCCTCATTAGCAAAGCTTTTCCATAATTCATTTAGACCCGTATGTCTTATCTTTATGGATATAATAAAATTTATACAGTCAGTCATTGGAAATGACTTCACGGAATCCTTGACAAATTTGGTGAATTTTAGATTGTAATTTGTATTTGTTTTTCAAATTATACACTGAACTTCTTGAGGTCTAGGCTTTGATTTTGACTTCTATATACTCAATGCTTAGTATAGTGTCTGTCACTGGATCTGATAGTGTCTATCACCAAATACTTTGATCTATTCACTCCAGTAGATTGCTTAATAAATAAGTGTTCATCGCAAGCTGGGGAAAAAGATAAGTCTTTTCTAAATGGCCTGCTTTCCCTGAATATCTTTAAATGGTACAAAACCTTTTAAATTTGTTTTTCTGGACATGCCGAATATGAAGCCAAGAGCCTGTGCTTTTATAAAGTGTCTTTTTTATCTTCAAAGTTTAGCTCACCCAGCTGCAGTCAGCATTGTTTTATAACCAGGAGCATACCTTCTCATTTAAGTTTCTCCTCACTCCCCAGGAGCTTTCTGTGACTTCACCATCAGCTCTGTAATTATAGAATCAGGAAGCACGTCTTTGAAATTCAGAACTTGCTCTTCAGGTGGTCTGTTGGGACATCCTCAGGTATTTATGTATGATGAGATTTATTGACAGAATCACTTCTGCTTTCCTAGGTAGACCGAGAGCCTGGCCAGGGCTGTACAGCCAGTGTTCTGTGTCAAGGACACTAGCGAACAGAGGCTGACAAACCTGAGGGAATCCCCCAAGGATATATGTTCTGGACAATGACCCAAGCCAAGGTCATTTGCAGCCTGTCGCTGCAGACTGGCAGTGATATCCATGCACAGGGGCTTTAAAACTGAAATTGTTAGAATAGCAATAGGATATCTAATATGGTTCGGATCGCTTAATTATCGAACTTTTCATCTTCAAATGAAAAGGAATAAAACGAAGTCTTTAGGCCCTGTGCATTGGACTACCAGATGCAATTTCATTTAGTGAAATCGTGTATTGAATCCACATAAGGATGTATGTGTGAACATATGGAGAGAAGGGCATACTATCACATTAAAATTATAACAATCCAAGAGGCTGGAGGAACACAAGGTTTATTTTTTTTTTTCCAACCAGTCTCTGTACTGCCTCTTAAAATAAATAAGCTTGCTGTGTCTCCTCAAGGCAGCTGCCTAATATTGTTATGTTTCTACAGAGTCCCGAATAAAGGAATTGCTCATTCTTTTCAGTTTTCACTTTCAGCTGTTACATCTTCAATGAAAGGGAAAATGACAATTGCTAAGAAATGGCACAATACTTTGGCTTCTTTATTTTCTTAGCCTAGTGCCATTTTGGAGTCAGCAACTGAGAGTGGTGGTAGAGATTGGAGGGCATAGAGGGAGGAAGAGACCAGCATTTCCAGGCCTATTGGATTTTAAACACCATCATGTGGATAGGTGTTAATGCCTGGAGAAAACGAAATGACTCTGAGTATTTGCAAAAGAGAAAAAATAAAGTGTGTGAAGAGTCAGAAAGAGAGAAGTTGTTTCTGCTTTTAATGTTTGATCACAGAAGTCGTCAACCCATGGTTTATATCCACTAGGAATTTAGGACGTCCTTCTTGTGGCATTTTTGGGGGGCATGAAATGAATATTGCTACTCTTGCATAGAATTGATACATACAAGTCAAATAGGACAAATCAGTTTCTTCTTTACTACTCCTGCTGTTTGCTTGGTTTGCCTTTGGAATTTTCAGCAGCCAGAGGAATTGAATGAGTTAGAAACACGATGTGCTCTTGTGTTGGATATGAGGGAAGGATGAAGAATGGAAGAAGCTTTCATGGTGTCCTGTCTCTGGGAAAGCCTTACTTTCTCTCCTACTTTCCAGAGACATCTTTGTCTTCTGTTTTCTCCTCACGTTCAGAGCTGTGCACAGTAGACATTTATAAACAACAGCCAGTCTACATCCTCTCTGTGGATAAAGGGTTTCTCTGGAATGCCAATGGCATAAGGGGAATAGGTAGTTCTGACACAGATTCCTGGGCTGATAATTAGGCTGACAATTAGGTAGGTATAACAACTGATGTGGTTAAAATATCACCTCAGAAAATGTCCCTGCCCACAAGAGAGAGTAGTGAGTTCGTAAGTGACTTCCTCTACACATGTACCAGGGGCTGTCAGACAGTCCTGGTGGGCAGAGCATATTCAGTCCTCTCTGGTCTGCAGAGAATGGCTGTGATGTCATTGCCTAGCAAACAAGAATGTTACCTGTGACTGAGTCAAGAATCGACACATCACTCAGCTCAGCCAAGTAAAGCCCATGATCTCTGGAGACTCATACCTCCCAGACACAATTTCCTCCTTTGCTGTACATCAGTCACTATGTGAAATTGTGTTAATTCTTCTAAGCCCTTAGAGTAGGTGGCAGTGCTAAGAGAGTATCAGTAGAGTTTCACAGAATGTTGGTCTTACAGGGAGAAAGCATTTTTTTTAGGGGAAAATTTGGTTATTCCTTCATAAAATAGAGAATCATAAAATAGGGGCCTTTGCTGTCCTCTGCTTATCCTTTCTACTTTATTTTTCAATCATTCTTTTCTTGAACCAACATTTACAGAGAACCTACTTTGTCACACTGCTGTGCTAGTCACAATGTGTATAAAGACGAATGTGATGCAGATGGACTTCACAATTTGCCTTTCCCATGCTTCCAGCCACACACCTACTTCTATATCAAGAATGCTTAATATCGGCTCTGTGGTCGGCCATTTCCTAAAGGAGTCTGCAGACCTGTATGTGTGTGTATATGCAGAGAAGACCCATAGTTTTCATCACACTTTTCAGCAGGCCTAGGGAATAAATCTTTTATCATGGTAATTATTGTTCCTGGCAATTTGAGTAGATAAGGGGATGTGTTTGATTAAATTGGCAGATTTTAGACATTGGATTATACATACAAGCCAAAAATTGATAAACTTCAAGACAAAAAGCCTCACAAAACTTGTGCAAGAGCGTCTAACTTCTGGAGAGCAGAGAGAATGTCGTTTGCACATTTCACTGGGCATCTGCGGCTTTGTATAAGAAGTGATTGCTCAACACATTGGACATAGAAATACTGCAAAACAAAAGAATTTGATTCACCATCAGCCACTGATCTACTTTTTATAAATCTAGCTATTTTTGGTCATTTTATAACTTTGATTTTTTAGAAACTAGGATGTGCTTTGAAGTATGGGATAGGGTTTTGCTCTATCTTACCATTTAGGGGTATTTATTGTTGTGATGTATTTTTGACTACTTAAAATATCATGTATTTTAAACTTTGTAGTGTCAATAATCAATGTAATTTGGGATGACAATCAGCAAATTACTGAAGTGGTTACTTTGTTGTTAGAGAAACAACCATTGTTGACTTAATGGTCGAAAACCTCACAAATTATAAAATGTTTCAAATTTTATTTAACACTTTTATTGAAATTATGTTAAGTTTCATGACAACTGTATTAGATAAGAACTGCTACCCTTGTATTACAGATACGAAACAGATGCTTAATTGCAATCCACCTTCATTGAAATTATTAGCTATACTTGAGTATTCGATAAACAAAGCAGATGTGTAGAAAGTCCCCTGGTCAGTTAAATCTAAATATGACATTTGTCAAATGTTTTATCTAGTGCATTAAATATAGATGGCTTTGGTGCATGCAAAAATCATGAGTTTTCAGTAGCTGTGTCAACACAGTCTTTGATTAATAAATGTGTAGTCAGTGTTCCTTGTTGAGGACATTTAGCTTTTTATGCCTTTGTTCTGTTAGATCAGAATCTTTCTAGATTCAGCAGTTGTCCATCACAGGGTTTTAGAGTAGATGGAAATGCTAGTGGTATTTTCTAGGAAATAAACTGCTAACAGCTGGCTACCATTTTGCCAAGTGTACAGCGGGTGCTTTACACACACGAACATGGACTTGTAAGAACAAACCTTCGTGGTAGAAAATATTTCAGATGAGGAAATTGGTGTTCAGAAAGTTGAATAACCTTTTTGAAGTTACTCAGTCCATGAGATGTCCACCTGGGGTTCCAATTTAAGTCCTTTTGATTCGAAAACTCATCCCATTACCCATGAACTCTTCTAGGAGCAAATTTGGAGGAAATACTGAAAAACGAAGTTAACTGTTAGGACTCTCACATTACTTATCTGCCCAATGGGTCACATGTTCTCTTGGAGACCAGTAATGGAAAGGCAGTGCCAGCCCAAGCTGATAGAAACCTACAAAAGACGTGCCTGTTGCTGATTTATTTTTCCATTTGTTCCCAGGGAGTCAATTTAATGGCTGCACAAACACCATCCAAATGTGAAGAACTGTTTAGGGTTACTCAAAATGAATAGCACTGTTAGTTCTGACTAGAGATGAGCAGAATAAAGTGGGCAAGTGTCTCTGCTCCTGTTCTTTGGCTCTGAAAGTCATCATCCCCAAATCATTGGAGCCTTGGTGAATCTCAACCCTACCTTCTATGAGGATTCCTGTTTGTGGAGGCTGGAGACACTGAAGCATCTCTTGAATGTTCTTGAATAGCTATATGAGGTTTGCAGATTCAGTAATTCCTCATTTGAGTCTCTGACTATATGCTTTGATGTTTTGTGTTTGTGTGTGGATATTATGTGTGTTTGCTTATCTAGGTGATATTAACACATATAAACACATGCCATATGTCAAGAGCTAACATTCACTAAATATTGCATGCCTCTGCATATGTTATGTTTATGATAGCTAATCTTGATATTAAATCTGTAAGTCATTATCATCCCAAGTTTACAAATGAGTAAACTGAGTCTCATGAATATTAATAATCCCTAGACTTAATACAGTATTGTAGTTTACTGCACTGCCTCAGACACTAAATGCGTTGTCTGGTGCAGACCCAGAAACATACATGTAAGCACACTTATCCAAGTGTGTCAAGGACAGAACTTTTAAATTTATCTTTCCGGATAATGTTGTAGAAATACGGCATAGTACTATATGATGAAAGTAGTTTCTGTTTCTTCAGTTAAATTTTTTAAAAAGATTTTATTTATTTATTTGACAGAGAGACAGAGATCACAAGTAGGCAGAGGCAGGCAGAGAGAGAGGGGGAAGCAGGCTCCCTGCTGAGCAGAGAGCCTGATTTGGGACTCGATCCCAGGACCCTGAGATCATGACCTGAGCTGAAGGCAGAGGCTTAACCCACAGAGCCACCCAGGTGCCCCTTCTTCAATTAATTTTTATTTAACTAGTTTGCCTGAATCCATAGTAGAGTGGCCAAAAACGTCATTGTCAAATTTCAGTGATTAAATTGACATAGAAAAGTAAGAATTATAATTTAAAAAACCCTCTCATGACAAGTCAATGTTTTTTTTAAAGGGCAAGAAGAGTGAGGGATATTTTTGCCCTCTCATCTCTGTGGCCACCATTGAAATATAAAGGTACTTATGTGACAGGTATAGTGAGCTAATACTGTGCTGCAGATTCTATGACAGAACTTATAATTGCATTTTTCCTTTTATTTCTTTAGGAAGAGGAATATAGACAACTTTCATGTGTGAAATCAGGTAACAGAGTAAAACTTCATCTTGGAGATCTGAGCACACAGAGAAAGTATTTGATATTGAGTGTTGGAAAGAAGGTTTTTAATTTTCACTTATATTAGGGGCATGACTGAGGGAAAAGTCCCTGAGCAAAGTAGGGAGAAAGAAGGCCCAATTTAGCCTATAGTGGACAAGGAAGAACTTTGTCATTTAATTTTTTAATATAAAGAGACAAAGTGCTTGATAACATGAGCACATACCATTTATTTTCTTCACTCATTCGGTTAGCTATGGGAAGATGTCTCTTCATGATACAAGCCATGGATTCTGTGGGCTCAAACCATCAGGAGCAGGTGTGGCAAACACAAGGGCATGAAGAGGTAGGACAGGAAGCAGTATGGTGGAAGCCAAGAGTCAATTCCTTGAGTAGGCAAGTGGGCCTCCTCCACCTTGCTCCTCTGGGGCCTGTGTTCTTTCTGAATAGAGAAGATCAGTGTCTACCTCAAGGAAAGTGGCCCTGCTCATTCACTTACCTGTAGAAGGATTAATTTGATTATTATTTCATGGTGTGAACATTAAAACAACACAACAAAAAAATCCTGTCCAAGTGGTGTCTGATTCTGTTGCATGTATCTGTTTTTCTTTTCCTTCTTGGGACGGGTATTGTATCATGTCCCCTGGTGGGTAAGTGTGGGCTCTGGAGTCCTTTGTGCATTGTCTTTTGGCAAGTGACTTAACTTTTCTAAACCTCAGTATTCTCGTATGTAAAATGGGGATAACAGCAGCTACCTTGTAAAGGTGACCTGTGAAATGCCTAGCACAGTGCCTGGCACAGTGGAAACTATTCATTGTTAGATTTTAGAAATGAGGAAGGTTAGGCAGTTTAGTCAAGGTCACAGAGTTAGTGTGTGGCTGAGGAGAGATGTGTGTGCAGTTTTGCTTGGCTCTAAAGCTCCCTTTGCTCCTGTACTACCAATCACATTTATGTCTTTGTGTTTAAAAATAAGACTGTTTCTTCTGAAAACCAAAGTTCACATGACAGTCATGTTGGAGATAAGAGGGATGCTTTCAAATGGTCCAAAATTCTAGACCTAGATTAGGTATCAGAAGCCATACTTAGCCCCAGTGCTAACTGAGAAAGAAAAAGAGACAGAAACAGACACACAGAAGGAGGCAGAGAAAGGGAAGGATGGAGGAAGAAAGGAGGCCCCCTACGTTTAAGAGTTCAACTTTAACGAACAAATCCTATCCTAGGGCCAAGGATTCATTAGAAATGGCTTATAAAGAAGAATGAGGAAGAGAGTCCTTTTAACCAGTCAGATCCTTAGGAGTATAGTGATGACTCTTACAGTTGCTACTGACACAAATCCACTCCTATCTACGTTGGGCAAAAAAAAAGGGGGTTTGTTGGAAGGCTTTGGGAGTAAGTCGTGCTCATGTGGAGAGTTGAAAGGGGTAGTGATACTTGTGTGCTCCAGCCACAACTGGGAGCAGTAACCAGATGACACCAGAACTCCTTCGGGATGTCTCACATCAGCTTCAACCTGCGTTTCAGCTTTATTCTTATTTTTATTTTTATTTTTTAAATTTTTATTTATTTATTTTTTAAAGATTTTACTTATTTATTTGACAGTCAGAGATCACAAGTAGGCAGAGAAGCAGGCAGAGAGAGAGGAGGAAGAAGGTCCCCCGCCAAGCAGAGAGCCCAATGCGGGGCTCGATCCCAGGACCTTGGGATCATGACCCGAGCCGAACGCAGAGCCTTTAACCCACTGAGCCACCCAGGCACCCCTTATTCTTATTTTTAAATGCAGACTTGCAGAGACCATGGCTGTTGACCGTTTCCAAGTGTCATGACTTGCGGCTTTCATTGCTGTAGAGTCTAAGTAATCAGTTACCATTTCAAATCCCAAGGAGGAGCTCTGGTTGACCCCACTGAGGTCCAGCACAGGGCCCATGGGACCATGGCATTAAGAAACTTTTAGAATTAGTGGGGGAGCAATTCTCCACAAAGTGAGGACTTGCTGATAGATGACTCTCCCACTACTTCAGGAAGCTGGAAAGCAGAAGACCATTTGTGTTCAAAACAGGTTCACCAAAGTGTAAACTTTCGATTTGTGAGGCATACATATGGGAATACATGTTTAAAATATGTGTGTGGGTACTCTTTTCTAGGAAAACTTAAAATACCATACTACTCTTGAGCAGATTTTCCTAAAATGCATGGCAATCAGGCTATCCTGCTCATCTCATGTTGCAGTCTTTTATTCTTCTAAATGTATAACGGAACTCTACAAGAAGCCAGGATATCTGGGGGAGATGGGGTTTTAACTTTTAAGGCTAATGGTAAAAAGCACAGTTACATTCTTTTAAAACATGCCGCTGAGATTTCAAATCCCAAACTTGATCAATCCAATAACATACTTGTTGGAGCTTTTCTATTTATTTGAAAGCACACACAAATGACCCTGATTTTCTCTTTTCCTTTTTCTGTTGTTGTTTAATTCCCATCACTAATTACCTCCATCATAGAAAACGTGTTTTCCAGAGCCCCAGTTTACTCCAGATCTATTATATTTTTAAACATGAGCTTTCCCCTGATGAAAGAATTAGAGTTAAAATGTGGTCCCTCCTTTTTCTTCTTCTTCCTAAATATGGATATTTTCCTAAAAGTGTTTGTTTTCATCCTTTTTTCTCCCTCCTTTGGTAAATGTATTCACTCCTATAGTTCTAACTATTACCTTATATTGTTGACTCCCAAGTCTAAAACCCCACCTTTTCTCTGTCTTCATATCCAGTTTCCTATGAATTTGTCTACATCTACAGCTCAAGGTGTGCAGGGGAGAACTCATTACCCATCCTTTACAACCTGTTCCCTCCTGGGACTTCTGAAAAGTAAATGTCTACTAATTGCTCAGCCAGTGAGACTTGAGTCATATTCTCAAAAGACTTCTCTGTCACCCTACCAACCCCAGTCAGCATCTAATATCTTACCAATTCTGCTTCTTGTTCTCCCAGTTCTCAGAACCACTGCCCTTGTTCAGGTTGGTATTTTCTCTTGCCTAGACTGAAAAAAAAAAAAAAAAAACCAAACCCAAAACCAAACAAACAACTAAAAACCTTTTTGTTTGAAATAAATGTAGGCTTGGGGTGCCTGGGTGGCTCAGTCAGTCAAAAGTCTTCTGCCTTTGGCTCAGGTCATGATCCCAGAGTCCTGGGATTGAGCCCCACATCGGGCTCCCTGTTCAGCGAGGGGGGAGTCTGCTTCTCCCTTTGCCCCTCCCTCTGCTCATGCTTATGTTTTCTCTCTCTCTCTCTGAAATACAAAATCATAAAAAAATGAATTTAGGTTTACAGAAAAGTTATGTAAATAATATAGAGAGCTCTTATATCTTCCCTCAGCTTTCCTAAAGCTGACATCTTGTCTAACAATGATGCATTTATCAAAATTAACATTGGTAACCATATTATCAACTGAACTCTAGTCTTTATTTGACTTTCACCAGTTTTCTCACAAATGTCCTTGATCTGTTCCAGGATCCAATCATGGATCCACATCACACTGAGTTGTCATGAATCCTTCATTCTCAACAACCTGTCACTTCCCTCATCTTTTAGGACCTTGACGCTTTTGAAGCATATAGACCAATTATTTTGTAGAATGTCCTTTTATTTGGATTTGTTTGCTTGTTTTTCATGATTAGGTTGAGAGTATACATTGTGTTTTGGCTTTTTTTTTTTTTTTTGGTCACCCTTTAAATGGCTTCTTTGCTTCTAGTTTCCTCATCACATTGCATATGTAGTTATCCTTTTGAAGTATATAGGTTTATCTGCATCTTTACTCCTGCACAAAATAGCTTTTAGAGACATCCAATCATTTTTTAGATGAAGCTCACATCTCTTAGCCTGACATTCAAGGCCATGTATAGTCTGATTCCAAGGCACATTTCCTGACTACTCTTGGCTCATGCTAAAATGGTGGTCCTGAAGGCAGGCTGATCTGACTTTTCCATTTTCTTTGCTGGGCTCTGTGGCTCTGAGTCTCCTCCTCTGAATGCTTACCCTATACGATATATATTATTATTATCCTCATTTTACATACAAGTAAGCCAGAGCTCAGATCTATAACTTCCCCAAGGCCAACAATCAGACCTGATATGCAAACTCAAGATTATTTCCCCTTCAGAAGTTAAGGGACTTAACCTCTCTGCTATACTGTAATCTCCTGTAGTCAAAACCCTGGGTCTTATACATCTTGAATTTTCTCACAGAATCCAGCAAAATATCTTATCCATAGTATGACTCCAGTATATGTTGGCTGAATGGATGATTGAGTAAATATTGAATTTCAGGCTAAAAAAATGTGCAGTTGTGATTGTGAAGGGTGGAAAGGGAATCAGAAGTTGCTTATATCAGCATTACACTCAGATAAAGATTTATTGTAATGTGTATTGTACAACGATCATGTTTCCTTATTAGCAAGGTACATTCCAAAGCTGCCATCTGTACTGGGTTCTTTCTCTAGTCATCTTTGGAATTTAAATGATTTATAGAAGGCTGGGCATTTTCTTAATCTACCTTTGAACCGGATCACACTCCAGCCCAGCACAGTCCTTCCTGTATGACTGGCAGCTTGGTAACTAACCACAGAGTTACCATTTTGGAATGGGGGCGGGGGCGTGGGGCAGGGAGTGGGCTTGCAACTTGAAAGCTCCTACAGAAAGATCTCTAAACCTCTCTGTTTAGGCAGGGACCAAGGGAGCTGCTGGGAAGAGAGGGGCTGAAGGTGGAGGATTTGATACCACTACAGGGAGGTGACCCTCTACATTCTCCTTTGTATGCTGGGTTGCACTGAAATGTAGTTTCTGTGTTACTGGCTGTGAGCACAGCTTTGTGCAGCTCTTCAGCTACTGGAGGGTACTGATGTTTCCCTCAACAATTTTGATTTGTGTTTTAATTTTCCTTCAGAGAGCACATAATATATTTTCAGAATTGGTTAATTCTCAAAACCTCTGGGTGCTATCGAAAAGTGGCATTTAAGTACTCTGCCTCTGCTTTTAAAAGAGCAGTGCATTCCCATTTTCAAACTCTTAGGTATTAAAGACCTGGTGAGGGCATTATGAATGCTGTCCTCTCTATGGCACCTTTAAGGACAAATCTGTTCCCCAAATTGACAGTGTGTTGACATTGGGTGAGAGAGAGCATTGTATAATATATTTTACATCTGTTCAGTAAATCATGTCTCTGCTTTTGTTTTATCCCCCACCCCCCAATAAAAACTTCTTTGGGAGTGTGTAGGCAGTGACATTTTTAATCAACCAAAATCAGATTTTCAGAAGTTACTCTTTTCCAGTGGGAAAAAAGTTCACAAGTCCGTATTTAAATGAGATTTGGTTTTCTGTTTGAGGGAGAATAGTATTTTTCCTTTTTACTTCATCATTTTGAATTTTAGAAGCATGACCTGTTATTTTTTTAAAATTTTTTTAGTGTTCCAAGATTCATTGTTTATGCACCACACCCAGTGCTCTATGCAATCTGTGTCCTCCATAATACCCACCACCAAGCTCAACCATCCCCCACCCCACTCCCATCCCAAACCCTCAGTTTGTTTCTCAGAGTCCATAGTCTCTCATGGTGAAGCATTAATTATTATTATTGATAAAAGGGGCAAAGTGTGTTCATACTCAGTCTAAATACCATCAAACTATTTCCTTTGAAAGATGAACTGTAATTGATGACTCAGTTGTCGGAGCTACCTCATTCCCAGAATTGCAAAACTAGGATGAATATGTTTCCAATTACGCCTCAGGGCATTTCACATTAAACTAGATTTAATGCCATTTGATAATCATTTTCAGATTCTTTTTCACAATTACCTGTCAATTCAGCGTCTTCTTTTCATCCCATGACTGCTTTGATGATCCGTGTGATTCTCTCCTCTACTCTGTGCTCTGTCACAGCCTCCCGTTTGGTTTCCTCCTTCTACCCTTACTTGTTCTCATATTCTTTTTCCATACCCCAGCCTCCTCACCCTAACAAAATGCAATTCTGATCCATGTCATACCACTGCTTAAGACTCTCTAAGGGGTTCCATTGTTCTACAAAACAAAGGCCACAGTTCTTTTTCTTTCTCCAGCTTTATTGAGATATGATTAACTAATGAACACTGTATCTATTTAAGCTATACAATGTGATGTTTTGATATATTAATACATTGTGAAATGATTACCCCAATCTAGCTTCTTCACCTGTCCATCACCTATTTAACTTTCTTTTTCTTTTTTGGGGTAGTGAGACTATCTAAGATCTGCACATTTCAAGTATACAGCATATTACTAAATATTAAATATAATCTCAATACTGTACATTAGATCTCCAGAATTTATTCACCCTAGAATTAAAAGCTTGGATCCCTTGACCAACATCCTCCCATTTCCTCCAGCCTCTGGCAACTACTTTCTACTCTCTGTTTCTATGAGTTTAGTTTTTTTAGATTTCCACATTACAAGTAAGATCATGCAGTATATGTCTTTGTCTAGTTTATTTTCCTTAGCATAATATGTTCTAGGTTTATTCATATTGTAAAAGGTAGGATTTTCTTCTTTTTATAGCTGAATGGTATTCCATTGCATTTGTATGCCACATTTTCTTTATCCATTCATCACTCAGTGGACACTTACTCAGGTGGTTTCCAAATCTTGGCTATTGTTAATAATACTGCGTGAACATGGGAGTACAGATATCCCTTCAAGATACTATTTCATTTCCTTTGGATGGATCTTCACAGGTGAGATTGACAAATCATACAGTTATTCTACTCTTAAGTTTTTGAAGAAACTCCATTACTTTCCATAGTGGCTGTACCAATTTACAGTCTCACCAACAGTATTTCAGTTTCTCTACATCCTCACCAACACTTGTTAATTTTTGACTTTTTGATCGTAGCCATCTTAACAGATGTAAGAAGATATCTCAGTGGTTTTGATTTGCATTTCCCTGATGATTAGTGGTGTGGAACACATTTTTCTGTATTTTTTGGCCATTCATATGTCTTCTTTGGAAAAATGTCTATTCAGGTCCTTTGCCACCTTTTGAATCAGTTAATTTGTTTTTTGCTATTACTTTGTATGAGCTTTTAAAATATATTTTTGGTATTAGCCCTCTCTTGAATATATGATTTGCATATTTTTTCTTCTATTCTGTAGGTTGCTTTTTCATTTTGTTCATGGTTTCCTTTGCTGTGCAAAAATGTTTTAACTTTATGTGATTCCACTTGCTTATTTTTTTGCTTTTGTTGCCTCTGCTTTTGATGTCATATATGAGAAAATTGCAAATGCCAGTGTCAAGGGGTTTTCCCCCTACATTTGCTTCTAGGAGTTTTACAGTTTTAATTGCTATATTTATGTCTTTAATCAATTTTGAATTGATTATTGTGTATGGTGTGAGATAAAGGTCCAGTTTCATTCTTTTTCATTTGGATACTCACTTTTTCTCAATACTTTTACTAAAGAGACTATCCTTATCCTAGTGACACAAATAAATGGAATGATATTCCATGGTCACATAGATTGGAAGAATTAATATTATTAAGATGCCCATACTGTCCAAATCTATCTGCAGATTCACTGTAATGCATAATAAAATTCCTGTGATATTTTTCATAGAAATAGAAAAAGAATGCTAAACTTCACATAATTCTTGTTTAGGACAAAGCACCTAATTAAAGTCAACTTTTTGTTTTAGGGGGGTTGCTGCTTAACTTCAGGAATATTGGCCCGATTTTGATGTGTAGGATGGAATGTATTTCCACTTGTTTATTGGTTCATTCAACACGTGTTTAATGAATACCTACTATATGCCATATAGTATCATCTGTGCCAGAAATGAGAGCAAAAATAGAAATAACCTCAACATTTTTCAATTGCTTACACATAAATGAACTTGTTTGATTATTAACACAACCCAATGAAGAGGAAGCAGGAGTTTCTGGCACGATAGTGGGGTCAGTATTAAAAATGTTAATTTTGAAGATCAAGCTGGAGAGGGATGCAAGTTAAATCCAGAACCAGAGTGACAACCCGGTGACTTAGATATGGCAAGGGTGAAGAGTTAAGAGCTGAGAGACACAGAAGGGGAGGGTAGTGGTCAGAGAGGAGAATATATCAGTCTCACTATATCCCCAAAGACCACAGACTCCAGAGGCTCTTGAGTTTAATGGCTCAGGCTGCCTTGCAAGTAAGTGTCGTTTCCATGGTGATGATGGGGTTACTTGTAGTCTTCTGGAAGCTTAAATGTCACATTGGGATTTTAGTGTCCCAAGGAGTTGTATGACCTGCTTTGTAGTCCACTTCTTAGCCTGGTCTGTTTATAAACTCTAGGAGTTTAAACACAGATATGAATATGGTAATGAATTTTTATTGGTGTTAGCTTAAAACCCAGGAAATCAAAGGGTTAAAATTGCAAGTAGCTTAATCTATCAACTCACTTTCATTTTAAGTTTCACAAGACCTCCTTTCCTCAACTGATTAAAAACCTATCCCATTTTAAATCTCTCCAAGCTCTTGTGAGTGGTGGGGGGAGTGACTTTCTTGAAATGGGCAAGCTTGCTCCCATGGCTCTGTGTAGGAAAAGTAAATAATATTCTAATGTCAACATTTAGGTAAATGACTGTATCCAATAACATGTTGAAAGTATACTTTCATTACTTAGTGGAACTCCCAGGGTGATACAGACCTTTTAATAGCAGCCTTGAGTTGCCTTTAGTTTGTTATTAGTTGTCTGTTTGTCCAATCCACAGTTGCATAATTCAGACCACATTTGCCCAGTTCATTGATGAGTATGCCACAGAGGATGAAATTAAAGTCTCAGTAAAATCAAGATTTATTATCTCTATCCATTTTCAGGATACCTCACTCTGCCAGAGAACATTAAGGTAGCCTGACCAAACAAATTCTAAACATTACTCTTATTTTTCTCAAAGTGTCCAAAAATGGGTCTTAAAATGATCTCTTCTAGTATCTTTTCAGCCTGGACCATCAGACAAATGCTGAAAATTAACTTTGCCTTTTATTTTTTTAAGAGAGGGAAAGAGAGTGTGTGTGTGCGTGCACATGTGCAGTGATGAGGGGGCAGGGGCAGAGGGAGAGGGAGCGAAAGAATCCCAGGCAGAGTCCATGCCCAGTGTGGAGCCAGTGCAGGGTTTGATCTCATGACTCTGAGATCATGACCTGAGCCAAAATCAAGAGTTGGATACTTAACTGACAGAGCCTCCCAAGTGCCCCTAAATTAACTTTGTCTTTTAAACACCTGCTCCTTCATGTAATTCAGGGACCCATGAGTGAATTACTAACCTAGAAAACATGGGATGTAGCAGAACTTTTCTCTGAATTTTTCCAGCTGGCCCACATCAGTTTAATGGAGTAGATGTCCTCAGTGCCTAAACTGAAACTTTAAGATGACCCATACCTTTATCCATAGAGGCTGAATTCTGAGTTTGTTTTTTCAGTACTGTGTTGCTCAATTTGCTGTGGTCTAGCTGCATCCTTTGCTCAGTATCCTTGTGACCATGATGCATTGGTATGAGATGGTTAGTTAGATTTCTAGCTGTCATGCGTAGTTCTGTCATGATACAGGTAGTGGGGCTACATAGAAAGCCTGTGACCTAGACTATGAAGGCAAAGGTAAACTGATGCACTAACCATCTTAGCAAATCACACATAGCTAAGTTATCCCAGGGTAGGAAAGGAGAAGGACAATGTTTGCCCAAGAAAGCATGAACATACCCATTACTTAATACATATAAAGAGCCAAAATTAGTACACAGTATTCTAGGAATAAGAGCATAAGCAGGGGGAACGGCAGGCAGAGGGAGAAGGAGAAGCAGGCTTCCAGTTGAGCAGGGACCCGGATGCAGGGCTCCATCCCAGGACCCTGGGATCATGACCTGAGCTGAAAGCAGATGCTTAACTGAGTCACCCAGGTGCCCCAAAGTAGGTGTTTAAACCAAAATGATTAGAATCAAGTAGAAGAGATCAGAATAATATATGTGAAAAACAAACAAACAAACAACAAACATATGATGCATCTATTCAAGTGGTATGCAGAGATAGTCTAATAATACTGGCTGGGTTTTAAAAAAAATTGGGGAAGGAATGGGGTTGGTGTAATGCTTGCCGCTTCACAAAGGCAGTATGACCTGTATGCCCAAAGAGGGAATAGAATTTATTCAAATGTAAGGGAGTAAGAAGAGCCAACATATTTTACTATGGAAACAACTGTTTTGTTTTCCTTCTTATTTTCTGCTTCCTTAGAAGGATCCAACCCATTCTTAGGGAATGCACTTCACTGCACACACCCCACCAACAGGGACAGAATGCAAATATTTTCCCTCACCTCAGAGGAGTGTTTGAAAACACTCTCTTGGAAAGGAAACTAATTTATTTAGTTGCTAATTATTTTGGCTCTGGTTTTAATGAGCTATCCACTGTAAAAGATAAAGAGGATAATAAGGTTTGTCTCTGTCTCTGTCTCTCTTTCTCTTTTTGGTAAAGTGATTAACTCCGGAGGAAGACAAAGCATAAGAGACTCTTAATCTCACAAAACAAACTGAGGGTTACTGGAGGGTGGGAGGGTAGGGATAGGGTGGTTGGGTTATGGACGTTGAGGAGGATATGTGATATGGTGAGTGCTGTGAAATGTGTAAGCCTGATGATTCACAGACCTGTTCCCCTGGGGCAAATAATATATGTTAATAAAAATAATTAAAAAAAAGAGTATGGATAAGTATCATGGAGCATTTAAGCTTATGGACCCTGGTGCCAGATTAGCTGTGCTTGTATCTCTGCTTATTAGATGTGTGACCTTGGGGAAATTGTTTACCCTCTCTATGCCTTAGAGTCCTCATGCATAAAAAGAAGAATAATAATAATACCTATTTTAAAGGGTTGTAATAATGATTTAAATAGTGGTAATTATTATTGTTGTTATTATTATTTATTGTTATATTATTATTTTTTGGAATCCTGAGAAGGGATGGGGAATAGATGTTATGGACAGATGGGACCACAGAGACTTCTAAAATGATTCCAGAGAAATTGCCTAGGAAGTGTGTGTGTGTGTGCGTGTATGTTGGGGAAGGATAGGCTGGGCATGAGGCAAAGTGTTGCCTGGAGGGTGTCTGTTGAATGTGCTAGAGAAGGACTCCATGAAGAACACTGTTCTGGTTCCCTGTCAGATTTATCCCCAGCAGCCAACTGCCTTGTCTGTGTCTAGTAAAGAATCTACTTTGCCTTCACCCAGGACCCAGCCAATTGATCCTGCAACCTCTGAGGGAAGGAATATTTTGACATCTGCTGTCTTCATCAGTGTTTTCTTTATGATTTGGTAGTCCAGTGGAAGCAAGGGCCATTGATACCCTTAAAATTGAGTATGTCCCCTCCTTTCTCTCTGCCTACTTGAGATCTCTGTCTGTAAAATAAATAATAAAAAATAAAAAAATAAATCTTTAAAAAACTTTGGGTTTGTCTCCATCCAGTTAACAAGGGTGGACAACTATGAACCCTGCAAAACAAATAAACAGTAAGCAAACCGACAAGAACAAACAGAACACTTATTTCGAATGGGGGCCCACTGGGTATGCAGGGGTTGGTGTTGGAGGAGTTCCTCTAAACCTGAATGCCTAGAGTATTATGAACTGGGCAAATTTGAGACCCCTCATCTGGAATAGTACTTAGTGAACACCTCTGTTACAAATAGCAGAGTCTTGAAATTGTGAAAGGACCCATTTTTTTTAAAGATTTTATTTATTTATTTGACAGACAGAGATCACAAGCAGGAAGAAAGGCAGGCAGAGAGAGAGGAGGAAGCAGGCTCCCCGCTGAGCAGAGAGCCTGATGCGGGGCTCGATCCAGGACCCTGGGATCATGACCCAAGCCGAACACAGAGGCTTTACCCACTGAGCCACCCAGGCGCCCCAAAAGGACCCAATTTTAAAGAACTCCTTGTTCCGTGGAAGAAGGCTCTCAGACAAGTGCCTCAGGTAGTGCCTTGCAGTGTGGCGGTTGGACCGGCAGCATCCGTATCAGCTGGGAGCGTATAAGATATATAGAATCTCAGCTTCCACTCCACATCTACTAAATCAGAATCTCCCTTTATTTTTATTTTATATATATATATTTTTAATATATTTTTGATGTAGTGTTCAGTGATTCATTAGTTGCATAGAACACCCAGTTCTCATCGCAACAGGTGCCCTCCTTAATACCCATCACCCGGCTACCCCATCCTCCCTTCCACTCCCCTTTGAAACCCTAAGTTTGTTTCCCAGAGCCCAGAGTTTCTCATGGTTTGTCTCCCTCTCTGATTTCCCCCCTTCAGATTTACCTTCTTTCCCCTCTGGTCTTCTGTGCTATTCCTTATGTTCCACATATGAGTGAAACCATATGATAATTGACTTTCTCTGTTTGACTTATTTCATTTAGCATAATCTCCTCCAGTTCCATCCATGTTGATGCAAATGGTGGGTATTAATCCTTTCTGATGGCTGTGTAATATTCCACTGTGTATATGGACCACATCTTCTTTATCCATTCATCTGTTAAAGGGCATCTGGGCTCCTTCTTCAGTTTGGCTGTTGTGGACATTGCTGCCATGAACATTGGGGTTTATGTTTTCCTTCTTTTCACTACATCTGTATCTTTGGGGTAAATCTCCTTTTAAAAGGCCCAAGGAGATTCATGTGCACGTTCAACTTTGGGAAACTCTGCTCCAGTGGACTCAAGTGGGTCACACATCTTTTTAGAGTATCTGGAATAGGAAAATATTGTGAGGGTCTCTGGTTGATCATTTCCCCAGATCCAAGGAAAAATACCCCCCCCCCGCCCCAGGAAGCACAGATAATGCTAATAAGCATAACAAATACAAACAAATCCTCTTCTTTGAATTAGCAATTTAAGAAATATCCAAAGAAATGTGTGCCGTTCTTATTTTAAGACCTTTTAAACCCTCAGATGACTTGAAGTGAAAGATGCCTCTGGAATGCAGCATAACACTTAGATCCTTTAGAAATTTAGATCAAAGGTGAGAGTCATCAAAGTGTTTGTGGCCTCAAAGGCAAAAAGACATCAGTTGTGAAATACAAGAGTTGTGTTGAGACAGGGTTTGTCCCTTTGTGCGTCTTTATGAGGAAGAGTGCTTCTTGAGACTTCGAACCCTTGAGACCAGCCAATCTGAGAAGAAAAGGTAGCATTTTCCTTTAAGCTACCGGTTGCATTCTGTTCAGATCCTCAAGCATCAAGGTCAGACCCTGCTCAGAATAACTGAATGCTAATTGACTCTCCGAGAATTAATGTGCATTATCTTGTTTACACCAATGTTCTGCTGGCAGTTTGTAAATCATTCTCTCTGGCAGGCTCTGACATGGATTTGAAGTTTGTTTCTGTTTTATAGGAGTTGGGTTCATCTCTAGCTACGCTAGAGGGTTAGAGAAATTAGATGGAATGAGAGAGAGGGGACCTCTTCCCTGCACACTTCTGCATCATGAATGATCGTCACAACTGACAGGAATTGTAGAGACTGCATTTACCTCCAGGTAAGAAACAGACTGGCTGGGTAATTATGCTAACACTTTCCAGGGATTGATTTTTTTTTTTTTTTTACCTTTGCTGAATGTATACAGGCTCCTGCTTGCTTAAGCATCCCCTTGGCAACTAAACAACACACAGAAACATACACAAAACACACACACACACACACACACACACACACAAGTAGTCGCAGACTGGCTGGCACACTCATAAAGACCATCAAGGTGACCTCAGTGATTTGTATGGCTACTCCTTGCCATGGTCCATTTCTCAATGGAGTGGGCAGTCTTCCAAATATACAGCAGCTCTCTGTGCAGTAATCACTTCGACTTTGTTGAAACACCAAGCAGGAGATACACAGTTCCCCTCCATCTTGCTCTGCTTTTGGTCTGCATTAACTGTAATCCCACTGTTGTTTATTTTTCTTGCCACCACCTGGCTGTGTAATTTTGGGCAAGTCACTGTGCTTCAGTTTCCTTATCTATACAATTAAAGGGTTGTCCTCTTTAACTCTGGCCAGGATTTCATGCTTTTCCCTTTGGTCCTAGGAAACAAAATGGTTGCCAGCAAAGACAGCTCATCTTGGACCGTAAACCTACAAGAAGCCGCCATGCTAGAGGGAAACTATTTATAGAGGCTTTGTTGGGAATTCCAGATCTGTCTCTGACTCAGTATGCTCTCAACTTTGGCAAGTCTCTTGGATCTTCCATTTTCTCATCTGTAAAATGGAGATAAATATCCTGGCTTGCCTACCCTGCAGGGCTATGATGAGACAGTATACTACACTCAAGAAAGTGCCAACCAGGGCAGAAGGTAGCAAATGTTTGGGTGTGTCTAATCAGTCTTGGTCACCAGGGAGAGAGCATCAGGCAGTCCCAGTGGCTGAGAGTCCTCGGCCAGAGCTACTGTGGGTGTTCAGCTGAGGCCAGATGGCAGAAGCCTGTAGGGATAGCAGGATACTGAGGAGTATCACCTTGTCAGAATTTCTAAAGGAAAGTCTCAGGTGTGTGAAATGGGGATGAAGCCAGATTTGGGAATCACTGATCTGGGATGGGGAAATCTTACTACTTTCTTGATCTCAAATTTTGTTATTCATTGTACATGACAGGCTATCCCTTCTTACCTCTGATGTCTGAAGTGTAGTCCTGACAGGGTAGAGCTTACAGGGGGGTCTTCTTCCATACCTAGCCTTCTTCTCAAGCTTGACAAATAAGGCTTCTAGTCTTGACTCATGATTTTCTTGCCTATATACTAAATGGTAGAAATCTCGGACACTAGATTCATGTTGGACATGAACTTCCTGAGAACTGTACATCTTTTGGCAATGAGGCCAGGTTCAACTTGAGCTTTCTACTGACGGGGATTTAGGCTCTGGTGATTCATTTGCCAACCCAGCATTGGAATGAATATTCTTCTATCTTGAAGTGTAAACTATTTTTAAATCATAAGCTGACATAATGTAAATTGATTCTTACATCTCTCCTCTGCTGTGGCTGCAGGTTTCTCCCAGGCCCTGTTAGAGTCCTCTTTGAAACACGAACCAGGGCCCATTCGAACTTTATCGTTTGCCCTTTGGAGTGCTGCAGCCAGTAGTAGAGGATGACAGGAGGAGGAGAAGAGCAAGTAGAGGAGCCACACGACTAAGTTTCTACTTAGATAGTTTTGTCACTAGTTAGAGTCTTGTCTGGAGCTGACGCTAGTACAGTTCTGTGCTTAAGGAACAGCTGTGGGATGAGTTTATGCAAATTGCCTCACAAGTGACAAAAGCTTAGGCTTGGCCCTTCCCTTCATTGTTCGATCCAGTTCCCAGGCATCTGGGCTGTCTGGGTGTAAACTCAAGCTAGATATTTCAGAGCCACAGTCCCAGGCAGCTACCATTAAGGACTTCAGAGGAGGTGGCTGGGGTGGAGATATGCAGAGAAAAAAATGACCCCGTCTAAAATATGCGATTCAAAAGGAAAGAAGCAGAGCAAATTCTCAGGGGGTAGACTTTGTTTTGTTTTGTTTTTTTGGTCTCACTTTAGTTCTTCAGTGAAATGAGATAAGAACATCTGTCTCCTGCTAAACAGGAGCCACATTCTTTCAGGTAAGAGTGATAATGCTGGGGGAACACATTTTTGCAAACTTGCCTTAATCTATTTCTGGGGTAATGGACTTTCACAGCAGCCTCAAGTGCTGCTGTTAATAGCTTCTTGCTCCTTCCAGCAGAAATGCACTAGAGCTGTTTTCAGATGTGTGTTCACTTTGAGGAAAAGAATAACAGAAACTTCTCTGAGAGAGAGAGAGAGAGAGAGAATAAAAAAAAAAAAGGATTAAACTCTTCCTTTAATCTAGCAGGAAAGAAGAAATTACCTCAGTGCATGTCCTACTCCTCTAACAAGCAGTATAGGGGAAAAGCTACTTTCTGCATGACTGAAAAACATTTAGGACACAGAACCTGGGCTCCAACTCCTCTATATTTCCCAGGCTACTTTAATACAGTGAGCTTTGGACTCCAGGGAGAAAGTCTAAAAATACTAGAGCCTATTTGTTCAAAGTCAAGTAACAAAGATGGAAAAGGCCTGCTTTTGCCTTAAAGGAAGAAAGGAATATAAAATCTTAATGTTTTTATTGTTAAACTCTAAATCAAAGTCAGACCTTGGAATATTGTTCTTTATTTTTATTATAATAGGCTATGTGAAGACATGGTAACACATATTCAAATAGCACAAAAGGAAATATATTGTAAAGGTATTCTCCAGTTCCCTTCCCTGAAGCCATGTCTGATACTCTTTTCTTGTGGATCCTTTCCGGAATGTTCTCAGCATATCAAAGTGTGTGTGTGTGTGTGTGTGTGTGTGTGTGTGTGTGTGTGTATGCATATTAACAGAGCTCCCTCTCCCTTCATTTAACATGACTACTTGGATTGTGCACACAGTCTCCTGCCCCCTTGCTTTTTTCATTTTAAAAGATGCCTCAGAGATTATTTCAGATCAGGTCACAGAGCCCAGCCTTCTTCATTTTAATAGCTCTATAGGAGCCCACTGAGGTGTGTATCATAATTCACTTAACCAGCTTTCTACTAATGGGGATTTAGGCTCTTGTGATTCATTTGCCAACCCAGTGTTGGAATGAATATTCTTATATCTTAAAGTGTAAACTATTTTTAAATCATAAGCTGACATAATGTAAATTGATTCTTACATCTCTCCTCTGCTGTGGCTGCAGGTTTCTCCCAGGCCTGGCAGAAAACTTCAGCAGACTATTGTATTTTATTTTTGAAATATTAACTATAGATCAGAGTGCTGTGCTGATTTCTGGAGGTGGGATTTCCCTCTGGTTTAGTTTAGCTGGTACCAACCTAGCCCGGGAAGAGGGTATGAGCTGTTTGCGCAAAGCTACTAGATCGGTTACTGAGCAAATAAGACCCTCTCTGCTACAATGGTAAGGTCACAAAAGTCATCTTAACAGCCTGAGGAAATCAATTCCAACAATAGTCTAGGAACCACTTCTGACACAAGGCTTTCTGGATGCACAGAATTTCTGCCTCTGCATTGATAAGGTCATACATATGTATACACCAGAACTCAGGGCTCCCCAGGGCTCTGGTTTTCAACTCTGAATAAACAGAAACTGGAACACATTTGGAATGAGACTGAAGGCTCTGGGAATATTGGAGCTTTGTACTTTTATTTTTTAACTAGCAAGCATGTTTTGGGGATGGATAAATAGGGATCGAGCTGCATTGGGATGGTGAGGTACTCCTTCTACCCATCAGATGCAGGACCATGCAAAGATAACCGAGGTCTCCTTTAAAAGCTACAAGCTTCCCATTCAGAGTAGAATTGCTAGAGATTTGTCCTTTGATTTGTTCTTTGCTTGATAATTGCAAAGGAAAACAATATTGGGAAGGGGGCAGGCAGTACCTATGTAGTGAGAAGAACACAGGTTGAGAGTTAGATGACCCGACTTTAGTAGTTCTAGTACTGCATGATTTCATTTAAGACCAAGTCAGAAAGCACAGGTCACAGTTAAGTAAAAAAAAGAAACATATTCCTTCTACAGGATTGTCTTGACTCGGGTGTAAAAAGCATCCATGGACCCAGTTTCTCTTCACCTTCAAGTTTTTGTTTTCTCTGTGTCAACTTTATTCTCAGTCTCAAAATGGTGTAGAGTGGGTGCCAGCAGCCCCTGTCCTGAATCTTCCCAGGCTCAAGGCTGCCAGACAGGAAAACTCCTTTTCCCCCAAGAGTTTAAAAGGATGACTAAGGATCTAAGGTCGGAGTGCTCTTACCAAGTGCATGGGAATGGATATGGGGTGCCTCTGAATTCATTAATGCCCCAAACAGCCTCTCACTAATGGGCACATGGCTTTGGTTCACTTAATTTCTTATTGTCTAACTTTCCTTCTTCATAAAATATGGTCAGACTTAAACTTTTCTTGTGAACTCCTCCGGTTCTAAACTAATTTCCTTTCTTCCTTGCATCCTTTGCTTTTTCACATTTATTGAACATTTATTCTAGACAGGCAATCTCGTGGTTCCTGTTCTTGACTGTTTGTATTTTTTAATATGTATAAGAAACAGATATGTATCTAAAAACATATGTCATCTGGGGTGCCTGGGTGGTTCAGTGGGTTAAAGCCTCTGCCTTTGGCTCAGGTCATGATCCCAGGGTCCTGGGATCGAGCCCCACATCGGGCTCTCTGCTCAGCGGGGAGTCTGCTTCCTCCTCTCTCTCTCTGCCTGCTTCTCTGCCTCCTTGTGATCTCGATCTGTCAAATAAAACACAGACACACACACACACACACACACACACAAACATGTCATCTAATAAACATAAGTATAAAGCACATGGGGAACACAGAAGAGGGAGAAGTTAGTTGTGACCATAACATTTGAATCTAGTTTGCAACTTGACTAGACTTCTTCAGTGTCCATGGTGCCAACATTAGGAGTCTGGGCACATGGAATAGAAGGGTAAAGTTGGAATTACTGGCAAGGAGGAAAGTTCAGTGGCAAAATCAGCCATGCTTACATATGGAGTTACTAGAGTCATCTCTGTTATTCCTTTTGGTAGTGCCCAAAGATGGTTGAGGACAATCTAGAGACAGTTCCAAAGGCACTGGCCAAATGAAGAGTGGACAAGTGTGATTTCTGAGCATCAAGAAACTGAGTTAGGAAATAAATGCTGAAAGATAATTAGGCTATCCTATCTGCAATTAGCCTATAATTCTAGTTCTAATAAGAGATTGTCAAAGAACAAAACAAATCGAACTTCATTAAGCCCAACTAAACCACGCCACCACCGACAGGCACACCAGGAAATAGCACAGTGAGTTGTATGAAGTTGGAAATCAGTGGACAAAGGAGATTGGAATTTTTTTTCCCCTAAAGTCTTGAAACCTAGGAGAGTCTCCCTTGTGATGGATTATGTGTTTATACCTGAAGTCAGAGGAATGAATTAGAAGACCTCTTAAAGCCCTAGGGTCCTCATATTCTAATATTTGGCTTTACCTCAATGGCTGTCCTATGAAGTGACTTTACCCCGAATGAAAAATTGCTGCTGTGTAGTGGTTGATGCTGATTCAGGAGACATGGGCCTGGGAACTGTTTTAAAGAATACAAAGAGAATTCTATTCTCTCTAAATTGGGACAGAAAATAGCAACCAGAATTATTAAAAAAAAAAATGTATATGTTCTCCTTGAGCATATTCTCCTTGGGAATGCCAGAAGGTAGCCCAGGGAGGATCAGTGCAAAGACAGGAACTGTGGAAACAGAAAGGAGTTAATCAGGGTTGAAAGACTGACTACTCTGACTTCCCTTTCTAATCCAGTTCTCTAAAGCACGTTCTTAAGAGTGTGTGTGTGTGTGTGTGTGTGTGTGTGTGTGTGTGTCTGTGTGTGTGTGTATATATATAAAAAATTCCCTTTTCTAGGCAGAGTTAATTGCAGTTTTATTTAGGAATAAGAGTGCCTTACTTTACCCTTTAAAGTTCCTTCTGGACTATTGTGATTCTATTAGAATGCCGTAGGCATTAAATAGTGTCAGGAAACTGTGTGTTCTTGGTGCTCACATAAAATGGAGAAAAAAAAATGTTTCAAAGAGAAGAAAAAGAAAAAAAGGAAGTCTTTCCTATTCAGTGTTTACTTTTCACAGGAATACAAATGTTTAGCATTGTTGTGATTTTCACACTGAAGATGAATGTGAATTTACTGCAAAGATGTGAATTAATTCTTGAAGTAAAATCTAATACTCAAAATGAGTTTTTGAATGTCTATTAGGAAAAGCATGCTGTACTAGGCCCCATGGAGAATGTTAAAGACGTCATCACTGGTGTGTCAGGGGGCTTCTAGGGTAATGGAAGATAAGGTTTAGACTTGATGCAGGCACAGTATATTCTAAGAGACTTCCAAGGAGAGGAAAACTCTGTCAGGATTAATTCTAAATATGGTAGTGAAATTTAGTATGGACCCTGAAACAAGTGTAGATTTTCTGACAAGAAAGCAAGCAGGGGAGGGTTTCAAGATGGAAGGAACATCGTGAGCAAAGAGACAGGTGGGAAGCACGAGAGGTAACAGCAGGCTACACATGGAGTGGGTATGACTGACAAGGACTTAACTAGCAGTAAGGAAGGAACAGCAAAAAGCTATGTGGAAATCTCCATGGATGGAAAGGGATTGACTCATCAGAAAGCATGGGCTGAATGGCTTTGCGCTAAGTCCTTGCTGTTAGACAGTTACACTGCATTGTGGTAGAACAGAGTGAGGGTAGAAGGACGATAAAGGAGTTAGCTCTCTGGGACCATCAGGGTTCTTATGTTTGAGTCACATTCTAATAATTTTGGGGGCTTGTTCCTCAAGCACAAACTCCTGGTCACACTGTCAACATCAGCTCCCATTCCTCTCCTGTATGATAGGAGCAGTGTCCTTCCAATGAGTATAATCTTTGTCATGTGCTCTGACTTATGATCACTGACTCTCAAGTCAACCTTACAAAGTATATGTTATTATCTCTATTTTATAACCAAGTAGACTGGAGCTCATAGAATTTAAGCAGCTGTGCTCAAGTAATAGGGGTTCCAAGGTCAGAGCCAGGACTCAAACTTGCCAGCCATGTGAGTGATCCACCTTTGAAGTGGATCCTCCAGACCCAGTCAAACCTTCAGATGAATAGAGCCCCACCTGACATAAGACTGAAACCTCATGAAAGACCATAAATAAAAAGCCAAGTCCTCACTCGATTCCTGAGAAAAAGCAGCAGAGATAAAAATGACTGCTTTTGTTTAAGAAGTCAGACGAAATATCCTAAGGATATCAGTGAGACCTCTTTCTTTGCCCAACCCTGTCTGTTCTTGGCCAGGAGGTCTCAAAGTGCCTATTGTGTTAGGGTTAGCAGTTGGCTTTCCGCTGAGCAAAACAGATTTCTACTCACCAAGGTTGACTGGGGTACAGCCACTGCTGAGTGCCCAACCTTTCGACAGCAGACCAACCCTCAAGTTCCTGTGATAGCACAGTGCTCCAGGGGAATTAGTTAGCTGGTTACATGGGACCACTTCCATCATGGAAGAGGCACACGTTGTTCTCATTAGGGTAGACACTAACTCTGGGTACTGATTTGCTTTCCCTGCCAGAACTACCATTCATTGCCTTAAGGCTTGTCTTATTCACTGTCATGGTGCATTAGTTTCCAGTGTCACATAACAAATTACCAGAAACTTATTGGCTTAAAACAACACTCATTTGTTATCCCACGGTTTCCATGGGTCAAGATTATGGGCATTGCTTATCTTGGTTCTCTGCTGTCTCAACAGTCTGCAAAGTGTAGTCAGTCTGTTTTTTTGTCTGCAGGTTCAGCTAGAGAAGAATCTACTTCTAGTCACATTTGGCTTATTACTGGCTGTAATCTGGAGGATATCTGAGGTCTTAGAGGTTGCATGCCATTCCGTATCATGTGACTCACTCTATAGGCAGTTCAAAATATGACTACTTTTCAAGGCCAAGAGGAGGATCTCTTTCTCCAGTGTGTTAAGATAAATCTTACATTATGAAATATGATCCTGAGAGTAATATTCCATCACCTTTGTCATAGCTGCAAAGGCCTTTGCATCAAAGGTAACATATTTATAGGTTCTAGAATTAGAATGTGGGCATGTTTGGATAGCTATTACTCTGTCTACTCCAGGGGCTTCTAGATGCCGTGACACTTCTCACCATGAAGAGTATAGACCCCACAACAAAGAATTCTCTGGCACAAAATATCAATAATATTGAAGTTGAGACACTCAACTTCAGGGTAATTTGTTACATGGCATTATTAAGGCATTAGCTGAATATTGTGCTGATAATGATGATTCCCTAAAATTCTCCCAGTCTTAGTGAATGTTGCAGGAAAAGCAAAGAGCTAAGAGTCACAGACTTATTTTTAAACCCAAGATTGATCATATATTAAATATCTGGAGGGGGCACATTGGTGGCTCAGTCAATGAAAGTGTCTGCCTTCGGCTCGGGTCATGATCCCAGGGTCCTGGGATTGAGCTCTGTGTCAGGCTCTCTGCTCAGCAGGGAGCCTGCTTCCCCCTCTCTCTCTGCCTGCCTCTCTGCCTACTTGTGATCTCTTTCTGTCAAATAAATAAATAAAATCTTTAAAAAAGTATATAAAATGGAAACAATAATACACTAGCTCATAGAGTTGGTTTACAAGATCCTATATACCTAAGAGATATTTGTAAGGAGATACACATTAGGATAACACATTGTTATTATTATAGGACTAATGAAAACAGGTCAAAATGTTTACCACCTGATTTTATAGATTTCTTTAACCTATTACGTATTGACACAGAAATAACTACAATTTTATAAAAAAAAACTGATATATTTAATTAGAAGAAAAATCCTAAAACATACACATACATAGAACACAATTATATAAATCATATATATACATACATGTTATGTATCATTGAAAATCAGTGTTATTTTAACTAAAAAGTTTGGATTCTCTCAGCTAAAGACTGGCTTCTTTAAACTCTTTTACTTGGTAATATTAGTTTTGATATATACATACATATAATTTCTTTAGGGGAAATTGAATGTAATAAGTTAACATACCCAAAAGGAAATTGAATAAAATAAGTTAACAAACCCAAAAGGACATGCATAGTTTTAGGACCACATGTAAAAGAGTACAACAGGTCAAGAAGGTGAGATTCTACAAGAAGATTGTAGAATGTGTGCTTTTTTGACTCAGGATGAAATTTGGTCGAAGGTACACAGGGAGTTGCTAGGACTGAACTGTGCAGGCCTTGTCCCTGATTACTTTCACTACAGGCCTCTTTCCTGTCTTACCAATACCAGACTGAAAACAAGACTCAGGCAAACAAAGCCAGTATTAAGAGCAAACCAACTTGTCCTATAGAGGCTTCAGTTTGGAGAAGGTAGTTTGGAGAGAAGTTTAGGAAAGGTTGTACAGCTTAAAAGAATGTGATTAAAAAAGAGGGTGTAGAAATTTCAGGTTTATTTAAATAAGGATTTTCTCAGCCTACATGCTTCTGACCTATAAACCTTATTCTGTCTCCCGTTGACCTGATTCCCTCTCTATCAAAGCAACCTACATACACAGCCTAAAACACACAAAGCACCATGTTTCTGGGACCCTGACACTCCATGGAGAGTGTCTGTGAGTTGGCATTTTCCACTCTGTGCTACAGTAATGGTGCTTGTGTTTCACCAGATCTTGGGGCACCATTGTAAATTTCCAGCATTTGTTAAGGCAAGTATATTTCAAATGTGTCACTCTTTTGAAGAGGAGGCAGTGTGCGCAGATAGAGTCCCTCTTCTTCCCACGGTAATGGTGAATGCACAGTGATATTATTAACTTTTGATGCAAGATTTTTCTTAATTTATGTTCATAGGTGACCAACATCCTTCTTCACCCATCCTTTTTTTTTTTTATTCAGATAACCCCAAGTCTCTGTCTAGTCTGGAAAATGAAGTGCTCTTTTGAGCATATAATCTTGCCTAGAATATGCAAATCAGCATGCAGTCTCCCCTAGGCATTAAGAACGCCTCTGACTGAGACTGAACAGAATGAAAATCTGGGAGGAGGCTCTTTGGACTTGGGGCTTTTAACTCTCAAGAGCAAGAAAATTTGATTTTGAAGTTCAGTGTTTTTGAACTTGAATGTTTTTGGACTTAAAGTTGCAAGTAAATTTAGTCTCTGATCTTTTCTCTCGGGGAATTTGATAATAGGAAGACGTTTATAGTGAATCTTGGTACATCTCTATGTTGGCGGTTTATTATTCAAGTATCTTCATGTTGGCATTTCATATCATTGCAGGATTTAGGATTTGCTGTTTTGGATAATGTGGCTGGAAGTAACTTGAGAACCAACATAGAGAAGAGACTTTCATTTCCAGCCCTGAGTACACAGTGGAATTGATTTAATTAATCCTCTTTTCTGACCAATTCCAGAATATACTGGAGTCAAATCTAAGCTGTCCACAAGTTGTCCCTGGATAAAACACAAAAGAGCAGTGGCTGGCCTTGGGAGAGTGGTCTAATGAAGATGGGAGCAGGACTCTGCCCTGAAGGCTTACTCTCCTGCCCTGAGAGGGAAAATCTCAGCCCTGGTTAACCACAGGCTTAATCATTAAACTCAGTAGTTAAGAGAATGAAAAACTAGTGACTGTAAGTAGCAAACACTTCTCGACTCCTGAGGTTTTCTTCCATAAAGAGGGAGCAGAGAAAGTGTTATTCTTTCTCCTTTATTCCTTCTTTATTCCTTCTACCCCAGCATAAGGAGGGAGAATTCATCATATATTTTAGATATAAGTCCTGTGTCTTAAGTGTGATTTCATGTTTCCTTTCAGTCTGTGTTTTGATTTTTCATTCTCTTAACAGTGACTATCACAGAGTAAAATTTTTAATTTTAATGAAGCCTAATTTTTAAATTTTTTCCTTTATGGCTCATGATTTTAGCATAATGCCTATGGGCACTTCACCAAACTCTAGGTCATGAGTATGTTTCCTTTGTTTTCTTCTATAAGTTTTATAATTTTATGTTTATATTTATATCTGTGATCTACTTCGAATTAGTTTTTGTATAAGTGAGTTTAGGTCAAAGGTCACTTTTTTCCCTGCATACTGATGTGTAATTGCTCCAGTACCATTTGTTGAAAAGATCCTAATTTATCCATTAAATTTTGTATATCTTTGTCAAAAATCAGATTGCCACAACTGTGTAGGAATATTTCTGGACTTTCTCTTCTGTTCCATTGGTTTGTGTGCTATTCCCTCACCAGTAGCACTCTATCTTTGGTAAAGTGTCAGATTCACTTCCTTCAACTTTTTTTTTTTTTTTAAGATTTTATTTATTTATTTGACAGAGAGAGATCACAAGCAGGCAGAGAGGCAGGCAGAGAGACAGGAGGAAGCAGTCTCCCTGCTGAGCAGAGAGCCCGATGCGGGACTCGATCCCAGGACTCCGAGATCATGACCTGAGCCGAAGGCAGCGGCTTAACCCACTGAGCCACCCAGGCGCCCCCTTCAACTTTTTTGTTTTCCTTTTTCCAGAATTGTTTTAGCTATTCTAGCTTCTTTATTGTTTGTTTCATATAAATTTTAGAACCAGTTTGTTTTAGCTATTCTAGCTTCTTTATTGTTTCATATAAATTTTAGAACCATTTTGTTTTAGCTATTCTAGCTTCTTTATTGTTTCATATAAATTTTTAGAACCAGTTTGTTCTACAAAATATTATTCTAAAAAATGTAGTATTCTAAGATTTGAGGTTTTTTTCCCCAGGAATATATAGATGAGTTTGGGAAGAACTGACATCTTTATTATATTGAATCTTCTAATCCATAGTTATGATATATCTCTTTATTTAGGTCATCATTTAATTCTTCTTTAGAATTTTAAGGATTTTTAATAAGAGCTCTTTTTTCTAGATTTATAACATTGGTATTTAATTTTTTTGCAACTAGAAATGGTATTGTTTTTAAGTTTCCAATTATACACTGCTAGTATATGTGATTGATTTTTGTGTGCTGAAATTTTATCCTATGATTTTATTAAACTCAGTAAATCTAGTAGCTTTCTTGTAGCTTCTTAGGGATTTTCCACATAGTTAACTTCATAGTTCTTGAGTTGGGATGTTTTCTCCTTTTTCCTTTCCTCTGTGACTTTCTCTTATTATTATTATTTTTTTTTTCATTTAACCAGAATTCTTAAAGGATCATCAGGTTTTACATTAGAAAATTGGATTTCAGAACCTCCCAAGATGGTGATATCTTGGTCAACTCCATAGGCTGAAACTCCGAACATTTGTTTCTTAAAGGTGAGAGTGAACTGGAAACAGTCCTGTCCTCTCAGGGTGGAGCCTTGTTTGAGTTTTTTTCTTTAAATAATTAAGTTTCTCTTGGTTTGTTAGTGTCCCTGGTATTGTCCCAGGGGAAAAATTAATTTCTCATTGGGATAAAAATAACATAACTCTATACCTCAATTGTCATTATTTTTATATAAAGTGGCTGGCATTCAACAGAAAATACCTAAACATACAAGAGGTAAAAAAAAATATGGCCAAATCCCAGGAGGGACAACATACTGTAGCTAGGTGAAGTGAAAAAGTCAGATATGATTTGAACATAACTCTGTTCAGTATGTTTAAGGAAATGAGTGAAAATTTTTAAAGAGGCCAAAATAATAAAAAGTAAGAAGTTCCAGAACTTCTGTAACTAAAAAAAAAAAAAAAAAAAAAATACAGTATCTAAGTTTAGGAATTTAATGGATGAGTTAAAAATATATTATTTAGAGTTGAATAGACAATAATAAATTGGAAGAATTTTCAGAAGGAAATATACAGAATGAAGCATGCAGAGACAAAAAGAGGGAAAATACAAAAAACAGCATAGGACAAATAGGGATGCATAAAACTTTCTAATAAAGGTTTACACTTTTGGGACTCTAGAAGGGAAGGAGAGAGGGCAGGAACAGGAACAATAAAAAAGAATCGTTTTGAATTTTCTATGAAATGTGAAAGACACCAAGCCACAGATTCAAGGCACTATAAATAATAAATAAGACATATAGCACAGTAAATCTACTAAAACTGATGAAAAAGTAAAATCTTTAAAACAGCCAGGAAAAAAAAAGATAGTGTATCTAAAAAGATGCAACATTCAGAGTGTCAGCTGACTTCAACAGAAAGAACGGAAAGCAGAAGGAAGAGAAATATCTTCAAAGGATTAAAATAATTCATAACCTAGAATTCAGAGTCCAGTAAATCTCCCCCTCCCATGAAGAATTGAAGACATTTGTATTTAAGCAAAAAGCCAGAATATTTAATATTGAATAAACCATTAAAGGGATCATTTGGATTCAAGGTTTATGGTACCTAGAACTCATTAACTTTGGGTCCCTGTTTAAGAGAAACAGTTAAAATTTTGAGTATAAAGTTAATTAGTAAAATTTATTGGAATAAAAAATAAAGAAATGCTTTAAAGAAAAACCAAAAAAACCTTACAGATGTCCCCAAATCTAAATTATATATTTAAATTAAAGAACTACTAAACATATCTATAATCCTTCTTTTAAATATTTCTGAGTTACTTGCTGTACCAATTTTGCCTATTGTTTCATTTAGACTACGAGTATTATCAGGAAAGTGTGCATCAAATACTGTAAAATATGATTCTTTCTGTTGATATGCATAAAACATGACACACAAATAAGCTTGATGCTTGTATATTACCCATATTTATGCTTCCCAAACAGAAATTCTGATACATTTTACCTCACACATCTCCCATCAAGAAAGAAAATGTGCGTGTTTATTTATAATGCTCTAATTTAACCTATTCTTGTTAAGAGAAACCTTTTGATTTTATTAATCATCATTTAGAACCTAATTTCCATTTAGGATTTTGTGTGTCTGATGAATCAAAGAATTTCCCACATACCAGCTGGTTGTTTGGAACACTTCAATCTTTTCTTCTTTGTTCTTACTTTATATACATATATATATATGTATATGTGTATATACATATACACATATATATGTATATATACATATATATGTTTGTGTATATATATATATTTATTTATTCATTTATTTATTTATTTATTGCGTAACCACATACTTCCAATGCAGAGCACCATAGGATGTATTCTTGTGATACAACCCTGGTCCTCAATCTTTGTGTCATGATGCCAGGCGAATCAGCAAAACAGATGGTAGGAATATCCCAAGATGGTTAGGAATTATTTAGCTATACATAGAAGTGACAATGAGTCACAAAAATAGATTCCACTAAATCCAAGCTAAATGTCTGTGCAACTCAGCCTTCTCTTAGCTTGTATCCAATCAAGTACTATTTGTTGTGGAAGGAAGTTTGATGGGGAGGAAATATGAGTTTAAGAGTCTATGGTCTTAGCTCATTTTGGCTAAAGCATCTTATTGTGCAAGTTTTATAAAAGCATATAATCATGTGGACACACTAGAAAGGGCCCTTACCAGTAAGCTTTTCTAAAACTTACGTTTCAGTTCCTTCACAGCAGATCAGCCTCTGAGAAAACATCTTCTTCAGGTACAAAGAAACAAAAACAAAAACTTGATTTTAGATGGAAATCTTGACATGCAGGGAAGAATGAAGAAGCAAAAACTGGTAGCTATAAGGATGAGTTTAAGGACCATTACTACATAAGACAATAAAATTAAGTCAACTGTCACTTAAAACAGGTATAGAATTAAAGTACATGATAAGAATAGAGTGTAAGTGAGGAGGAAGGAGATGTAGAGTTATGTACTAAAGTACCTGAGTCATCTTGGAAAAGTGGTGGGAACTAGTAGTGGGGGAACATTCGACTTCAGTAAGTATATGAAGCTTGCTTTATCTACTGAAATCATCGAAAGGATAGTAAAGGAATGTACAGCTACTGAGTTAATAGGAAAATGGAGGGGTGCCTGGGTAGCTCAGTGGGTTAAAGCCTCTGCCTTCAGCTCAGGTCATCATCTCAGGGTCCTGGAATCGAGCCCCTCCTCGGGCTCTCTGCTCAGCAGGGAGCCTGCTTCCTCCCTCTCTCTCTCTGCTTGCCTCTCTGCCTACTTGTGATCTCTGTCTGTCAAGTAAATAAATAAAATCTTTAAAGAAAATAGGAAAATGGAATATTAAAGGATACTAGGCAAGAAAGGAGAGAAAGGAACAGAATGTAGACAAGACAAATAGAAAACACTTAATAAGATGGAGAATTAATTGCAAATGTATCATTCATGATTAAATGCAAATGAACTATCTGACACCACTAGAAAACAAAGACTATGGGACCAGGTTCAAACACCGTAATTATATGCCGCTTATAAGTGATACACATAAACTAGAAGATGGGGAAAGTTTGAAAGTGAAAGGGTAAGAAGAGATACGTAATTCATATGCCAACAAGAAAGCTGGTCTTATTAGATTAATATCAGCCAAAGGCAAGAAACATTAAAGACAAATTGGGATATTTTGTAATGCTATAATATTAATTTCACCAGGAAGCTGTAATAATTCTAAAGGTGTATGCTGTATAAAGCAAATATGAACAAAACTAAAAGGAAAAATAGACAAATCACATTCATAGGGGCCTTTTAGCATACCTTTTTAGCATACCTTTCTAATGTATACTTGAGAAACAACACAGATCTCAAAAGACAAAAAAAGATACAAAACAAAAGAGGAAATACTCACCAAACTTCGTTTATAAAGCTAGCCTGACAGGGACATTAAAAGAAAAATTATGGGTCAATCTCACCCATAAACATAGATGCCAAACTTTTAAACCACATGTTATCAAATCCTATCTAGCAATACATAAAAATGATAATATGCCATGATTAAGCTGGCTTTATTTTAGGACTCTAAGATTGGTATAATATCTGGAAGCCAACTGATGTAATTTATCACAGTAACAGAGTAAAAAAGAAAACTCATCTATAATCCAAATAGAAGCAGAAAACACTTTTGAAAAAATATATTTTACACTCATGGGAAAACATGTAGAAAACAATGACTGGAAGAGAGCTCCCTTAATTTTGATAAAAAAAATCATTTTAAAAAAGGCATCAGTTTTAAATATATTAATCCCTCTGAGATCAGTATCAAGACATGGAGGTCCAGTAGAGCTCTTTTCATTCAGTATCATTCTGCAGGTTAATGCCAATAAATTGTAGCATGAATGTGTACATAAATGATGGGATTGGAAAAATATATAAAATTGTTATTTACAGATAATGGTTGCACTTCTAAATAAAATATGAAATTCACTTGTGAATTTTCAGAAAATAGTTGTTGGGATTTTGATTATGATTACAGTAATTCTTTAAGTCAGTTTGTAAAAGGCTTTACACTATTGAGTGTCTAGTCACTGAAATATTTTATTTCTCCATTTATTTAGATCATATTTTATTATTAGTTCTGTGAATTCTTGCTTTGCATATTTTGAGAGCATAATTTTAGATAGATATAAATATTTTCCTTGCATGCTGAATTTATCATTTTGAAATCTTTCTCTGTATCCCTAATAACACATCCTCTTAATAGTATAATTTCTTGGATATAATCTAGCTTTATCAGTTTTTCTTTTGGTTAGTATATATAGGGTCTTCTTTCTTTCTTTTCAAATTTTCTGTATCTGTGTTTTAGATGTCTCTTGCAATCACATTGGGTTGTAATTTTCTTTAGTCTGATCAAATTTTTCTTAAAATTAAAGCACTTAGTCCATTTATGTGTCATATAATTGTTGATATATTTGAATTGAAATCTGTAATTTTTAAAAGTGTATTCTATTTGTCCTCCTTGTTCTAAATTCCTATTTCCTTTCTTTGTTTTCTCCAGCTTTATTGAAATATAATTGCCACATAACATTGTGTAAATTTAAGTTGTCCAAAATGATATGATATCTACAAATACACTGAAAAATGATCACTACAATAAAGTTAATTCACATGTCCATTGCAAACCATATATCCGATAAGGGTTTACTGTCTAAAGTATATAAGGAATGTACACAGCTCAGAAGCAAAAAAGCCAAATAGTTTGATTCAGCAGTGGACAAAGGACTTGAATACACATTTTTCCAAAGAAGACACACAGATGTCTAACAGGCAAAAGGAAAGGAATTCACTATCACCCATCATCAGGGAAATGCAAATCCAAACCATAATTACATATCACCTTACACCTGCTAAATGGGTTTTATGCAAAGACAAGAAACAATAAATGTTAGGGTGAGGAGAAAAGAGAACTCTTCTATACTGCTGGTAGAATGTAAATTTGTGCAGTCGCTATGGAAAACCGTATGGAGTTTCCTAAAAAAATTAAAAATAGAATTACCATATGATCCAGTAATTCCACTTCTAGGTATTTATCCAAAGGAAACAAAAACACAACATGAAAAGATACCTGCACCTGCATTTTCATTGCCACATTATTTACAGTAATCAAGACATGGAAGCAATGTTAAGTATCCATCAATGGATGAATGACTAAGTATATATATACACGCACATACACACATGCAATGGAATATTTTTCAGCTATAAAAAAGAATGAAATCTGGCTATCTAAGATAATGTGGGTAAACCTTGAGATCATTATGTTAAGTGAAATAAGTCAGAAAAAGACAAAGGCTGCATAATCTTCCATACAAGTGGAATCTAAAACAAAGCAAAAATAAAACCCAAACTCACAGATAAAGAAAAAAGACAGGTGGTTTCTGGGGATGGTGAATGGAGGTTGTGGGGGTGAGCAAAAAGGATGAATGTGATCAAAAGGTACAAACTCCCTGTTACCAAGATAAATGAGTCATGGGGATGTAATGTACAGTGTGGTGACCATAGTTAATACTATCGTATTGCATATTTGATAATTGCTAACAGAATAGATTTTAAAAGGTCTCCTTACAAGGGAACAGTTTTCTTAGCTGTATATGGTGACAGATGTTAACTACACTTGTTGTGATCATTTTGCAATATATATAAATATTAAATCATTATCATTACCTGAAACCATTATAATACATAGGCTAGTTATACCTCAGTGAAGACCATGCAAAGACTCAAGAAGACAGCCATCTATGAACCAAGGAGAGAGGTTTGAGAAAGAACCATCTCTGTAATCTTGGACTTATATCCTGCAAAACTGTGAGAAAATAAATGTTTGTTGTTTAAGCAAGAAAAAAAAATAGCATTACTGCTTTTTGTTTAAGGGTAGGTATCAATCTACTGGAAGAATTTAAAGCTATGCCACAACTCACATGTCATTAGAGTTAATTGCCAGCCAGCAGCAGAAGACAATGTAGCCCTAAGTGGTGGCACAATTGAAATTCTGATCCAGGAGTGGTAAGCCCATTGAGAGACTGAGAGGCAATAAATTCAGTTCAGGGACATTTTCTGCATGTAAAATGACCCACAGAGTTGACCCTGAAATGAAATCAAGTTGAGAATTGATTGGAGAAAAATCATTTGGGATAGTTGTAACATAGTTATTCATGATTTTATAGTTACCAAGAAATTAAAGGCTGTTTTTCTCATCACTATATCTCTGAAATGACAAATCTCCGTAAGTGTTCTAGGGCTCAGTAAACAGGCACCCGAGGTAGGACCCAGGTGGTGGGAGGTTCATCCTGTGTCAGTGTTAGTTTTTTGTGCCTTGAATCTTATCCCCAGTCCTTGTCTATGGGATATAATTGTCAGTAAAATCTCAACACAAAAAGTGCTCTGGGGATTCTAGAGGAAGTATGTTTTTTTCTAGTAGAATGGGTTCCCTATGAAATCACCTTATCAACCTGGCCATGAAAGTTCATGGAGTAGGTGAAAAGTGGGTGGTGAAGGATATGTTGTGAGCAAGAAAGAAGATATTCAGGAATGCTTGCCTATTGTTTCATTGGCAGCTTTTAAGAAAAGGAAAAAAAATCTGTGGCAAAACTTGCTTTTAATTTTTTTTTTTAAAGCAACGTAGATTACACATCAGAAACCCAAACCAGTCAGATTCCAGGGTGCTAAGGGAACTTGAGTGGTTTGAAATTGGTAGATTGGTGGAAATTTTATAGTGCTACAGGTCAGAGAGTGTTTTACTGGTCTTTTTATCACCTATATCTGAAATATAGGAAGCATCGAATAAATGTTTGTGGAAAGGAGAGAGGGAGGGAAAAGAAAGGAAAGGAAGGGTACTGTTTGTAAGATTGTCTAAAGATTGCTCAGGCTAATTAAAGAAAGGGAAGTTGAAATAAAGATCAGATTAGAGGTAAAGTGAAATCTGTATTTGTCATCTGTAGGATAGATGTCTGGAAATATATCTTCGCTGAGCAAAGGGCAGAAGTGCCTAGTGAAGGTGAGTGTAACTGGAAATGTCAAAGGTTCTTTCCAAACAAATGTAGACAATTTGCAGCCTTAACAGTCTGGTTACTCTTTTGTGATAACATTTATAACATAAATGTTAGTCATTACCAAAACTGGCCTGGAAACTGTAGGTTCAAAAGAGTGTTTACAATTCCTGTTGCATTTTGATATAGCAAATACTGTCCAAATCTATACCCCAACAAACCTTAATTTAGAGTATTTTCAGATTTTTTAATTGTCTGGTTTTTGGGGAATGTGACAGACTCTGGCAACATAGTAACACTATAACATTTTCATGAGTTTTACTCAAAAGGTTGGTACACATATAACTATGCCTATTATTCTGAAAAACCGAAATCATTGTTAATGGGCTGTATTATTACTTGACATTATTAAACTCACTGAATAAGTTATTAATTAATGAGGCTGATAAATCCACAGAGAAATGCTATGCATTCCTTTTCTTTTATGTCTTAAAAATATAGCTTCCAGAGTCTACAATCCACTTAACTGGGCTCCCTAATACATGGGAATGAGATAAAGAAGGCATTTAAAAATTGCTAGACATTTAGGATATGATGATTCCCACAAAGAAAATCACAAGCAGACAAATAGAAGCATATTTCTGGTTTTAATTCATTCTTTAGAAATTTTATTTATGTACACTAGAATCATGGAATGGACTCATGATTCCCTATATCTTTCAAAATAAATCTGAATAATTCAATCACTCTAACAGCCATGGTCCATCTGCATCTCTGTGTCTACCTATTGTGAACTATGGTAGAGATGACTTGCCACACCATGATTTATCAGATATCAGATGGATTCGTTGAGAAGGAGGTCATCATCATCTAGGAAGCTACAGGAATGAAGTGAGGCAGAGGGAGGGTATATGGACTATGAATTTATTTGCTACTGTTATCTCCATAGTTGAGCATAATGCCCAACATAATTTAATAATTAAAAAATAACTTAATAAGAAAATACATGAATAAATGAAAAGAAGAATAATGGAGGTAGGTTGAACTGACATTAGTCATTCAGATGAGAAAGCATCTTGTATTGGAACTTGTATTTTGTAGTAATAATATAGACAAGTGGAAGATATTCTGATTCTAGCTGTTGCTTTGAGTTCGGTACAGGGCAGGATTTATAAGTCTAGGGAGGCTAGCAAGCCTCACTCCAAAGGATGTGCTCATTAGTCTTCCCATGACTCCGAAAGCAAAAGGTGGTAAGACTTGAAATGGGGAAGGATGTTGGCAAAAGCAAGGCAGAGTTCCAGACTTTAAAACCTCCATTATTTTATCATTTTAAAATAAACTTTTCAGATTCAAATACTGTAACATTATATAGTAATAATGGAAGTGTACATCTCATAAGCTTATGGCTCCATGAATGCTTAAAAAATGAACAAACACATGTGAAAAGGCCCATCTCAATAAACAGGATATTACCAGCACTTCTAGTTATTATCTATCCCTCCCCATTAGGGTAACCACTATCATGGTTTGTAAGATGTACAGTGGTTTTGCCTCTAGTTACATGTTATAAAAATGAAATCAGACAACATGCAATTCTTTAGCGTTTGCTTTTTTTTTTCTTATTATGTTTGTGGAATTCATCCATGTTATTACATGCTCTAGTTTGTTCATTCTTATTGCTGTATAGTAATCAACTATTTGTGTATAAAACCTTTTATATATCCATCCTATTTGGATTGTTTCCAGATTTTGACTATTATAAATAACGTTGCTCTGAACATTATTGTACAAGTCTCTTGGTCAACATGCCCACATATTTCTTTTGAGTATGTAGTTAGAAGTGTGATTGATTATTAGACCACAGATTGTGTTTATGATCCTTTTTCAAAAGATTATTTATTTATTTATTTATCTGATAGAGAAAGCATGAGTGAGAGGCAGGAGGAGAAGCAGGCTCCCCACTGAGCAGGGAGCCCTGTGAAGGACTTGATCCCAGGACCCTGAGATCATGACCTGAGCCAAAGGCAGGTGCTTAACCATCTAAGCCACCCAGGTGCCCTATGATCCTTTTTAAATAGATATTGGTGCTCATATTTCCAAGGAGGTTGTATAGATCCCCAGTTTTTGAATGGGAATCTTCTGTAGTTATAGCATAGGCAAATGAGGACCCAAAGAGAGGCTACACTCTGAGACTTGATGATTGTCTTTGTGGGACTTAGAATCACAAATTCATGCATCAGAATCATTTATTGGATTAGGAAGTATTGTGGGGAGATAGGGCTCAACTTAAGAAACACTAGATATACAATAGAAGACATGAGGCATCGGCATTCTCAATCTCATGGCAGTGATAATGACAGAAGCCACCAAGGGGGAATTCCAAGTGATCAGCATCTTGACTTACTCAGCTGTGTGGTCTACTGAGCTCAGGGATTGCTCAGATCCAAGCTATTGCCTAAGCTTGTCCTAGGTACCCTGGAGAGCTAATTTCCTAACCCTTCCCTGCATGGCTGCATGTGACTGGAGCAGCTCACTAACCATCACCATAAGAGAACTGTGTATTTCCACACCTAGGAGTCCAAACTAAATTAACCCTATTCCCTAAGAAAGAAGCACTCTACCTCTCTCTAAGAGCTTCTTCTTTATATCCTTCCCACACTATTAGCTGTGAGAACATTCATTCCCTTTTAAGTAAATTACCCACTTGGAGTGGTCTGGTTAGTTTGTAGCCTGACAAAATAATTATACAAGCCTTCAGATGTACTTTTCTCAAATCTGGGTTATCAACCTCATCCTTGTTTGTAGTATGAAAATATTCTAGTGAGTTTAATTTTGTTTTTGTTTGTTTAAGTTTTTATTTAAATTCCAGTTAACATGCAATGTAATATTAGTTTCAGGTATGCAATTTAGTGATTCAGTTCCATACAATACCTGGTCTCATCACATTAAGTACACTCCTTAAAACCCATCACCTATTTAATCTACCCCCTCCCCCCCGCCCTTCTGATAACTATCAGTTTGTTCTCTTTAATTAAGAGTCTGTTTCCCAGTTTGCCTCTCTCCTTTTTTCCCTGTGATCATTTGTTTCTTAGATTCTATGTATGAGTGAAATCATAGGGCTTTTGTCTTTCTCTGACTTATTTTGCTTAGCATAATACTCTCTAGCTCTGTCCATGTCATGTCCATGTCCATGAAATTGCAAGTGGCAATTTCATTCTTTTTTATGGCTGAGTAATATTCCATTGCATATATGTACCATATCTTCTTTATTCATTCATTGGCCAATGGACATTTGGGCTCTTTCCATAATTTGGCTATTATAAATAATACTGCTATAAACATCATGGTGCATGTATCCCTTCAAATTAGCATTTTTGTATTCTTTGAGTAAATACCTAGTACTGAAATTGCTGAATGATAGAGTGCATTTATTTTTAACTTTTTTGAGGAAACTCCATGCTGTTTTCCACAGTGGTTGCACCAGTGTACATTCCCACCCACAGTGTAGGAGGGTTCCCTTTTCTCCACATTCTCACCAACACTTGTTTCTCATGTGAATTTTAACCATTATGACAGGTGTGAGGTGATATCTCATTGTGATTTTGATTTGTATTTCCCTCATGAGTGATGTTGAACATCTTTTCATGTGTTTGTTGACCATCTGGATGTCCTCTTTGGAAAAATGTCTACTTATGACTTCTGCCCATTTTTTTGTTGGATTATTTGTTTTTTAGGTGTTGCGTTTATAAGTTCTTTATGTATTTTGCATAGTAACCCTTTATTATTATGCAAATATCTTCTCCCATTCCATAGGTTGCCTTTTAGTTTTGTTGATTGTTTCCTTTGGTGTGCAGAAGCTCTTTATTTTTATGAAGTCCCAATCATTTATTTTTGCTTTTCTTTTCCTTTGCCTCAGGAGACATATCTAGTAGGAAGTTGCTACTGCTGATGTCAAAGGGGTTACTGCCCATGTTCTCCTCCAGGATTTTAATGGTTTATTGTCTCACATTTAGGTCTTTTATCCATTTTGAGTTTATTTTTGCGTATGGTATAAGAAAAAGGTCCAGTTTCATTCTTTTGCATGTTACTGTCCGGTTGTCCCAGGACCATTTATTGAAGAGACTTTCTTTTTTCCATTGGATATTCTTTGCTGCTTTGTTGAAGATTAATTGGCCATATGGTGTGGATTCATTTTGTGTTTTCTATTCTGTTTCATTGATCTATGTGTCTGTCTTTGAGCCAGTACTATTCTGTTTTGATCACTAGAGCTTTATAATACAACTTGAGGTCTGGAATTGTGATGCCTCCAGCTTTGCTTTTCTTTTTCAAGACTGCTTTGGCTACTTGGGGTCTTTTGTAGTTCCACACAAACTTTTGGATTGTTTGTTCTCGTTGTGTGAAAAATACTTTTGGTATCAGTCCCAAAATTTACAATTGCATCAAAAGCCATGAGATACCTAGGAACAAACCTAACCAAAGAGGTAAAAGTTCTGTACTCTGAAAACTATAAAACACTCATGAAAGAAATTGAAGATGACACAAAGAAATGGAAAAGCACTCCATGCTCATGGATTGGAAGAACAAATACTGTTAAAATGTCTATATTACCCAAAGCAATATACACATTAAATGCAATCCCTACCAAAAGTGAGTTTAATTTTGAAATCAATAGACAATAAAGGAAATAGAGAATCCTTGTACACTTTGATGTTATATTTTACTCCCTACCAAGTTTTTTTTGTTTTTGTTTTTGTTTTTTTTTACTTAATAGAGAGCAAACTGAGTTTGAGATAGTTAGGTGATGGTGGGTCTACTCATTCTTCAAGTTAAGGAAAATGCATTTTTCATGAGGGTAGCTTCAATGATATATATGTATCTGTACAAACTCATTCTCTTCTCTCTGCTCTGTCCTTGGCAGAGGAGAGGCCAATATACAACCCTGTCCCGCATATATGGCTATTTCCGACATCAGGATTCATGTAAGGCAAGTTGGGGCACAGATATCTTTTCTCTTAGCTTTTCATTGGCCTAAGCACTTCCATAGGGGAATGTGACATTTAAGGAATAAAGAAGGGGGTGATGGTTAGGAGATTCAGACTCTTCATTTAAACAGTGTAACTAGTGGCATTAGGAAGCTCTTGGTTTTAATTGATGTTAAAACTAGTTGAATAAGTTGAGTGACTTTAACTGGTTGAGTAACAATAGTTACTTGTTTAACAAGTTGAATAACTAGTTGAGTAACAGTGTAAGGTGAGTTACTTACCTTCTGAGTTTCTTTTCCTTGGCTGAAAGAATTCAATTGGATAATATACACCAAGTAATTAATATATTATTAATTAATATTATTAATTAATATATACTTAACTAATTATATTAATAATAATTAATATATACCAGGATAGTGGTAGTGGAGTGGTCTGCTCCAAATGTAATTGTGGGGGATGCATTCCCTGAAAAGTTTTTTTTAAAGGTTTATTTATTTATTTTAGAGAGAGCAAGAGAGAGTACATGTGTGTGCCTATGAGCAGGGGAGAGGCAGAGGGAGGGAGAGACTCCCAAGCATACTCCCACTGCCCCCACCCCCTCAAGCATGGAGACCGATGCAGGGCTCAATCTCAGGATCGCAAGATCATGAGTGAGATGAAATCAAGAGTCAGACACTTAACCAACTGAGCCAGCCAGGTGTCCCACCTGAGAAAAATTAAAAAATAATAATACCTACTAAAAGTTAGGTTATAATTTATTAACACTATGTACCATCAATTCTTAACAATTTCAGTAATAAAGTATTCTACCCTGCCAGATAACCTACTCTCATCCTTTCTATATTGGTATTACGAGTGAGTAGTTAGAAGATACCAATCTCTCTTATGAGAGATATTGATGTTTGCATGTATCTTCTTAGGATGCCAGGTGAGATTGGATGATAAGATAATCTCAGCCCTAGGTTCTCAACTGTCTGGGGTATAGAAATGAGGTTACAGAAGATATCTTTTCTTCATGAAGACACAGTACAGCTGTGGATTAATTCTTGAGATTTGACTCACTCAAAAACTCTATAGAATAATTCAGTAGTCAAGATAAATTCAACTTCAAATTGTCTTTTGATGAAAATAATCTGATTATCTGTCAATAATTATAGTTTTCTAAATCCTTCTTCCAAAGGAATAACATTATTCATTTTCAGTATTCTACCAGGACAGAGAGATTTGTGTACCTCCCAGAAAAATAACCCAATTAGCTCAAAAAGAAGTGTTCACTATTAAGCAATTAAAATAAGTATTTGCTGAAGGTAACTTTGTGTCTTCCCTTCTGAATGTGATTCAAAGGCATAATTAGCTCCGGGAGGAAGCAATATGGTTATCACTCAGAAGAGTTCTCACATTAATCTTTTATTAGATGGCATATTCTTTCTATCCTTGCTGTTCACCCTGCAGATATAATGGATTCAAACAGACCATAATCCCTAACTTTCCTTCCCTTCATTTCCATGGATCTGGATTGGAATTGAATAGAGACCGATGTTCATGGCTTTTCTTCTCTTGAGGAGAAAATATAACTTTTGCTGTTTATTATTGGCAAACCCACTGTACCTAGGTGAATTCTACAGCTCAGCTGAAACAGACTGATGCTCCCCCCACCCTACCCCGACTCCCCTTTGGCTGCATGTGCAGTCACTTGCATAAAGAGTAAAAATCCTGATACTAAATGAAAAATCAAAAGTAATTCATATATTTTTTTAAAACTGTAGTACTATTTTTCCTCCAGGCACCAAAGCACTGGTATTACTCTTGCACTGTGCTGATGTAATGTTGTTTTTTTTAAAACTTAAGTAGCTGTCTGGTGGATCACTTGAAGACACAGGTGTTCGACTTTATTCCTTGACAGTAGCAAAATGAAAATAATTTGTAATCTCCAGTAGACACTTGATTGTGAGAAATGAGAACCTCCAAGTTTTATGCAGACACAACAATTTTGATAATCCCTATTCATGCTATCAGAGATTATTTTTACTTTCTTTTGGACTGTTTGAGCCAAAAGTTATCTATTTCTCTAGCTTGATCCCCTTGAAAGAAAAAAAAAAATCACCAAATTTGACACTAACATCAAATCTTGATTGATAATTTTAGTGGCTTCAGTGCATTCTCACAGATGCAGGCATCAGAGGTTGCAGACCCCCTTTTCCTGCCCTAGTCAGCCAGCTAAATGCCTATTAGATTTGGTGTTAAGCCACACCACCAAAGGAGTGAGAATCTGAATCGGCTTCCCTGTTGTCAGCTAGTCTCACACATTTATTTCAGAGTGAAAATTTGTCACTGCTTTCCCATTCAATTTTTGATACCATTCTCTGTTTCTAGAGCAGAGATTTATTTTCATCTTTGGAGTATTCTAACATAGAAGGAATAAAACACTTTGAATCAAGAGTTTTTACTAGAGCTCTCAGATGTTGCTTAATGGAACAAAATACTTGTAAGGGTACAACCAGACCAAGCCTTATCAGTATATTGGAAATAAATGTGAAGATTCTCATGGTATGTCTCCCCCTAAAGTTTCTTTACTAATTTAGCAAGGGTATAAGTAACGAGTGCAAGTCCCTTTGACTTTCTATCTTTTTTCTTTATATTGTTTTTAAGAAGGTGGAAAAGGTAGAGCCAGTCATCAATAAATGATAGTTTCTTAGGGGGAGAGCCTTATGTTTGTGTTCCTAGATGTTACTTCTGTCTGGCTGAAGGGAAAATATAGGTCTTGTTCTCATTCTGATGGTACCACACTCTGTGTAGACGATGACTTTGAGAATGGTAAGAATATAAGAATTTACTCTTGTCTTGTTCCTATAAAATCTGAAAGCAAAACTGGAAACACTGTGCATAGGTATCAGATCATATTTTAAGGCATCAGGCATCCAAGAAAGCAACACATTTTAGTTTGTTATTATCCTGTTAGGTTTTACTAAGGAAAAAAAAAAACACATTTTCTTTTATTTTCTTTTTGCCCTTCCCAGATCAGTTGCTGTACAAGGGCACATTAGTTACCTGTTTCTGGGTAACAGATTAGCCCAAAGTCAGCACTGGCCCTGCTCCTACTTCCCATCTTTGTCTCAGTAATGGCTACTTACTCTTCTTAGTTAAAGTATTACTTTTTCATGAATCCTTCTCTGATCATCCCCTCTGGTTTATGTTTGTTTATTGCATATTCCCTTGGGATGATATTCCTAAATCATTAGCATGATCATTTCATTAATTGTGTTTCTCATCCCCAGGATGGTAGGGCACTTACGTGTTTGCTCACTGTGCAATCGCCAATATTGAATCCAGTGTCTGCCTCACAGCAGAATCTCAAAAGTTTGTTGGCTAAATGCCCATAACAATGCCATTTAAAAATGTAGCTAATCTTCCATCTGTAACTTTTGAATACAGTTGTCTTGTTCTTTGCCATCTGACACTAACAAAAAAAGCCATTGTTGGATGCTAGGGCCCATGGATGAGCATTGAATTTTCTTGGTGACTTTAGACATAGAAGCCTGATGGTGTTTGCAGTTACTCCTCTAAATGTCTGGCTCTTATCCTCAAGAGATACGAGCAGAAAAGAATGAACAATGTTGAAGAGTCCATATTTCTAAAGCTGTACATGGTTTTCACAATCTTAAGGCAGGTGTGCTGGTCTTCTCATACTTGGCCATCTTTTCCTCTTTTCCATGTTCCAGACGGGTAGAGCTTGGGGGGAATGGTAACTTTAAGCTGTGATGAATATCTAGTCAGTATCTAGTAATGTATTTCTTACATCTTACATTCTGTATATCTGTGAGCACTGGGGACTCAGGCAGGCACAGGAGAGAGAAAAAAATCAGGAAAAGAACAATTATGGTATTGCATTAGAACAGTATGTAAACACACACATACATACACACACAATAAACATTGTGGACCTGCTGTTTATCTAAAGTATATTAAAAGGTACAGTTCTACAGCTCATATTATTACTCCTTGAAACAGGAACTATGTCGATATTGTTCAGCATTGAATTCCTAGTACTCAGTACAGTACCTGGAACATAATATGTGCTGCTTAAATGTTTGTTGAATGAATAAGAGATATACTTGCTATGTCGCAGGGTCTGTGCTAAGTGCTTTATAGAAACTGGCGTGCTTAATACTATCAACAACCCCATTATTATTAATGTGCCTGCTATCCGTTCATTGCCTTTCAGGTCCTTGTGCAAGTTCACACAGCCAGCAAGCAAAGACCTGGCATCTGAATCCAAGTAGTATGGATTCAGGGCCTCTGCACCAAACCACTGTGCAAAACTGCCTCCTACTTGTAAACACAATGAATATATCATGTTTCACGAAGTTATCAATTGTGTAATACAAAGCACCTTTTTTATTCTTCAGTTGGTGGTGACATATAAGCTATTATGTATGCATTTTAGAACTCTGTGATTCCATAGCTTTCCACCCTATATCATATTTTATACTGCTCACTATCATTCTATGATTCTTTGTTTTCAATGGAAAGATATTATTAAATCATTTAAAATCCTTACTTAGATATCAGTCCCCCAGTCATGTTAATTTATCCACCTAAGTCATCTCTAGTTTTGTTATGCAAATATATGTTTTGTGGGGAAGATTTCTGTGCATATATTTGTTACCCAGTTACAGGTTGTGTGTAACTTTGAGTGTTTCCTCAAACTATACTTAGAATTAACCATACGACCAGGTCACCGTGGTAAAATCTTAGAAAATAGATAATATGCTAGTGTGACTTTTTGATACCTTATTATCATTGTGCACCTAGCATAATATAAAAAAAGTAAAATATTGAAAGGAATCAGAGTGAGAGGGTGGAAACTGATGAATTAGGGGTGATGATTATTGGCAGGGGGGAAATGATCCCATCATTTGTGAATAGATAATCTTGACTTTACCCTTGACCTTTCTGGAATTGTTTACTTGAAAAGATAAAATCTCCATGAGAATTTGGGCTTCCACTGTGTCCTGATTCACATTGCTCTTTATGTTTGGTTTCTCCAAAATGAAGAAAATTTAAGCTGTTAAGTCAAGATGTCCGCAAAATAAATCTCCACACACACACACACACACACACAAATCATTTCAGTCCTATAATTTGGAGTTTTGCATACCCCCTCTGGAAGTGTACCTTTTTTTTCCCCAGTCCAAACCAAAATAATTTACTGGTTTGAAGAAAAATGGTTGAGTTCTAAACTTTACCTTAGAAGACTGTGAATGAGGGGCACCTGGGTGGCTCAGTGGGTTAAGCCGCTGCCTTCAGCTCAGGTCATGATCTCAGGGTCCTGGGATCGAGTCCTGCATCGGGCTCTCTGCTCAGCAGGGAGCCTGCTTCCCTCTCTTTCTCTCTCTCTGCCTGCCTCTCCGTCTACTTGTGATCTCTCTCTGTCAAATAAATAAATAAAATCTTAAAAAAAAAAAAAAAAAAAGAAGACTGTGAATGAGTAAGCACTGTTCCCACCTGACAGCCAAGCCAACACAGTGTCTTTTAGGATCTAACTTGGCTCTACAACTCATTATTGTTACCATCATTATATCTCCAATATGACAGCTTTAGTTTTCTGAAAAGGGTTTAATTGGTTAGAGAAAACTCCTGTTCATTTCCAGGAGTATGATGCCTGTTCTTTTTCTCAGAGGGGAAGGATGAAAGTCAAAGCAGTAGTGCTCATTTTGAGGACCCTGTGGAGTGGAGATGCCCCTTTTGACCTTTCTATTATCTTTTCATTCTTCAACAAAGATTCCACAGAGAAAATATAGGAAGCTTACATGAGCCAGAGCTGAGTTCCTGTACTTGGTTATGTGTGATTCAGGAACAGTTCTGGTAAGCGGAACATCTTGTTTTAATCTTTTTGAATATAATTTTAAAGATCTCTGCATGGCACATTTATTTTTTATTGTGTATATACATGTGTCCAAACATATGTTTGTTTGTTTATTTATTTATTTATAAATATTTTTTAATTTATTTGACAGAGAGAGAGAGAGAGAGAGAGAGCGAGATAGGGAACACAAGCAGGGGGAGTGGGAGACGGAGAAGCGAGTTTCTGGCTGAGCAGGGAGCCCGATGCAGGGCTTGATCCCAGGACCCTGGGATCATGACCTGAGCTGAAGGCAGACGCTTAACGACTGAGCCACCCAGGTGCCCCAAACATATGTTTATATATGGGTATGAAGTGTGTGTGTTATGCATTAGTTTATGCTTCCATAAACAAAAAATGACTTTGAGGTACTGCTTCCATTGTGGGGTACCTGTGTACTGGTTATTTTGATTTTTTTCCTTAACTGTGCCCAAAGGATATTACTTTTATCCATTTTCATGTGAGTAAACCCATGTTAGTGAAGTGAGGTTTTTTTTTCCATTTTGTCTTCTTTCAGTTAATTTTAACTTCATTATTAAGATGAATTGTAATGATGTTAAAACCCCAGAGGCAAACTGGCTTCATTTGATTTCTTCTGGTAGATGGTGGGGGCGGGGGGACAAAAAACAACAAAAAAAAACTGTTAGCAGTTCTAATCTTCTGTGAAATGTGCCCTGTACTTTGTGCTTACATTTTTAATGTGCCTTTCAAAACAGAATTGATTTGGTTCTTTCTTTTAAAATATAAAATAATAAATATTTTATAAGGGAAGGGATAATTTTTTTTCTCTTTTTTGGAGTATGAGCAACTGAAACAGTAAAAGCAATCTCACCATAATAACCACTTGAAAACAAAACAATACCATTTTTAGGTAGTTTGCGTTTCCAAGAAATATCTGCATCAAGATGCAGCTTGTTTGATGATGTGTCATCTCAGGAAGAGAATTTTGTCTTGGCACTTCATGAAGTCTGTTCCCTGCTCGGGACTTCTGGTCTCCCAGACAAAAAGAGATGCAAATAACAGATTATGTCTCGTGTTCGCTCAAAGGAAAACATATTACAGATGTGTCAAGTATCATGATTTCTGGTGGAATATCAGGCACACTTGTGAAAAAAAATGACACATTTTCATGAATGATGTAGGTTTTTATAATGTAAACTTTATTTGACGCAAAGAAGGGGGCCATTTTTGGCCACGCTCCCTGTAGTCATCAGGATAGCCCCTGTATTACGTAGAAGCTGCCCTCTTCCATTCGTTTATGTAAAAAATATTTATTGAGCGTCTTCTCTGTGTCTTGTTCTGTAGGAGCAAAAAGCATGAATTAAACACAGACCCTGCCCTCAAGGAACTTCAAGTCTAATAGCAGAGGTGAACCAGTGCATATTGCTTATACTCATGGAAGACCAAGGGAAAAGAAGAAGTAAGTGCCACATGAAAGTAATATGAGTATTTATTGTGGGATCTCTTGGGAAGGGAACCTGACTTAAAGACTGTTTTCTCTGTGAAGGCATCAGGTACAGAATGGGGTGCCTTTTGCTTGGACACTATTTTTCTGTGATGTAGTTTAATCTCACCTGAAGATTTGAGAACAGAGGCATTTTCAGTTGCTGCTTCTTCATCTTTTCTGTCTTGTTAGGGCAGAGGCTTCTGTGAATTAAAGGGAACCCTCACCCACCCTTTTGGCAACAAACCTGAGCTTGCCTTACCAGCCTAATTATTAGCAAATTGCTCTTGCTAGATCAATGGGCTTGCTTTCAAGTCTAATAAGAATGAAAAAAGTGTTCAAAGCTGAGATATTTTTAGTCCTATAGACAGATTGATTTTCTATGAGATTCTGGATTACCTTAAAAAACTTCTTTTAAATTCTAGCTAACATTTCTGGTTTGAGATTCATGATGATGAAAGAATGTTTTCTTGGATGCCCCTCCTTCTCCAGCTAGTTTCTCATTTCTCTGGGTTGGGCGTTCATTCATGCTTTCTCAGTAAATGTAGCATCCCAATGGTATCAGTTTTTGCTGTATTTAAAAAAAAAGTGGTAACTGATCATTTATCATGATTCTGTAGACTGTCTAATTGTTCTGGGCTGTGATGAATCAGCTGGGGTAGGATGGCTGCACTCTCATGTTTGGAAACTCAGCTAGAAAACCGGTGAGGGCTGGGATCTCTATGTAGTTCCTCATTAGTTGGAGGCTGTAGGGGTCCCAGAAGAAAGCAGGGGTGGGCCCCCCATGTACGCTCTTGAAGTTTCTGCTTCTGGCATGTTGGCTAATGTCCCCTTAACTAAAGAAAGACATAAGACCAAGCTTAGATTTCAAGAGTTGAAGAAGGAGACTGCATTTCTTGATAGGAAACGTGGCAGAGACACATTGCAAAAGACAATGCATACAAGAAGGTGTGAACATATTTGAGACTCTTACTGATACATTTCTCCATACCAGTTTACCCCTGAGAGATGAACAGGTGAACTCACAAGAGGAAGCTATTTGGGCATAGACATTCTAGAGTGGATCTTAAAGAGCTCAAGTGTAGATGGACTTCCCTGAATCTCCCCTTTATTGCAAGCTTCATCCTCCTGCAAATCATTACCTCTTAGAGGTTTTGGAAATTGCGCTAAAGTAGATGTTGAGAGAGGTGCTCATGGCCAAGAGGGAGGCTCTAAAATGAAAGTGGAGCTTGTTAAAGGGAATAAATGGCACTGGACAAGATGAACAGACAGAAGCTGACTTTTTTTTTTTTTTTTTTTTTTTTTTTTGGTGCTATTGCCAGTGATAGGGCAGAGAGCCCAGAACAAGTCTGGATACTTGGCTTTATGGAAACAAAAGGCGGAGGGTTTTAAGCCCTGAGAGTGAGCTCGTGGAAAAGTACTAGAGATGTGAAGAGAGGAGGTGGGTCAATGGAGGTGTTGAGCATATTTAGTTATTCCGGAACTTGCAAATGCTGTTTTTCTGGGAATAACCTTCCTGTATTTGCTAGAAGTTAGACTTCTGTCCTCCACAGGGACTGGGAGATAGGGGTGCTATCTTCCCCAATGTTTACATTTCAAGAACGATTCCTAGGCCCTTAAAGAAAACATTTCCTAAGTTGTGAAACTGGCAGGAGGCTGAGAGATTTACATTTATTTCAAAGGGGTAGAGAAAGAATTTACATATTTCTAAAATATGCTCTTGGAGAAATGGAAGGTCAGAGGCCTGGACTCCGGAATAAACCTGTCTAAAGTATAGTCAAGCTGAGGGGGTCATGAAGACCAACTTGATCATGCTGCCCAGGAGCAAAACAGCCTGTTGCTTACCTCTGCGTGGGTCTGCCTGGGCTAAACATCCTCCTTGCCCTAATGACCGTCTGAGAAAATAAGGCATTTCATCCAATTTCACGTTTTAATAACTGTTCAGATAGTTTGTAAGGAATTTTAGGAAAAATCTCTGTATGTATAATTCTTTTGTTTCCTATGCTATTTTCTAATGAATAGTTGATATCATCATTCATTGCCTGTGTCTCTCACCTGAGGGTCCCTCTGGGTCCCTCTTGTGGGGCTCTGACACAGTCACATATCTATAGTGGTATTATATACTGAAATCTCCATTAAAGGCCGGGTAACTGATATGCATTCTATAGAAGAGAAAAGGAGGTCTAGAGACATTAGATGATTCACCCTAAGTCTCATAGACCGGTAAGTACAATCAAGCTGGGATTTGGATCAAAGCGTGTCTGACTATAGTATCTAGTCTCTGAATACTTCTTGAACAAGCCAGTCTCAACAGTAAAGCTGGTCCTGGGTTACTCGTGGGATACCCAGCTATCTTAAATATCCTTTAACTTCCTGTTTATTTCTCATTTTTCCATCATTATGGCATCTCTCCTTCCAAAACAGTTACCCTTGTCCCACATGGCCCTCTCACTTATTAAAACCAATTCCTAGGTAAGGCCTTGATGTCCAATAACCAAAGGTGTTGGATTAAGGCATCCTTTTAATTGGGAAATGAAATGTTCATAATCTATGAAGGAAAATTTAATCACCAATCAAGTGGATGAGGGAAGCATTGTTTTTGTCTGCTTTCTTTTTGTTTTTAAACTAGTAGAATGAGGATGAGAGGGAAGAGAGTGCCATGTCCAAGGTGCATGAAGACATAGGTCAGCCAGCAAGCATTGCGTAAAGGTATAGCCTTAATAACCTGGGACCAGAAGTTCTATTGGAAACATTCTCATGCTCTGAGAGGTTGCATTTCTGTCAGTAGAAGAATATAATTTTTTGAACTTGCTTGAAGTGAGGAGATTTTTTAATTTTCTCAAGAGTAAAATTAATGTCTTAAGAGTACTGTTTTCTTCTAGTAGAAGTTGATATTCCCTCTCGTCTTAATGCTGTTAATAGCAAGGTTCTCTTAGAACCATCCTGAAAAATATTGAGCCACCTGAACAGAAGAAACTCTAATAGACCATTCCCTCTTTCTCTGAGAAATTCTGTTTTGTGCCATTCCTGTTTGGACCATACTATGCAATTAAGAGTTTTCTAGTTCCTGTGAGTGGAGGGAAGAATGCTCATTGAACAATGGATATAAATGTGACACTCGTGTATTTCAGGAATGGTGAAACCAAGACTTAATTTGATAAAACAGGGAGGGAAACAAGGTCTTCTCCCTCTTGTGATGCCTCTGTATCTTATTTATGAAATAAGTAACCCGTAAATAATTGGCCTAGATGTAGTATAATAAAATGGTTCAGTTTTTAAAATGGTGATGTGTAGGAAGCGCTATAGAACTTGTGACTTTTTTCTGGTTTTTGGTTAAATCTTTAGAGGCATGACTGCCCAGGAGGCGGAGATGTTGGTTCTTCCCTAATTATCTCAATTGGAAAGTCAGTTTGGCCCATAGGAAGGTGGCCAGAAATGAATGAGGACATCACTGTTCTCAGCTCCGATTCAGAAATCTGCTTTTCAGTGCCTTGTGGAAGGCAGAGGCTGGCTGACTCACTGTCACTTTAACCTCTCTGTTACCGTGGGTGTAATCCCAAATCAAAGACCCCAGTTGTAAGCACTACCAATCTGGCATCTTCCAAGATTTAAAAAACAAAAACAAAAACAAAAAAAAAACCATCCCATTTATGAAGATTCTGGTTGTAATGAGCTGCAAATCATTAGAGAACTTTCCTTTGGGAAGCTCAGAAGACAGAGATATAGCTCAGAAGATGCTATTTTTGGAGTTCCAAATAGGTTTATCTTAGTCAGCATCTAGGCTGCAGTAACCAAATTGTGATTAGAAATGCTTCAGAGGGGACGCCTGGGTGGCTCAGTTGGTTAAGCAGCTGCCTTCGGCTCAGGTCATGATCCCAGTGTCCTGGGATCGAGTCCCACATCAGGCTCCTTGCTCATCAGGGAGCCTGCTTCTCCCTCTGCCTCTGCCTGCCATTCTGTCTGCCTGTGCTTGCTCTCTCTCCCTCTCTCTCTCTCTGACAAATAAATAAATAAAATCTTTAAAAAAAAAAAATGCTTCAGAGGAGGAAAAAAAAAAATGGCATTCACTGATCTTTGGACACTTGAGAACTCAAATTCTGTTACCTTGCAAGCTGCCTAATCCTTTCTAAATGGCCTTTGTGAGGGTATCACCAGGCAAAGGGAAATGAGGCTGGCACTCGTAAGTCATAATTTCTAGAAAATGTCTGTTCACGTAATCCCATTTGGTCAGGGTACATATCTCAGACTCTCAGCACTCCATGGCAGGCAGGGCAATAAGGCATTAACTCGTGGTCAGGAGATTTGCTTCATACCTGATTACTTCAAAATAGCCAGTTGTAGGGAGCTGGTGCTGTGTCCAGTATGAATTACTTCCCACTTTGGATGTGTGGAGGTACAGAAAGCGGTATGAAATTGTGCTCTAGAAAACCTCAGGCATACTGGCTGAGATGAAGTGTGTGGCTCGAACAGCAATGTATCATTCTTGTTAAGTTTGGAGAACCTCTCCAAGTCCCAGCTTAATGGGTGATTGTTCTGTAGACCATCATAACAACAGGAGAGGGAGTTTCACTGAAGAACCAAATAGTTAATCTGCCAGCATGTTTGTTTTACATTAGCCGCTAACACTTTTTCCCATCTTACTCAATCCATCTGAGGGAAGGAAAGAACAGTATAATTGATGGGCTCAAAATTACAATCAGGTCAGTAAACTGCCTGATTTACTGATGCTGTGTGTCAAACAGGCACACACTGGGTAAAAAGGAGGTTGGGGAAAGGTGTGTGTTGACTCACTTCATATGCTATTTACCAGCACACAGAAACAACGATTGTAACCTGTTTTTCATTTCCCTTTATTGCATGAAGTGTGTGTCTTCTGCATTAATGGACAAAGATAGCTGGATGTGGGCAGTTTATAGGAGGGATTAGAGGGCAAATCTAAATCTTGGGGTATAATTAGGTATTTGATCTAAAGAGAAAGGAAGCTCAGGAAGGAGAAAGAGTTCATTTAGAATTTCTGAGTTAAAGGGGAATCCAATTCTGAGGCAGTGGCTGTTGGTAGCTGGCAACTTTTTGCTGTGGTCCATGCAATAGGAAACAAGTAAAGAAGGATAGGGTTTCCAACCAACCCCTGTCTTTCTTCCACACTATAAATACAGTGCTTCTAACAGTGGTGCAGACAGGCACCTCCATATCTAACGTAATATTTAACCAGAGAAATGATATTGTTTTTTAAGAGTGATTTTCTAAGATATAGGCTATATGACTCAGCATGATCCAGTTCTATCTTCTATCAAAGTAGGTCCCTTTGGGAAAGGATAGACTAAGAAAATTGTGTTTTGCATTCCTATGCAGACTTTTTAGTGACAGTTAATTTTTTTACCCATGAGGCTTATTTTGTGAATATGTTTTTGTACACAAACAATCTCTAAATGTACTGGATTCAGTGTGACTGATATAATATGACTTTTATCTCAAAAATAAAATAGACTTCTGTCATGCAAAGCATTCTTTTGGGGTTGATATCTTTTAAACATGTTTATTACTTCAAGGACTCCATATATGCTCTCTTTCAGATAACTTTTTGTTTCTCTACTGGGAGGCTTATCCATATTTACAGCCCTGTGATGGATTTTCCTACACTTCTTGAAAATAGGGGGTCTTTCTTCTTACCTATGCCACTTCTTCATCTGTTGCCTTAAATCCATCTCCGTCCTCATTCAGGCAGGTATGATTCCATTTACTAACATTTCTCTCTCTCACCTCATTAACTTATCTTCTGTGCTCTTTCCCCCTCACATTTTTTTTTAAAGATTTTATTTATTTATTTGACAGACAGAGATCACAAGCAGGCAGAGAGGCAGGCAGAGAGAGAGGAAGGGAAGCAGGCTCCCCGCTGAGCAGAGAGCCCGATGTGGGGCTTGATCTCAGGGCCCTGGGATCATGACCTGAGCCAAAGGCAGAGGCTTTAACCTACTGAGCCACCCAGGCGCCCTCCCCCTCACATTTGAAGAATTTCAGGTGTCTCCCATTTTCACATTACCCGGCTTTGACACTGTGTCTCCCATCTGAAGTAGCTTCTCAACTCTTGTCTCATGGAAATGTCTCTTAGTCTCTTCTTACCCTTCTCTTCTTATAATATTAACTGCATGCGATTCCGTCATTTAGCATTCATTGCTCAATTTGCTGTGATTGGCTTCAACCTCCCACACGCTGGAAACTGCTCTTGGAGATTATCAGCTACCATCTCATTGCCAGTTCCAGTGAGCATGTTCCCTTTGCAGCTTCCAGGCTTTTCTGTTCACGCTTGCCTACTCTGCGCTTAGCGTAGGTAACACCACCTTCTTCTAGTCAGCCTCCCTGTCTGTGGCCGTTGATCCTCACTGTTCAGGTGTTGGTGAACCCCAGGCTTCTGACTTCTGCCCACTGTCCTGTGTCTTTTAGTGTTTCCAGCCTTTCCCTTATTGCCTCCCAGTCCTTATCTTTAGGTTATACTTTTCTTCAGTTTTCTCCAGGTAAGCCTGTTGGATATTTGGGACATTCAGATGTCCCAGACACTCCTCAAACTCATTAAGTTCCGAATTAAACATCAGTTCCCCCCACTAGAATTGGGACTTATTCTTCTACCAGTATTTTTTTTTTTTTAGAAATTCTTAAGTACCAACATTTATAAAGAATAATTTAATCATTGATACTATATGTGAGTGGCAGTAAGATACAGTGTAGGACCAGGTTCAGGGACAGGACAGTGTTATCCCTGCTTTCAGCTTTATGTAAGGGGCTGGATTGGGTTTTCTGTTACACTGAGACAGGCGCTACAACCCCTAACTCTGAATAGGCATCAAAACCCTAGCCTTTAATTAAGGAATATCTTATCCAGTCTCTCCTGTGTCTTAGTCTTCTCTTATCCCCTTCCCCAAATCTTACCTCAAACTTCATGAACAAAAGTCTGTCTCCTGGAGATTTTTTTTTTAATTAAAATATAGTTACCCAGGATTTCTATGTATTTGAAGTATATATATATGGAGTGGAATATAGAGAGTGATTCTTTTTTTTAAATTTTTCATTAATATTTAATTTTCAAAAATGTGATACCTGTACACGGCTCAGGATCCAGACGGCCTGGATTACCCTTGCACCTGCTTTGTCTGCGGTTGCCAATTTCCATGGAAGTATCGGCAGGCACCCAGTGAATCACTGAGTTCCGGACAAACCTCCTTGTACCCACTATGTAGTCCTTTCCTACATTTTTACAGTAATCAGAACTAATTTTCAATTAGTAATCAGAGTAGTTAATAACTGGCATGAAGTAGCCTGTAAGCTTGAAGAGCAAAAAATGACTAGCAGCAGCCATAACTTTGAAATCATAATGAGCAATCCATTAATTTTAGTTGTTAAAATCAACTTTACTGAAGAATCATTTATATCCAACAAAATGAGCCACTTTAAGTATTGAGCTCTAGGAGTTTTGAACTCACTCAATCACCATGCTAATCAAAATAAGGGCCATATTTACCACACCCCAAATTTCCCTCATGCTCTGTATCATTTTGCCAGAGCTGTTGTAAAAAGCACTTCAAACTGAGTGACTTAAGCAAATTTGTTGTCTCACAGATCTGGAGGATGGAAGTCTGAGATAAGGTGTGGGAGAGTTGGTTCCTTGTGAGGGCTCTGAGGAAGACTCTGACCCATGTTCCTCTCTTAGTTTCTTTTGGTTTACTGGCAGTGATTGACATCCCTTGGCTTGGAATTGTGTCACCTAATCTCTGCTGTCTTCACAAGGCATTTTCCCTGTGGGCCTGTCTCTCTGTCCCAGTTTCCATGTTTTAAAAGGACATAGGTCATATTGGATTAGAGCCTACCCTAAGGGTCTCGTCTCAACTTGACTACATTTATAAAGATCCTATTTTCAAATAGGGTCACATTCTGAGGCACTGGGGGAGTTAAGACATAAACATATATTCTACTATCACCTCCCTTTTCTAGGAGCATTCCCCAATACACCACGTGAAAAAGGATCCCTGTTCAATCTCTTCTTTAAGGAACCTGTGTCTTGGGTGAATTATGTGGCCCCGCAAGTTCAGTGGTGCTACAGGGGCACGGGGATGCTTTGCACAGTGTCTGGAAAGCCCCCACAAGAAAGTCACAGTGCAGACCTCTAAGGTTCTGGGGAGAGTGCTGTGTTCTGGGGAAGAATATGACTTACTGCTTGAAAGCAGCTTGTGGTGTGCTACCGTGCCCTAGAAGAGATTAAAAGTCTGACGAAGAAACCTTATATGAATATGCCACCAGAGGCACCCATCATGATCAGGGTGTTAACAGATCTTCTAAGGTGATGATGCCAGGCAGGTACATCAGGAATCCTTTTATGATAGAAACGTTCACACAGTTGCAGGAGGCACAAGTACATCACACGAACATGTGGTTCAAATTCCTGTCACTGCTCTCAAAAAATTTATGGTTTCTGTGAAGTTTCCTTCAACAACCAAAAGAGCTCAATATGTTACTGCTGGGAAGGAGTGAGTCACCACTACATGACAGCTTTCTCAGATGAGGTCATGAAAGACAGTTAGGAAGGGATATTTACCAGTGGGTAGAACTGCAAGCATGCACTTGAATGTTTGTACTGCATGAGTGAGGAATTGATCTAAGGTATGATCAATTATTTGGTTATTTAGGGATGTTGAAAGAACAAGATTAGAAGACCAGCAATGATGAAGTTTAAGAAAGAGACACATGGATACACCGATGATAAAGGGCACAGAAATTGAGAATTGGTAGGTCTCACATCCCACCAACATCTACCTCAGAGAGTCACTGCATATCAGCTGTGTAGGATGACTCATTTTGAAGATGTTAGCCAGTCTTTCTCCTTGGTTATCCCCCTACTTACATAATGGGTCTGTGAACAGAGTAGTGATCATGGTGGGTGGACATAGAGGCTGCCTGTCACTAACGCTGAGGATGTCTGGCTGCCCTCCTGCTAGCCCAAATTGACTGAGACCAACTCCTTGACTTGATATCATCCCTTAGAGAGACTAGATAACCATTTAGGGGAAGGCTGATTATACCAGATCCGTTTCAACCCTGGAATTGTTAACCATTATCCAATAACTCAGCTATGGATTTGGTTTCATAACTTGGTAGTGACTCTGCCAACACTATCCTTTAAGTATCCTTTTAATGCCTGGGAAACTTTCTCATAAAGAAGGTATGACTCTGGGTGCAGATCACCCATGTGATCCACTGCTACTGCCTTATCCACATCGTGTGGGAAAACTTGCCTCGTAGGATGATAGAAGGGCTTATTAAAAGCTCAGTTAAGGTACAAGCTAGAGTATCATTCTCCACAAGGTACAGGATCCGTTCACAAGGTTGGAGTTTATACATTGAACTAATGATCAGTGTTTCAAATGTTATGTACTCAATAGCTAAACCACCTGGATTCGGGAACTGTGTGGAAGTAGGACCGGCTCTCTCATCATCTCTTCTAGGGATCCCCTTGTGAAATCGTGTTTATCATCTATGCAGTCTTAGAATGTGCTAGATTAAAAGTCCTCATCCTCAGGACTGGTGAAGTGATGCTTTCACCAAGGGATATAGTAACACATCCATTGAGCTTGAAGCTGTGACTTCCAATTGGACATTTTGGGCTCCTTGTGCTACTGAACCAGCAAATAAAGGAATTACCATTCTAGTTGGGGAAATTCACCTTATGCTTAGTTTTTATTCTTGTATCCCAGTGTAGATCTAGGGTTATTGCCATGCTAATAGGACTGAAAGGAGTAGATCTAAATTTCAGGGAACTCACCGTCTTTTGATACCTTTAAACTCAGTGCTAATCATATATTAAAAATGGTGGCAACATCAGCCCAACAAGTATAAAGCACCTGAGGATGTGATGCATCAGGGTGGGAAGGTCTAGATCACCCTTTAGGCATGTATATTAGACGAACTTAAGCAATGTTTAAGGGTAAGGCAATCCAGAATGAGTAATGAGATAGACAGTTGTGTAGAAACTCTTATTTGGTGTTCTGGTTTTTGGCAAAGACTCTTAGGCATTGGTGAAATGTATAGAGGGACAGGATCATAGAATTCACTTTCTCTTAATTCTTATCCTTCTCGCACCCACATTCTTCTTTGGTTACTTTTTGTGAACTTTTCTTTTAGGTTTTATGCTAGTCTGCAGTCATTGCCAGTTCCTTATTTCAGGGTTGGCATATTATTTGGAAAGCACTCTGAATCTTTGTAATTTTTTTAACTTATGAAATATATAAAGCATATAGGAAAGTATGGGGAATAATATTGCAGGCATCCATTATATCCACCAAATAAAATGTTATAGGTATAATTGAAACCATTTCTTAATGCTTTGCAGAACCACTCCGCTCCCGCTTCAGAGAAGGCCACCACACTAAAACTGGTGTATAAATATTTCCGTGTGCGTGTATTCATAAATAATACATAGTTACATATTTGGGAATTAAATATATTATATCCCATGGTATAGTTTTCTGTGTAACTTATTTTTTATTCAACATGTTTTTGAGATTTAATTTTGTCGATTAGGCTTGAGTTTTTTTTTTAAAGTCCAGGAGTTGGCTTTGTTTCATTTTGTGTTGTTTTTTTCACTATTATTTTAATTATTCCTGTTCTGAGACCATCAACTCTTTGTATAACTCTAGAATGTTCCATTCTCATTAGCAGAGCTCTAGCAATTCTGGAGCATAAGAGACACACTCTTTCCTGGCCAACATATGCATAATAGAATAAATGACTACCACTGAAGAGTGACTTGTGTTCTCTCCATTGCAGTACTGTGGTACTGGTTTCAGGAAAACTCTCCTGGATTTCAGTTGCAAGGGAATGAATTCCAGGTTGAGACCCAGAAAATTTAACAGATGTTATTGACTCTGTTACCCGTTTGCTTACCAATAATTATTGAGAATAAATTAGTTCTCACTTTTGTTATTTTTTCCAACAGAATGCCATTCTCATTGCTAGAAAATATATTGTGTTTAGAAGCAATTAAAAAAAAAAGAACAAAGGATGAATAAGGCTTCAGTGGGTAACTGGGAAATAACTCTAAAATTCTCACAGAGAGCTACCACAGTAACTGAAAAGGATCAATAAACCCACAAGTAACATCAAACAACAGCACCTCTGTTAAACATAACAGCTATACCATGGAGCTAACTGTGCTAAATCCTTTCTTTCCTCTTAAAAAAATGTGTTAAAACAGAGTTTTAAGAGTCTAACAAAGTCTTTATAAACACAACTACTCTCCAGAAATTTAGGATCCACGTCCATTTTTGAAGTTTTTATTTTTCCTCCCTAACTTAGTACCAAGAGCCTACTCTGTACCTACTGTCATGATTGTTAGTAGCCTTCCAAGGAACGGTCTGTACTGGGGACCTCAGAGCGAGTGGTGGCTGGTAATATTAGCTCTAGTTTATAGCCCGTGCCCTTCTAATAGAAATGGTTGGGCATTATCAAATACACTCAGCTCTATCAAGTCCCATCGCAGTGAACAATATAGCCAGGAGGAATTTGGATGTAAAACAAAACAAAACGAAACAAAACAAAAAAGGTAGTATAAGAGCAACTAGCAGAGTTTTGTGGAGCTCTGCTTGCTTATTTTGGTTTGATGACAAGAAAAACATTCTGGACTTTGAATGAATTGGACTCTGGATGTTGGAACATTGTCAATTCCTTATAAAAACTGTATTCACTTTCTACTTTAAGTTTAAGAGGGGTCAGATATCCTGCATTTTTTTTTTTTTTTTTTTTTTTGTTCACAGATCTCCAGATTAAGAGATGCTGCATCCAAAGCTTTGCATTTGAACACGGTGTAAATCATGAAATCCTTTCCATATTGGCTCCTTTCACTTAGTAATATGCAACTAAGCTTCTTCTGTGTCTTTTCATGGCTTGATAGCTCTTTTTTTTTTTTTAAAGCACCAAATAATATTCCATGGTCTGGGTGCAACATAGTTTATTTATTCATCCACCTACTGATGGACACTGTAGGTGCTTCCACATTGAGGCAGTTATGAAGAAAGCTGCTATAAACATCTGTGTGCAGGTTTTTGTGTAGACATAAATTTTCATTTCCTTTGGATAAGTACCAAGAAGTGCAATTGCTGGATCTATATTTAGTTTTGTTAGAAATCATCAAACTCCCTTCCAAAGTGACTGTACCATTCCCATCAACAGTGAATGAGAGTTCTTGTTGCTCTACATCCTCACCAGCATTTGGTGTTGTCAATGTTCTGGATTTTGGCTATTTTAATAGGTATGTAGTTGTAGCTCATTGTTGTTTTAATTTGCATTTCCCTGAAGACATATGATGCGTAGAACATCTTTTCATGTGCTTACTTTCCATCTGTATATCTTTTTTCAACTATATTTTTATTTTGAAAGGAACCTTCATATTTAAAAACTGCTGACCTAGGCATATTTAAAAGTACTGATATAGGCAATACTACTAGATATTAGAGTTAGACAGCGCCCATGTTTCAGATACTTACTGGCTCAGAAAGGTGCTAGTGTTAGAGGGATGAGACCAATAATGGGTCTGGGAGACAGTTTATCATGAACCCAGGACATGCCAAGTACTCATGCCAATGGTAGGATGTAGGTTTAGTGTTCCCTCATCCCTCCTGGGACTGGTCTCCTGGTTATAGGAGAAAAGGGATAGAAATCCTGCTAATACAACAGTGGAAGGACACTATGCAAAAGACCATCACTATTGACATGACACATGCTTGTTTTTGCCCTAGAAGATTTCACTCTGAAGTTGCTAAACACTCCATCAATGATGCATATGAAAGGTCTGCCCTTGGCCCTCAGAACTGAATGTTAAGAGCTTGAATCCTGGCTGTGATGCTAGTAGAACGTGGGGCGTGGAAAGTGCACATGGAGACTGGAGAGGGAGAAAGACTAGGAAGAAGCAGAGATGAATTAAATCCCAACTGACATTTAATTTAATGACTGGAAGGTGATTTGACTGAAAAAGTAAAGAAAGTTTTGCACAAATATCTGAGCTCTCAGATTTTATTATCGTTTAGTAGTGTGATAGATTAATATATTTGAAATGTTAACTTCTGTTTGTCTTCCCTTTCAAGCAGATAATAGCCTATACACATTGCCACAGGGAAGAAATGCAGAGCAGAAAGCCCATCGATTTTAAGTCTTTTTCTGGATTATGTGTTCAAAAATCCTTGGGCTTCAAGGTAACATGGACAAAGATATTCTCAATAAATAATCATGCGCTAGAAAACCCAAAGTTTAAGGAATGTGGGTCTTCCCTTAGAGATTTCAAAATCATTTCCCACTGGAAGGACAGAAAGATATAGAGGGAAACGGGGGGAGATAAGAGACCTGGGTGGGTCCCACAGAGGTCTGCTGCTATCCTTCATTAGTGCTGTTCATCCAATGTATCTGGTTAACCTCCCCCACCCACTGCCCCCCTAACTTAAGGATACACGGTAGGATGGCATTTCTCAGTTCTCTTCAGACTGGGTGTAGCCATATGACTTACAGTGACAAATACAGTGTGAATGAGAGTGGTATGTGTAGCTGTAAGAGCTGTGGTATGACCCCCCACCTTCCCCCTCGCTGCAGTGGTTTTTATGGAAATGCATGCTGAGATGAAGCCTCCCAACAGCCTGAGTCCCTCAGTGAACACCGGGACCAGAGCTTGTCCAGCAGCCTTCACTGGACCCAGCACGAGAAGTTAACTTTTCTGGTTTTAAGCAATTGAGATTTGGGAGACCTGTTTGTGTGTGTGTGTGTGTGTGTGTGTCTGTCTGTTGGTATGTCTGTGTGATTAGTCCCAACAGGCCTTAAAAACAGAGCCCTAATGTAGCCCTCAGGAGTCTAGTTGCTGAAGTGCTTAGACTCCGAGGTCACACTTCCTGGGTTGGAAACCCTGCTCTGCCACTGACTAGCTAGCTATACATGCTTGAGCAAGTTATTGACCTTTCTGTGCCTCCATTTCCTCATCTTTAAAATGGGAGTAATAATCCTGTGCAAAGGGTTGTTGATTAAATAAGTTAATATTTCTAAGAAGAGTTTTGGACACATTGGTTAACACACAGATGTTAGCTTTGCTTCTTCTTTTTTCTCCCTCCCCCTGTCCCTCACATCAGGCCTTCCCTAAGAGGTAACCCATGACAAAGAAACGAGCAAAATTTTAATCTCCAAGGAGTTGAAATAGTAGCTTAATTCATTTGAAGTTTCAAGAAAGTATTAAAGAGGAGCCTTGATGAGCATTATAGAATCCCTCTTTTAGTCATATCTGCTTAACTGCATTTATTGAATTATTGTCTGAGCTGTGAGACAACTAGGCATCTACTGCTAGCCCACTTCCCTAGCACTGGTCTCAAGCCAGAATTCTCCTCCCCGAGTCATGCTCTTCCCTACTCCCTTCCCTGGGAAAGGGGCCACCACACATTCAGGAAAAGAGCTAACTAACTTTGAGACTGTTTCATCTTCATACCTCTAGTGAATCTAGAAGCCTCCCTAAGCTATCTGGGTGAGTGCTGTGGGTTTTAAAGAAATCTTTTAACATAGTCACTTGATTTTAAAGACAGAAACCTCCCTGGAGCATTTAACCATGGGCACCACTTTTGCTCTTCTGACTGACTGCTCCCTGAACTTCTCTGAAGCTGGTGTTAGGGGTGGCTGGGATAGATTTCCAAAGATTCAAGTTCTGTGCTGGACCATTAAGCCTTTGAGGTCCAAGAAAAACCACAAAAGATTGCCAGTGTCAGGACTGAGGGAGGAACAAGCTTTGAAATATAGGAGAGGATAAAAAGCAAAACCTCTGCAGGTATATCATTCCCAATCAGATAAAAATACAAACCAAGTGGACAGTAAAGGTGAGCTTTATAAAGCTGCTGCCCATGGGGCGGAAAAGTTTGGGAGGAGAGGGTCAGAGAAAGGGGGGGACAAAAACCCCTCCTGGTGCATTTAAGCCTAAACCTGCTGTTTAATTATACTATTACCACACAAATCCTTTCGAGCCTGTAGAGTAACCAAAAAGGAACAAAATGACAAAATGCACAGGTAGGCATTCTACAGGATTCTGGACATGGAAACCCTGTTCCCTGTTTAGAAAGTCTCTCAAAACCCTCAGTTCTCAATCACAGGTTTCATCTGCATGGCTCATGAAAAGATCACAAATTTCAATTTTTCCTCCAGGATGCTGACGAGAACATTTAACCAGAAAGGAGGTCACTGGTAAAGTGATTCAGAGTTTATTGGATTCTTAAGGTTGTTTTCCAGGGATATTTATAAGAGAAATGTAATTTTGGAAAGGAAAATATGTTGTGAATTGATGGCAATTCTTTCTGGCTGCAGATCTTTATTAAGGCAAAACACTGCAGCCACACAGAAGAATCTGAGTCTCCGTTTAAACTTCTTCTCACATAAAAATGCACCAACCACAGTATTCTGTGGAAAGACCTGGAGTTTTTCATGCCTTTAGTTTTGTGGTTTCCTGATTTACATGGGGCATTGTGCATAAATATGCAGCGCCCCACTTCCTCGATGAAAATAGGCTTTCCTATTTTATGGGCCTGCATACATTGTACTGAATTTCTCCACAAGGGACAAAATTTATGTTGAAAGCTGATCCAAGGAAAATTGACTTGAAAGGATTTCTCCAAAAGTAGCAAAAGTGCTTACTTTGATCATAGTTCCTGGTAGCTGAGCTGAGGAGCTAAGATCATAAGACACATATATGTCTTCATAATATGAACAGTCCTACCAAAAAAAATCAATCAATTTAGGAAATTATAGATCACAGAGAACACTATTTATCATGATTTTTTTATATAGAATTTTCTATTTGCCTCCCCTCAAGAGATTTGTCGTGGTTCAGAGCATCTTTACAAACATACTCTAGGAGCTACCTACACATTTTCCATAGTCTCAGCATTGGTTTCTAAATATGGGCAGATTAAATACACATCTTTTATAATGGGGTCTTGACAAGACCATATATGATTCCATCTGCCCTACTGTATGTTTCGTCCAGCTCTCACCATAATTCCTTTGGGAAAGCTATTTTCAGTCCCTTGGAAGAAGTTTTATATCATACCTCCTTCCCTCTCATCATCTTCCCTTTCTTTTTTTTTTTTTAATTTTATTTATTTGTTTGACAGAGATCACAAGTAGGTAGAGAGGCAGGCAGAGAGAGAGAGGGAAGGAAGCAGGATCCCTGGTGAGCAGAGAGCCCAATGTGGGGCTCGATCTCAGGACTCTGGGATCATGACCTGAGCCGAAGGCAGAGGCTTAACACGCTGAGCCACCCAGGTGCCCCTCATCTCTTCTTTCTTGCTTGCTTTCTTCCTCCTCCTCCTCTTCAGCCATTTCTTTCTCCTTTAGTGCTGCTTTTGAATGGCTTCTAACACAATAAAATTCTAGGCTAAGAAAGTTCCATCATTTCAAGTCTCCATGCAGACTTGTGATATAGCAGCAATGATATGGAGGCGATTAGAATAGATTTATTCACCAAACAAGAGCTGTAGGCAAGTGTCTGAGGTCAATAGCATTGGGAAACATAAAGCACACCATCTGCATCCAAAGAATTTACAGACCAGTAGGTCATAAAGACAGGATAGTAGGGAAGGAGGGTAAGTTGTTCAGAATTCTTCATGACTTTCTCCATTGTAAAGAATGACCTCACCCCACTCATACCCACAGTGAGAAGAGTTTGAGGGTTTCAACATTTTTTTTTTTTTTGCCATTTGAAATTTGCTATAAACAGAAATTATCTTTCAGCAAGTGAGAATTTATATTAAAATCATTCTATTCATAATGCATTAAAGATCTGAAATATAATTTTCCTAAACCATGCAGGCAGAAATGTTGAAAATCAGATATACAATGATAGGAAAAATAGTATTTGAGTGCAGACATCACTACAGAGGACAAGAGCACAGGACCGTGACAGTTCTCATTTGACCAGCGTTGACTATAGAAGCTATAAGTTGGGTCTGTGTTGCTATCAGAGCAACACTTTAAAAACCAGCTGGATTTCCTGCTTTTCATACTGAATTTATTGTTTGAACAAACTGACCTATTGAAAGGGTCAGGGGTTTTTTTTACACATGTTGTATGTAAACCAGCTCTAGACCCATAGTGAGATTTGGGCACATGGTCCTTAACTTGACCCCATATAACTTGGACTTCCTTCTGATTTCCTTTTGGTTCTTGAAGGTTGTCGGTATTGTTCATGGTACTCTGTGACGGTGAGGCAACCTGAAATACACTTGCCATAGTAAGATAGTTTTTCTTAACAACCTCCCTTTCACAACATAGTATGTTTTTTTCCATCTGCTTAAGGAAACTTTGTTTGTTTGCTTATTTTTGAGGATAAACTCTTTCCCCTGGTTTTCAGGGCTTTTTGTAATTATATGTGGTAAATATGTGGGTGAGGAGTTAGATACCCAGCATTCATTCATTATGTGCTTTTCTGCCTTATCCACTGTGGCAAAGGCTACAAGCCTGCAAAGTACATTTTCTAGACTACTTTGTCTCTAGTGTTTTGGATAGCTTGACCTTCTGCCTCGTAGACACACTTATACAAGATTTGGAAAGAAAGGAGGCAGAAGCTATTTTATTCTTACTTTCATAGTAGATAGGGCTTTACAGAGATGAGTTTTATAAGGACCTCTGTTTTCCTTTGCTATTTACCTGCCCCAGATGTATGGAGCAACTATGAAGTGTTATTGGTTTTCTGCAGGTTCTTAACCTCTAGATCTGACTTTGTCTAGGCCTTTCTGTGGTTCATAAGTGCCTAATTTCCTGTATTCTATCCTTTTCTGTTTAAAATACATGGAATGGCTTCTCTTTTTCTTTTTTTCTTTTTCTGGCTTCTCCTTTTCTAACTGAACCCTGACTATGTAACATAATCTCTCCTCTAATAAAGGTTCCTAAAGAAGACAAAATAGGGACTGACCCCATGCTTTGATGCATTCCCTAGTCTCCCCATTTCTTCCACCTATTCAGAGCCAGCTGTGTCTGCCTCTGTGCAATATTTCCTGTTCCGGAGTCCCCACTAAATCCACATTTCTTAATTCTTTCAGTGGTAGCACTCTATGTTTATCGGTTCCAGCTTTAATCCTCTTTTGTGTTGCTATTTTTAAAAATCATTTGTCTCTTTAGTGTCCCCCATTATAAGTTCCAGGAGAATCAGCCTATTTTATTTTTCTTTTGATTCCCTTCAGAGACAACATAGTATCATACACATAATGGGCTTACTGAAAACACACACGTACATGAAAAGCAACCCTCTGTGGTTTTGTTTTGGGATTATAAAAGTTATATATGCTTATTATATATAAAGAAGGTAACAGATAATAGTCTTAATTGTCTAATTCAGAAATGATCACTATTATCATGTTGGTATATTTTATTCATGAATAATTATTTATAACTTGAATTATATGAGGAATGAGAACAAAGTTTTTTATATCTTTTTTTCTACTAACATACGACCAATATTTTGCCATCATTAAACATTTCACATGAGCATTGAGCTGATGTTACAGCACTTGGATTGTACACATGTACCATCATTTATTTAACCATTTTCCACTGCTAAATATTTAGGTTGTTGCTACATTTTTACTGTAAAAAATGCCACAGTAAAGTTAATTGGACATTAATCTTAGCATCACAAAAAATTCTCAGTGCATCTTTTCCTTAAGATTAGAGATATTTAGGAGTTACCTACTAAAAATGAATTGTGCCATAAGTGACTTACAAAGAGTGATAAGAATAAGGAGAAGAAAGCATGTAGTGATAGAATGGCTCTCCTCAGGTATTAATCTAGTAAAGAAATAAATGAATAAGTGATTGAATGAATGAGCAAAATAGTCCTGTTGCTAATCTACTTCACCTGTGGCACAGAAGTAAAAAAGTTAGAGGCTGTATTTAAAGATTTTATTTATTTGTCAGAGAGAGAGAGTGCATGCACAAGCAGGCGGAGGTGGAGAGAGAAGCAGGCTCCCTGCTGAGCAAGGAGCCTGATGCAGGATTCGATCCCAGGATCCTGGGATCATTACCTGAGCCAAAGGCAGCAGCTTAACTGACTGAGCCACCCAGACGCCCCTAGAGGTTGTATTTAGAAATGCACTTTGTATCCATCTGTGTCATGTATGCATCCACAGCTAGCTGTACTCTCTCCTGTGTCTGTTAGGGATTTTGAAGCATCTCTTACACAGAAGTTGGTATAAGTGCATACTAACATCATCAGATAAAGAATCCAGGCAATGACATTATTTCACTTCTTAATTTATGAATAAATAACTTAAGTTCCATGAAATCCAGACTAAGGGGGATACTGAGGGCCCTTTGAAAGACAAATAGGTGGCACTTTGGTGTTACTGATTGACCTTGTGCAGAGTGGAGTTGAGTAGGAAGGGGAGCACTGTGGCATATTGATGTGGGCCAATATAAATGTTCTGGGCCAAAATTATTTCGAGGCTTAATCATTTTAAAGGACCACTCTCTGGACTATAACCTAGATGGGCAGTATGATGAGATAATTTCTCATTTGAGGTTGTTGCAGTGGGTAAACAAAGATAGCTATTTCCGGGTTAGCCTCTGGGCACTCAATTCCCAGAATTGGCATTTAGCATATCAGACACTGATACTTTCTTTTTGCCATATTGGTGCTTTCAAAAATGGAAAACCACATCAAATGCCAATATAATATAGGGGGAAAATTAAAGGTCAGATTTCATATAATAAAGGAAATCCATTTTCTCTGCTGGCAATCCCTAGAACTTCAGCACTCAGGATGTTCGGGGATAGCTGCAGGATGAAAAACATCAGAGGAGGAAGGTTTTTAAAAATTATGACAAATCTGATGAGTAAAATTGCTTTCAAAAAATGTTCCAGAAGGAAATCCTAAAGGGAGCAAAACACAGCATAAAATAATGTTGGTTTAGGTAATGGCGTAAGGGATCACCTTGCAGAAACTTGTAGACAGCCTTCTCTTTTGTTTGGCATGAGTGATTAATAGCTGGTTCTGCCCATAATTTGTCATCTGACACACTGGGCTCTCAGCACCCTGATGTATTTTCAGCAAACACGGCTTTTACTTTGGCATGGGGTCTTGACAGAACAGCACTCAAGACAGAGCATATATTTTGTTAGTGCACTGTGCAGTGTGACCTAGGAGTAAGGAAATGGTAGATCTTCCAACTATGTCTTAACAGTGGGTCACCAGTGAGAAGGTCACTCTTGGAGACAGTGATAAGAGATAAGTTTCCTCAACTACTTGAGAAACAGTGCATTGAGTCTGCAATGTTTAAATATTTTGCATATATTAACTCATTCAGTCCTCACAGTGATGTAAGGGAGAGACACCATTGTGGTGCTGTACAGGTGAGGAAACTAAGCTCTGTTTCTATGGAAACAGAAATCAGGGAATTTCCCTAAATCATCAGAGCTGAATTATCTGAGATTCACACAACACTCTTTTCCTTACAGTTTCTCTGATGACTTCAGTTCATTTGCCAGCTAAATCTTTACCAATCTGGCCTCAGCCATCTTCTCTACCTCAGCTTCTGCTGCCATGCAGTATGATTTCTGTATTCTAGGCACTCAGATCATTTGCCATTTGCAAAATGTGCTTTGTCTCACCCTATCCACATCTGTCTGACCTGCACTTCACACCCTCACTGGCTGGCAGATTTCAGCTTCCAAGTTCAATGAATAGCTTCTATTCCTAAAGTCATCACGGATGTCTGCTTTGCAGGAGAACATACTAATTCCCTTCTCTGTTCTCTAATGACCTTTCTTCCTTGCCCTGATTAGCACTTAGCATGTTACATTGTCATTCTGAATAACTCTTTCAAGTGGCTTTCCTTCAGAACAGGAGCAGGAATGACATGCTATCCTTTTTTTTTTTTTTTAAAGATTGCCCCATCTGTGGTAGCATGTGTGGTATTGAATATGTACTTGATAGGCTTATTTTGAATTAATAATTACAAATAAATGGTTAGCTACATAAACGATTACCAAACACCAGAAGAATGAGAACATTATCAGACCAATTGAGAATAAATGGTGCTTATTCACCTGAAATTAAGGGTAATATATGTGATTCTGATCTGATTAGCTGGTGCCTTTATTTATATGTATATGTCTGGAGTTGGAAACTACTAATATTCCCAAGACTGACCTTGAAGTTATTCTCCCCGGAAAGTCATGCCCTGATTTTTGCTTCACTGCCACCTTCTGCTGCTGTCTTCAGCAATCCACGTGCCTCTGGTGTAGTCGTTTTCCATATTGATCATTGACTGTGAGGTCAGAGGAGCAGCTGCTGGTGAAGGCTCAGCACTCCTTCCTCACGCTTCCCTCTCACACTAGCCTCTGCTTCCCTGTGTACTTTATTCCATCTTTCCATGAATATTCATGGACACCTTCTGTTTAGGAGACATTGTTCTAGGGGCTTGGCACTGAGATGTGAACAAGCAAGACACAGTCCATTTCCTCACAGCGTGGGCAGAGTGAGCATTGGAAACGTAGATAAAGAGCCACTGTTTCGAGGTCTTGGCTTCTCTACCTCTCCTCTCCTGGTTCTGCTCTTGTTGAGACCAGTCCCCAAGACTAGGAACTTCAGTTGTGAGCAGTATGAGTAAAAGGGTTAAGAGAGGAAGCGAGTATGGCCGGTGTGGCAGGTGAAATGGGAAGGAAGCTGCATAAGAGAGACCTGCTGAGCAGGGAGAAGATGTGGAGAAATTCATCCAGAATGTAGCCATGCTCTCTTCTAAATGGAAATACTCATAAATGTTGAGAACAGAAACAAACAAAATGCAATAAATAAAAATAAAAACAGTGATGGGTAGCACTTCTGTAGCATAGTCTTCCACGTATTTTGTGTGTATGAATTCAGACAATCTTCATAAAACCCTACTGAGTAGATCGTAGTATTACCCTCATTTCACCAGTGAGAAGACTGAGGCATAGAGAAGTGACTTAAGCAAGTGGGTGACAAAGATGGGATTTGGACTCAGGCAGTTTAACTCCAGAGTTCTTGTTCTGAACTATTAAATAATATTGTCCCTTAATAAATACTTCTTTAAGTAAAAACAGATGTAAATTATCTTACTATATCACAGGAAAAGGAAGGACATTTTATATGTCTTAAAAACTGGTTCAGCTAAATTTTAGTTCTTATGAATTAATTTCCTGGTATATAGATTATTGAAGCATTTCAGCTTTGCCTCCTCTCTTGTGTCTTCAGGTCTGCTGATATGCTTTGTATAAAAGAGAACAAAGGAGGAAAAATTACTTGTACCTTTTCATAGAGGCCTAACCACTCAGTGCTCCTCCGTGTCCTGCTGCTGGGCTAATTTTCAAAATTGATATCATATATGAAAAGCAATTTTCTGTAGAAATTTTGTAGAATTTATTAATAGAATTCTATATGGTCACTAGCGTGGACCATAGGGAGAGGGGGTAGCTGAGGACTATTCTCACATTAGAAATAGGCACTAAGGTTGGGACATACCAGCTCTGGCAGGGAGCTGGATAGAGTTCCAAAGGCTCTAAGCGTATGGGCATTTACTAAAAAAAATGTGACTACCAGAGGAAAATCAGTCTTGATAATGGCTTAGAAAAGGGGTCAACAAACTATAAAAGACTATATGGTAAATATTTTAGGCTGAGCTATTTCTGGCACACATGGTCTCAATTCTCTGGGACAACAACTCAACTCTGCCACTCTAGAATGCATAAAACTAGAGGGAATCCTTGAATGAATGAGTATGATGGTGTTTTGTTGAAACCCTGTTAAATAGTGGGCCAGATTTGACTCGTGGGGCCATAGTTGGCAGGATCCTGGTTTAGAACCATAGGTGAGCAAAACAGTTGTCCTTGAATAGTATAACTCACCATGATTTATGTTTCTTCTGTTGAACTTCTGGTTGGAAGTCTGAGAATTTCTACTTTGAAGAAAGGTATCGGGAAGGATGTTAGAAGTAAATATAAACCTGAAGAAGAATGCTCAGAAGCCCAAGAAAAGGTGTTGGGCAGTGGTTTAGGAAGCAGTTTTCTCACTTGAGAGTTCACGGCTGGTTCCCTGGCCATCAGTTATAGGAGACAAGGAAGATACATAGCGATGGCCTCACATTCTAAGGCCTGCAGAACTGACTCCATGGTGCTTATGAGGAGAAGAACGAGGGAGCCTCCTGTGCTAGCTGCAGTGCCACCCCATATCTGTCCCAGGATAAACGGGTCATGGGATAGAGGCCAGGACACTTTCTGGGCCTCGGGTATCTGGTAAAATGTGAGGCTGGAATAATTTAATCACCTTAGGGTACATTTTATGTAGAATCATTGGTTTCTCTTTTTTTATACTTTGTCTTTCTCTCATTTTTAAATGTTTTCCTCAAAAAGGATTATTTTAGAAAAATTTCAATTTCATCTTCCCTAGACATATAACTGTGCCTAGTCCTCTCTGTCAGCTCCCACTGCATTCAGCCCCTTGGGTTTCTAGCCTGGATTATTGAACAGGTTCATAGGCAGACTCATTGCCTCTAGCCATAGCCTTGAGTCCTTGTCTGCTTCTCCAGCATTCACTTTGACATTCACTACTTTGAACTTCATATTTGAACAACATCAAATGGTGTTTAGTTTCTTTCCATGCTGAGCTATTTCTTGCCTCTGTACCTTTGGTCACACTGAAATTCTTCCTCCTTGGCCAGACTGCTTAACTTCATTCATCATTTAAGACCCAGATCGCATTACGGTCTTACAGTCTATGCACATTTATTCTGTTGTGCTAAAATACTGTGTTTCCTCACCTTCTCCTTGGAGTGTGAATAGGACATGTATTCTTATGTCTGCACTGCAGGGTTTAGTCCATACTATGTATGTTTTTAAAATCAGTCATGAAGGTGCCTCGTTAGCACAGTAGGTAGTGTGTCAGTCTCATAAAATCAGTCATGAATGAATCAGTGTCTGTGATAAATAGGGGAACAGGATGTTCTCAGGATTGAGGTTTAAAACAGAGAGGAGAGGGGCGCCTGGGTGGCTCAGTGGGTTAAAGCCTCTGCCTTCGGCTCAGGTCATGATCCCAGGGTCCTGGGATTGAGCCCCACATCGGGCTCTCTGCTCAGCAGGGAGCCTGCTTCCTCCTTTCTCTCTCTTTGCCTGCCTCTCTGCCTACTTGTGATCTCTGTCTGTCAAATAAATAAATAAAATCTTTAAAAAAAAAAAATAAAAAAAAAATAAAACAGAGAGGAGAGAAGTCAAAACTCGGGATAGAGAAAATGCATAGAGTTTGCATAATTGGCTAGTTGCTTTCAGTGTAGGATGAGTTATGGATGAAAAACAGATGCAGGGTAGATAAATAAATAAATTACAAGTCATTCCACATACCTTCTTCCTAATTATTTTGGGGGGGTGGTACAGAAATGACATTTATTGTTAAGAATTTGCATGCAGTAGTCTAAAGAGATTTTGGCATTTGTATGAGTTCTGAGCAACACAGGTACTCACAGGAATGTACATCTAATTTTTCCCCTGTCATAATTAATGGCAGTAACTTTTAATGATGGCCTCTGCCCTTGGGTCTACAGACATTCAAAACAATTTGGTCGGGCATTTTAATGTGCAGGGAAAAAGTACTATGGACATAGTATTTGTCCATAGTATTATGTCCATAGTATAACATGCAGTATAAAATACTATGGACATAGTATTTGGATAATCCTTAAGCCTTTTCTGAACTAATCTGTGGCCATTGCCACACTAGCTCATTACCATGGTGATGAATAGTTGGCGGTGCTATCTCTAAAGTTTTCTGTACGATTCAATGAAAATATCAATAATAACTATTCATTATTGGTTATGCCTGGCATCATCCTAAGCACTTCACATGCATTATTCCAATTAATCACAATAGCTCTGTGATACAAATTAGGACTCTGAGGCCCAAGGCCACCCAGCAGCAGAGCCAAGATTCTGACTCCAGCAACTATGTTCTTTATCATCACACTGTGCATTTGCTCTAATTTATTCATTTGTTTAGGTCTTTCTTTTTCAAATGCCTTTAGTCAACACATCCACTATGGGATCTGCACATACGCTGGAAATAACATGGTCTGCTAATTCCAACCCTTCACTCACCGTATAAGCCAGTTCCTATTTTCAAGCTCAGGCTCAAAATGTAGACTCTTCTATGAGATATCTGGCAGCAAGCAGGTGAAAGAAAGAATTCAAAACCATTTCCTTTGTTGGGAGAGACATGCCAAGTAGTGGGGAGGAACTGGGGCTGCCTTTCTGACATTGCTCCGTTCAGCCCACGGTCTCCTCTTTTGGAAAGCCTCACTAAAGTCCTTCCCATAATTGCCTGCCTGGAAGGTGGAGAATGGGACGTGCAATGTCACAGCAAATGAGGGCAAGTGGAACCCAGTAGAGCACGTCAGTGAAACGGCTTAGGATTAGATGGGCACTCTCACCCGTTTTTCTCATTTAGTTTTTCTTCAAAAGAATACTGCATAAAATATAGCACAGTAACCCACAGCTTATTTTAAAGTGCTGTCTTCTGGCAGCACACGTTAGCACATGATTAGAGTTGAAAACTGAGAAACTAGACCTTCTTCAGTGGCTAGCCTGCTGTGCGGAAGGCAGTCAGGTAACACACCCCAGGACGAACCAAGCCATAAGCATTTATTAAGTATCTGTTTGCAATCCGGCATGAATTTGAAGGCTTTGGATACCAAAAGAATATCAGGAGCAAAGTTTCAGTTTAACTCTAGCAATACACAAGTCAAAGTAATGCGTTTCCATCTTAAAGGGCTGATAGAAGCTATGGCAATTGAGAAGATAAATAGTCGAATGACAGCTGGACTTGTCGGGCATAATGGGCATTTGCTCTTCCTGTCTATGATGTACTCCACTTTCCTCTAATAAGATGATACAGATTTTTCTCTGGGGAATCATGCATCACCCACTTTTAATCCATTTAGTTTGGGTGATAGGTGATAGCTAAGACAGGAATGGGCACATTACTGATGGCAGCCAATGAAATTTTTTTTTTTAATTCTTATATTACCTGTAGTTGAAGCCAGTCTTACACACATGAACTTTCCAATTAGGTGAAATGATAAATTCCTTTTTTTTTTTTTTTTTTTTAAATATATGGCAGTTTGCATTGGGTTGCTACTACTTGCAACCAAAGGATTCCTAAATTGGGTTGGGTTTTTTGTTTTTTTTTTTGTTTTTTTTTTTTTTTTTTTTTTTTTTT